>NC_056463.1:30584730-30890013 GCF_008729295.1 Plectropomus leopardus
TCGAGCTGGGCTCTGAGCAGCTGAGGACTGTGCAGTGAATAGGGCATAGATATTTAGGATCACGTTTCCCATCGCTGCAGAAATAGCACACATTATGTAAAGCTCTGTTATGACAGCAGCGGAGAGCACATCTAATGTGGGGCAGGGTCGACAATGCCCAACTCTGCTATTGCAAGTGAGTGCTGCAATTTCAAACGATCCAAACAAATTATCTCCAGTTGTTTGGCTGCGGTTTTGTTTTATAGATGAACAAAAACAGGTCATTTTTAACACATGTTGGGTTTGAAAGAATATTTTATGTTTTATAAATCTTGTTTTATCTCAGTATTTGCTTTCACATTAGAATAACAGTGGGTAAAACCTTTGACGTCAAGCAGAAAATAGATGGACCAAAGATAAGACTTGACTTTCTCCTACAACACAGCTGGGTGCCCCTGAAAGAACCAATGACCAACTAGTCATTTAATAAAAACCTTGTGATTATGACTCACCATCAATTATTGATGGCGTGTGGGGGCGGCTTTGTCTGGATCAATGCTAATGTTGCGCTGGCTGCTCATCAGTGCTTCTGAGGAGTAGCTGCGTGACCTGCAGTGACTGGCTGTTGTTTTGTTTGAGGAGCAGCAGGTGGCTTGCGTCCTTGGGTTTTTGTTGCTTGTGAACTTGAGCCTTTTTGGCACATCAGCAGATTCCCAGGAGACTTGAATGATCAGGTTCAGCTTTCTGTGTTTAGATCTAGCTGCATCATGAACGCGGAGTGTGTGTGTGTGTGTGTGTGTGTGTATGAGACCAACTCTTCAAGTCACACATTGCTCCAGGGTACGCAGGAAAAACACCACTGGATTTCATTTGTGCAGTTAAAAAAGTGTAGTGCTAACTAGTGTGAATGAATGGAAAATATATCAGTAAGTATCAAGACTGTAGTGATAATATCTTAGAAGAAATAGCTTCTAATGTAAATAATATTCAAGTGTTTCACTGCGTTTTTATGATGTCACATAAATGCAGCAATTTTCATTATAACAATGATGCAATTTCTCTGTAAATAAATGAAAATACAAACATTTATTGAACCATATTCATTTTCCAAGTATTTTTTCCACCCCCTTTCTCTCCCCTTTTCATCCGTCTGCATTGGGAGCCCAAGCGCGGCCATGACAGACGAGTTCAGATACGGTGTGATGAAGGATGGCCAGCCTGCCTGATAGCACTGTACAGTTCAGGGCTCTGTGACAAAGTTCAAATTATTTCCAGGTTGCTGGGGACTTCTACAACCCTTATCAATAAATCCTGCCAGTTGCAGCAGCAGTTTGTTATGACAGATGTATTTTTTTCACTTGACAAGCAGAACTACCTCTCAATTACAACAAGTATGCATGTTATGAGGCTGCCAGCACCCAGCCATGACAGCTGCTGTTAAAATGCAAACATCTGCTCATTCAGGAGTTATTTTTGAACCTTTAAAACTAGGGCAGGTAGTTTAATTATGGGTTTGGAATGGACATTTAACCTAAATTTACTGTGCCAATGCCAAGGCACACCTCCCGTTATGTGTTTCCTATACAGTTGAGAGTTCCCTACAGAGGACCGACCTCTCTGCTTCTGAATGTATTATTTTAAACTCATTATAAAGACAGTGGCATTGCATTATTAGTCCCTGCTGGAGTGTCTGCGAGGAGGATGTGGGCGGATGTGTTGCTGTAGCTCAGAAGAATATTACAATGTTGATTCTCTCACTCCAGATAATTTGCATAGTTCAGTTCATAAAACAAATGAAAAAAAAAGACCTTGACAGTTCTTCAAAGCCGCATTAATCAAAGTTTTTATATTAACAAATGACTACTTAACTGACTAAGTAACTGTGAAAGCAGTTACTGGTGAAAGAATATTGCCTCTCGAATCTTCACCTGTGTGGAGTGCTTTAGCAACTTTTGACTCATTGTTTTGGTTTATGCCCACCGTCCTCTTCAACATAATATTCAGTCACAGCAGGCAGCTCTTTTAAGCCCAAAATCTCCCATAATAGTTTATGACTGGCTGGTGAAAATCAAGAGGCATTCTACAGCTAAAGAGGCAGATATTTTCCTCGGGAGTTGGTGGAGACCAAAACAGTGTTAAAAGGACATTGAATATTGATATTGCGATCATGAGTTGGAAAAATGACTCCAAATAAATTTCAATATTCTTCCATATTTGCTACATGCATAAAATAGACAGCTTTTTTCTACCCTGTTTGTGATATCAGTTTTATAAAGTGATAATATGTTAATGTTATGTTTGCAGTTTGTGGCATTGACAATTAATCTGTCAATTAAAAAAAATACTGCAGGTTTATGTATTTCTACTTGATGGATTGGCACAATAATTCATAGACTTACACTGATCCAAGAGAATGTATCTTAATGACTTTGGTGATCCTCTCGTTTTTAGCCTCACCATGTGGCTGACGTGAATTTGAGTGAAATAATGTATTGCCATAAAATTTGGCATTACATCCAGTCATCATGTCCTCCCTTTAGGATGAACTATAATAACTTTAATCATACTCTGTCTTTTTATGTAGCTTTGGGTTATGACAACAAACATGCTCATACAGTAGTCTGTGTTTGGTGATAATTAGCAAATATTTGAGTGTTCACACCATAAATGAAGACTGTGAAGGTTGTGCCCTCTAAACATAGTATTTTTTTCTGGCTTTTGTTTGTATTTGGTCATCTTGTGGGCTTTATTTGACAGTGTCTGTTTGTGTTTCTTCCTTGTTTGATGGGTTCTTCTGTTGAGTTTATGTCCTGTTTTATTATGAAAGTCAAGCTCCTCGTGTGCCGAGTCTTGTGTTACTTCCTGCCTTTGTCTGTTTCCCTCCTGTTTTCTGACACACCTGTCCTCTATCAGTCTGGTTAGTCCTTCCCTGTTCCCAGAGTCTTCCCTGCACACCTGCTCAGTGTTAGTTTGCTCCACAGTGTTCCCAACCACACCCTTGTTGTCAGCCAATTCCTGTCTTTCCCTCCTTCTGCCTGGTCCACCTACCCCAGCTGTGTCTTGTTCTTTTGATTACTTCACTATATAAATGTGTGTTTCTGTTCGTTCCTTGTCGGTTTGTCTTTGTTTTTTTCTGTGTTCATGATGTCATTCCCTGCTTCTGACTGATCTCTCGTCTTGATTTTTTGTTTTCTTCCCTGTGTTGACCCCTGTGTTACTCATTTAGTTTGGTTCTTCTTTCTTTTTACCTTTGTGTTTTGTTGCCCTGATTTGGAGGTCTTACCAGGATTAAAGCTCGCTTTTTTGTTAACCACATGTCCGCTGTTCTGCATTTGGGTCATTATTTAAATTATGACATAACAGTGTTAGCATTTAGTGCAACACATTGCTGTGTCTAAGTGCAGCAAACGTAATTGTCAGAAAAAAAAGTTGGTATTGTACATCTCTGCAAACCACAGATTTACATTATTTGGTTGCGGATATGTTGAAACTTTGTGTTTCTTTATGGTTTAGGCACAAAAAAAGGAAAAAAAAATTCATGTTCTGGCTTAAAATTCAAGGATATTGTGTCAAAATCCTGTTAGGATAGCTGGGTAAGAAACAACTGCTTTATCAGGAAAAATAATTGCTTTTCATGGCTCTATCCTGGCTGGAAATGGAGTAACATCTCGGTAAAAAAACAAAACAAACGAAAAAAATACTCTGCCAAGACACAGTGACGGGTTGATAAAAAACACCCATGTTTAGTGGCTGCTGGAAATGCAACGTTGACTTGCTATGACTCCCAGCTGCGGTCTGCATCTTGGCAGGTGTCTATCCTAGGTGCAGCACCATCATCCTGAACCTCCACCCCCCTCTGACAAAGTCAGCTCATTTTCAAATTATACTACAGTTTCAAATAATACAACATTTTCTTCTACCGACTGGGCTAGTACAGCCTCACAGCACTGCGGGCATGGCTGTATACTTACTGTGCATTCTAATGCTCATACTACCATACTTTACAGTATGGCAAAAAAAGATTTAGTGTGTCCCAATACGTAGTATGTTAAATGCAGTGTGCCATAAATACCAGGATGTTCTGCTACATCCAGTCAGATTTTACAGAATGCAAGCCAGCGTGCTTTTCTTGCTATATGCACAGTGGCAGATATGTCACATCTTGACAGCTGATTGACAGAATCCACAATGACGGATGACAGCACATTAAAGAAACCGATGACTACTCGAATGGTAATAAAAGGAACATGAATCATTTAAGTGAACAAAATAATCATAGAGATTATCAACAGCAAATAAATGAAAATAACAATGATAGAGAAATGCATATGTAGGCTTATTTAGTGGATATAAAATGTTAGTATCCGCATTGTATGCAGTTATAACTTAAAAGATAAACATTGCAAAGAAACAACAGTAGATCTCTCCGGGTTGATCTCCGTCTGCGCCGAGTTTTGCGAATGGTGACTGGTTTTATCTCCATGGTGACAGATATATGAGCAGTAGGGTCAAAATTCAGGGTGCAGTGTTATGAACAATTATTATGCCTTGATTGTGTGCATGCTGCATGTAACAGTACATACTATCTAAGGGTAGCTGTGGTACCCACTAAAAATAAAAAGGATTAATATGAGATCTGGAATGCACTCTTTGTCTTGTTCACATTTCACTTCCTTATTTTTGTCATAATGTATTTAATTGTTGCAATTCTTTCCAAGCACACAGTCCACTTATAGCCCACTTTATAGCTGGTTGAGTGTTTTCCTTACAAATAAATAATCACAATAACAAATGAAAAATATATGTCTCTCTGTTAAAACATTAATCCTGTGTGTTGATCTCAGCTACCGTGCATTACCGTTATTGTACTCTCACAGCAGGATCCTAAAGGGGGGGTTTAGTAACTTCACATGTGCTCATCTGTTTGTTCGTAAAGAAAAGAATCCATTCATTTCTCTGTGAAAATGTATCTTTGAACTGTCTACTTAAACTACAATAGTGTTCCTTTCTCCAGCAGAGGCAGTTCTGCTGCTGCTCCCAGAGCTCAAAGGGATTTTTCATCCTCAATTGGGTATGGGTGGGGGGGAAGTGGGTCACAACAAACACTGTCCTTGTTAACAGAACATGTAAATAAATAGACACATACCCACGCTGAACTAATCAGGAAAACAATTACACCCCCATTTAAAATGTTCCAGTGCACTGCTGTGAGGATGACAAGTAATTTCCCACTCTTTCATTTTGTGTCCCAGGGCATCCAGATGAGAAGATTAATGATGCCTTTCAATGGGATTTACAAACGCTACCTATCAAAAACATCGCCTCAACCTGTCATCTCTGACAACAACAGACGCTTTATTAAGGCGATCAGTTATTAATTCAATTCCTATTCCGAATCACTGCGGTGCATAATCTGCTGGCTCCTCCCAGATGAATGTAAATTTTATGGAGTGGAGACTTTACAGAGAGAACGGCGGCCTTGTGGTGCCTTTATAACTTCCAAAAGACATGACACACATTTATTGTGACATTTTAAAGCGCGAGTAGAAATCTGTCTTCACTTTGTAGGCTGTGTGATATCCCTGTATTCCCATTGTTTATTGTCATCCATTGGACCAGCCGCTTGTGTTCTTTGAGCACCATCAAATCTGACTTCACGACATCAAATGTAATTGAACGGTGCAAAAAAAAAAAAAAAAAAAAAATCAGCACATCATATTCTCACTGCCATCAAAAATAAAAATCAGAAAAGGCTTCAGAAGCAAAAGGAAATCACAGCATGCTAAATCAATTTCTCCATTGTGATGAGGTCATGAATTTCGGCGTATATGAAATTGTCAGGCAGTGAGGACGCGCTACATTGTGGTGATAAAGAGAGAGTGATGATCATGCATTTTGACTGGAGGCTGCCGAGACAAGAGAGACCCTGGCGAGAATGGAGGCAATGTTACCTCTTTGCCCTCCTCCGAGCAGGGCAATGAAAAATCCATCTGCATTGCAGCACATCACAGTTTGGTCGCTTTGGAGCGGTGCAGTTTTCACTGGAGGAGATGAGCAGGGATACTATTACCAGCAGACTGAGACTGATGAAAGTGTTTTCTTTGAATAAGCACTACTGTATACACATTACAAGTTGGATTTAATGTGCTTATTTGTCTTGTGCATAATATCAACTGATTCAAATTGGTCTTTCTTTTACTGTAGTCTTCTCTAATGGGCTTTTTGTTTTAACTTACACTTTGTGTTACTTCAAATGCATGTTGTCTTGTTACATATAATAATAATACCATTCAGTCATAAAAAAGGGCCACTGAAATGTGGAGAAAAAACACTTCTGCTGCTTGTTTCACCCTTTTTTTCAGTTAGGCCAAAATTTTGTTTGACACACCCTCATATTTTCCAACATCACTTTGGCTTCTCTCCAAAACTACAGTTCATTCCAAACCACATCTCTTTAAATGCATACTGTACAGTTTGTTTTAGCAACAAAAAATACAGAATCTAACAGCAGCTTAAATGGTAGTGTTTAGTATGTTCCTCCTCTAATTGCCATTTTTAATGACTTGATGAATAAGCAACTATTTCAGATATTGTCACATATTATTGCCACTGAATTAGATCTTTGAGTCCCGGGCATGTCGGAGACCAGATGCAGTTCTCGTTATTAGACAAACTCTTGATTACACACTTCGTGTTTGTCAGGTTTAATTTGCCAGCATGACTTCAGAGCAGGGTTCACTGGCATCTGGCCGAACAGCTGCATGTATATAATTGCCTCTCCAATTAATTAGCAGCAAAGACAAGACTTAAACATTATGCATGCACTTTCAGAGGGCTGAGATGAAATGGAAGGTTTTTTATTGTCCGGACATGTGGAGCTGTGATCCACTGTAATTGATCATATCTCTATTATGTTTTGATTATTACTGCAGATAAAATTATTATTGTGTCACTACAAACATTATTGTGACAAAGAACTGTGGGATTCTCAGTTTTATTTATCCAGGGAGGGGATTTTCCAGCCTGCTCTTATCCCCAAGTCTTCAATTACAAATGCTTTGCCATGCATATTGGCATGTGATACCAACGTTGAAGGCACCCTTTGGCGTTTTCATGAGATGCACCAGGCTTTCAACCAACTCCAGTGTCAATATGGCAGTATTTGATGCTCAGAGCAATAACGTTGTATGAAGAGCAACAAAAAGTCTGGGTGGTTCAAACAAACAAAGACAGCCAGGAGACTACTGTTTGTGTCCCTTGTGAAACCAAAAATCTAAGCTGTTTTATTTCATAGCTTATGTCTGTCTGTCACATACTAAATCACTTAACGGATGCATCCAGTCACATTATGTACTTATTTCAGTCTGAACTATGATAGTTTTTTCTGAATATAACCAAGTGATTTTGTTGCCTTAACCCAACCAAGTTCATTTCACAACTTTGACCGCGTACTTGGATGAATTTCACCAAGAAGGCACCCGTTCGCCACATACAAACGCTAAAGGCTGCTTCTCATAGCCTTTGGAGTCAGTATTACATGTCAAGGGCTGTGAGAAAGCGCCTGTATTTGTGACCTGAGATGACAGCATGTTGTTGTTGTTGTTGTTTTCTTTTTAAGACTGGAGCACTGTTTGTGTAACATGCTTCCGTAGACTTTCTCACTCATATATAATCTCATGTTTGGGCATATTTAGTTCAACAACAAAATAATACCCCAATAATTTGAGATTTTAAAGGAGCCACTTTCTGCTATTTTTCATATAAACTACCCTCAATTAGGGTATGAAGCCCAATGTGACTGAATGATTGTCACATTGTAATTTGTAATTCTTAAGTGTATCATTTTTCAAAAAGAACATTTTGAATGGAGCACAAGATAAGAGTTTCACTCTAACAAAGGATGCTGAGCACACGCTACATGCCTCTGTTCACATTAATGAAACACCAAATCCTTCAATATGCTTCCAAAACAATCAATTGTGTTAAAGAACTGTTGTCATAACGGTGGATTACGGGCCATTTTTGTTGTAAAATTATTACTAAAACTGCTCAGTTTTGCTTTGAAATGTTTCATGACAAGCAGCTCTCTTTGCAAACTACAGATAATGTAAAACAACACATGCTATATAATATTTTAAATACAACAACCTTGCAAATCAACACCTAAATTGAAAATAAGAAATAATTATCGTCTAAGTCGTATGAAAAAGCTGTCAACATTATCAGTCAAATGTACATTATTCATGGTTTTTAATTAGTATTCTGATCGACACAGAAAGGAGAAGTCAGACACTGTTTTTAATTAACCTATGCAAATGAAATGATGTTTCATGTTGACAGTTTGTGTTATTCAAAAGAGCAAAGCAGACCCAGACTGAAAAACGAAGTAACTTAGATAAGTTGCATGTGTAATTCGAAAGTTTGAATTTTATTTCCAGAGTGCCCCGATTTTTATATCTCATTCACTTTACTGCACCTCAGTTGAAACAGACAGTAAAATATTTTCTCTTTTGAGAAGATAATCAGTAAAACCATATAAAACATTGTCGATGTACACATTAACATCGTCCTGGTTGAATTTAAATCGAGATTTGACTTGACGGATCAATAAATGAATTCTATAAGAAGTCTACAATCCACAATAACAATGACTGACATCTCAAAAATGAAAAGTCTTCACCAATCACTCAACTGGGGACTATTCTGTCACCTTGAAACATTTTGAGGTTACTGTGGAGCAACTATGATGTCTGTAACCTTAAATTGCCTGCTGATACTGCAACAAATGTGGAGATTATAGGCAGAAAACGATCCCCTATTCCTTTGATTATGAAACATGCAATCACACGCTACATGCTCACCTGAGAGAAAAGCATCACATGGCTGCCTATTAGCCCTGGCTTTCCCACTGAAGCTTTCACACAAATGAATATCTTGGACCTGAACAGCCACAGGAAACTGCAGGTCTTGTGGTGCAAATCACTCTCGTCGTGCGGCGTCCTGCATAGACCTCAATAATAGGCTCGCCTTGTATGAGCAATGTCTGTGTTTTATTCACTTTTACGCATTGTGAAACACTACAGTGCTCAGGTTGATGCAGAGCTTTGTTGAACAAAGGCAGTCTTTGTATGCTGCGGCAGGTCTAGATGTGGATGTTTTTTTTAAAAGATCTGCCACAGTAAAGCAGAGGTCACCTTACCGAGACACAATCCACAGTCCTCGTGAATTGGATTGCTGTATCAGAAAGCAGCTGAATAATTATAAGGCCTTTCTTATCCTAGATCATACTGAGGAGACTGTGTGAATCATTGTTTCTCCCTGATAATGGTTGTGACACTTTCCTCATTTGAAGGATAAAAAAATAGATAAATAAGTTTTAATGCTTATAGGCCTTGTCTTTATAGGAGGGCAATCATATCTTTGTAGTGAAGTGGAAGATGATATCCATGTTGAATATTTGTTCTTTGAGCACAAGTAGGAGAGTGTTTATTTTGTGTAGCTGCTCTGTAGGCAGGATCCCTCTCTGCTTTATTTTCTCTTTGCTCCGCTTAGCTCTCTGTAGTGTCTTTAGAGACACTCTGCACTAAATGGTCTAGCACTTCTACATGTCGATGTAAAATGTGCTTTTTGAAAAGGAGCGTTTGTTATAATGACCACATCATAGCCACAATGGCAATTGGCAATTTGTCATTTCAGGACCTAATTCTATTCATCACATCATCAACCAAGTTGTATGGGAAGACAATCCAGGCACTCAAAAAATACTGAAAACAAGGAAGGAGATATTAAAAAGCCTTTATTGTATTGGCTAAATCAATAAAAGAGCCAACATGTTTTGAGCACAGCAGGTCTTTGTCAGGGCTTTAAAAACCAACAAGGTTTTTTTCATACCAGTGCTTTGTAGAATTAAATCCTGCAAATGCTTAATTTCAACGAATCAAGAGAAGGTGGCCAGAACATGAAATAAACAAGAGACAAAACTAAACAAACTTAACCCTAAATCCACTTTTCTGAGTTAGTAAATTACTTGCACAGTCACTGTATTATACTGTCTTTTAACAACCCAATCAGCAAAGTCAATGTTGGCGTTGTATGCTTCTGCAAACTACACATACAAATATATTATAACTTGACGTTTATTTATGTTTAAATTTGGTCGCTACAAAAACACAGCTGGACAAATGCCAAACTGATTTAAATAAACCCAGTTTGGTGGCCACAAACTCAGCTGGCGATATACCCAACACTTGTAAAATAAAAAAATAAAAATTGGTAGGTACAAACGTGGCTGGACAAATCCCAATTGTTTTTTTGTCGGTTGATTTGATATTAAAGATTTAATTGCTCTTACTGAATGTGAGAGCTGTACTCAAGCTATAAAGCATGAGTACAGCAAGCCCTAAAAGGGGGGGGGGTTAGCGAAGGTTGCTTATATTGATAAGAAAGAAACTTGATAATGATGGCCACTGATAACTGCCAATAATCAGGACATGAGGATAAACCGTTTAACCACCTTTCAATGAATACATCAACACCAGCTCAAATCTTTTTGCCAGCCTCCCATTGTTGAAGTTACTTCTCGCAGCTGTCAGTGTACTCAGGGTGTTGTTGGTACACAGTGGCGTCACTGTTTGATGTGAATATAGTTGGTGTGTGGATGTGTAACTGACTTCAAATGTTGAACCAAATGAGATCAGGGCTAAAATGCTTTTCTTTGAAATTAACAGCCTGTGACCAAACTGACAACCCTCTACTTCCTTGTTGTCATTTTGACCTAACTTACTACTGTTTTCCAGCAGTGCTGCTGCTATCATGATGAGGAGGAGACGAAGGCTCCCAACATCTGTGTGCCAGATATACCAAAGGCAGCAATATTTTCTCTATCGTCATATTTGAAAGGGGAGTCACCATGGACCTTTTCTGTAACAAAGAGAAAAAATACGTTAACGGATAAAATTAACTCAGCAATGTTGCACATTTATGTCTAAAACAGGCTTCTTTTTGAAAAGACTCCCTCAACTGTAGTGCAGGAAATGGCATGAAAAGGCCTTGAAGCAGACATAGATCAATATAATTGCTGGCATTTAAATCACCATGCTCCTGAAACCTGGTGTGCGCGAGAGCACACGGTCTCCTGCAGGATGTGCACCTCGGGTGATAAATGTGTAAATTTGTCATGTGTTAAGTAAGAATCCACCATAATTTACAGACTTTATGTTACATGGACAACAATTCTTAATGTTCCTGTTTCTTATGAAACAAAAATGCTACAGTAAACTACAATGTGTCGAAATTATGACAAATACATCAAAGGACATCTGTTTGTTGAGTCGTAACAGTTGAATTAAATAAGCTAAAGATTGTAAAAGAAGAAAAACTTGGTGTTTTATCTGTGCCGGAGGTTTTTGAATTGTGTACTGTGGCACTTTGGTGGGCCTTGAGGCAAAGTCAAATGTCCAAGTGGGGCTGATTCATATTCTCTGATCAGTGGGAGTGAACAGCTATTATCCATCACATTTACAGTTTACAGTCAGAAGCTGGTGACAGCTGGCACTAGCTGAGAAAAAAGCTTTGAAAGTCTTTATGGATCACCTTTTCATCATCAGCACAGTAAAAAGAACGTCTCTCACCTTGTTTGACTACACGTGCACAAGCGCGTGCGCACACACACACACACACACACACACACACACACTCTCACACTCACATTTCCTCTGTATGTGTGTAGAGAGAAATGATAAATGAGCTCCTCGTTCTCTGTTGCTAGGTTTGTTTTCAAGTTACTGGCCTGCCTATTCTGACTATTGCACCAGTAAAAAGGCTCAAGCCAGCAAATATGCTCGCTATCTTTAGCTGCACATAAAATGCCACAGATGCTGTTAATTATACTCTTTCACAGGCTTTTTACAAGCAGACTTTATTTGTTGGCATGCATCGCTGGTATTTGCTCTGTTATAACAATTGCACTTTTTTTGTCGATTCTAAAATACACACGTGAAGAATTAATTTGACCAGTCCTCTAAATTAAGAGAGAGACGGAGATAGATCATAATACAATATCATTATAACCATAATGTTAGTCTTGGCTGGCAGCTGCTGTTGTCTGTCTGACAGACTACTGGCTCAATAATATCTCAGAGGAGTGTAGTTAATATTCCACAGTAGCGCCAGATTTAATAGCTCCGGCATTTGTTAAACAATACCGTCAGACAGGGAAATGCAGTTTTGATCACACTGTATCTTTGAGCGGTGCAACACTGTTAATTGTTCTCTTGAGTCATTGGAATGGTATTTAAGGCAATTTAAAGGGATTTTAAACTGCTTTTTATTTATTTATTTTTTAGAAGTAATGTGTGAAATGGCTCTTTTTTTCCCCAAAAGCTATCCCTGACATAGTGTTTGATTACCAACACGGGCGTTCGAGTCGCTCTGCTCTGATACATTTTCTGGTATCCCGTTTCCACTTTATCAGATCAGAGGAATGGCCATGTTACTGAGAATTCAGATTACTTTGTTACTATTTACTTATCTCAAAAGTAATTAAAGTACTTAGTTATTGCAGATACGAGGAAAAATAACTTTTGAGGTAACTTAGCCTAATTTGAGGAGTTTATCTGAAAGCTAGCTCATTTTTTTCTATTTGAATATATGTTAGCTATGTTTGCAAATGCTCAGATAAATGGTTTGTGTTTGTCAGGGAGGATGTTAATCTCATTCATGCACAGCAGCTGGAGGAAGACATCTCTCCTTGATTGGATTAGCTGTGCACAGTTAATCTTGCCACCATGTGAAGTGACTGGGTAACTAATTTGTATACAGTGAACATTTAGATGTGTTACTTTGTGTGTGTATAATGCAGCCTAGCATGATTGTTCATCATGTTGCTGTACTTAAGTATTTTACTTCAAAAGGGGCTTGGCTACAAATGGCGTCACACAAATCGCCTCAATATGATAGTAAAGAACTGGCTATTTGCTTTGTCAATAGTGTCATCAGGCTCAGGCTACATTAACACTAATTTGTTTTCATTTTAAAAACAACATTTTAAAACAAAATAGATCTGTGTACTCGCGAGTGCAAGCACAGCTTCTTTGTTCAGTGTAGCGGCTTCAGTTGATGATAATGGACGCGCATCGCTGTGGATATGCTGCGGCACACGTGTCGTACAGTGACTGTGTCCTGTGTTTTTAACAGTTTTCAGATTAAAATGGTATCAGCAACGCTTTCAAAATGGTTTCCAAAGTGTCAGAGAGGTGTGAATGTTAGTAGACTTAGCAAATCAAAAACATATTTTTGCTGATGTACCCTTTGACGCCAAAGGACAGTGCTGAACAGTAACTAAGGGTACATGCACAAGTAGATGACCTGGCAACTGTCTATTTTTCTGAAGGCTTGGAGCAATGTGCATGACTTGTTTTTTGGATAACGCATTGTACAATACTGCTGTGCCAAATTCAGCAAGCTGCTGTGGCAAACCTGCTGCAAATTCATATGTTGATGGAGAAGACTTGGGAAGAAGGGAATTAGGCAAAAATGCTGATATCCCTTTAATGACCTTAACAATGTCTGCAACAGAGTTTCTCGTTATGTTCTTTCCAGTGACCCTGTTTCAGTTCCTTAAAATCCTCAAAACCCTGTTGTCAAATTGTCATGTGTGCTTCATTCTTTGTGATCTGTTCTTAAGAGCACAAAGGAAGCTCCAAAAGCACAACACAGATAGATAAGATTATCTTACACCAATTCAATGTATTGTTTATTAGAAATGGAACAAACATTAGTATATCAGTCTCAGAAGTATTCTGTGTTTCTGCATATTGAATGACAGCATGTAGGGTACCTCCAAGGTTGATAAAGTGTCCAATAACTGGGCAATCAAGATGCACTCTGTCATTTATGTGCGGTGTTTATATGGGTGTTGAGGGGGGCAGCACCTCTAGAGTGCAAATAAATTTGCATATATGTACATTGTGCATCCAGAAGTTTTTCAGAAGTTCTTTTTGGAAAACAGCAGCATCTTACATCCTTTCCATGTCACACCAAGTAGGATTATTTTTTCATCTTTTGAAGCTGAAGTGGTGGTATAAGGAGGATCTGTGTCTTGCTGCTTGTTGTTACACATACTAGCCAATAATATTTTGCTCCTCTGTCTGTGTAAAAGGGGTTAGACAAAATATTAAAACCAACTTTCAACATGAAGCAACTACAGCCTCACAAATGACATGACATTGAGGTGTCACAAAGCTGTTGTTCACTGCAGGGCTACTGTATTGGTTTGCATTACAATACACAGAGGTTTGTGGTCACTGTCCCTTCAATTTCTCAGGCATAAACAGCAACAGAGCGCAACATTGGTGAGCCACAACTTTTTTTTTTCAATTCAAGCCGGCGAGCGTTAATGCTTTGACTCGCACTTTCAAACACATCTCAGCCTCAAATATTTGCACATAACCTCCGTGCACACATCTGAAAGGCCAAGGCTGAATAGAGGATCAACAGCTCAAATTGGGTGAGGACCATTGCCACTGAGTCTAACCTTTAGTGTTTGAGCATCAGCAGAAACATTAAAAGGTTCACAAACTGATCAGATACAATGGAAAGCACATGGAGGTAAATACTGTGCATGCCACACAATGGTATCCAAATTTTAGCTTGACTTTAGGTCCCACGAGATTTCTAATGTCTTGGGTTCAGGGAGTAATACATGGGTGTCAGTGGGCTTAATGAAATTTTATTGGACTCATCTTGAGCTGGCAGAGTCACCGCTTGTTGTCACCATCTTAGGAAATCTTCATCACGTGCTGATTGATCCAGCTCCAAGACTCCTGATTAATATTGTTTAACATGATCTGCTTATGAGTTTTATGTTGATTTTTGTGCAGCTAAATATTTTAACACAATGAGTTCTCTCTACTGTGTTGGATTTGCATGTTACTTGTTTGTCAGCTCATTACATTTGAGCATTATAATACTCTGAATGAATCTGACTGCCACCGGCATTCTCAACTGCTTTACATTTTGCTCTTCGGTTAATATAATAAACCATTTAACGGAATGATTTTTTCATGCAAAATGGTTGCCAGTGCAAACATTAGCTTTCATCTGCAACTAGCACACTGCTGAGGCATTTTGCTTAACAAATTGGGGAGGAAAATTAGAACCATATTTCAGTATCGCCAATCTATTTATTTATTTATTTTTTTACAATGACCCAATTTTACTTTCCTCAACTCAGCAGACGGAGCGAGCCTCAGCAACAATTAATTAACAGAAATTAGTAGCATTAATTAGAACGAAAATGTCTAGGAACTCATTAGTGTGATATGGATAACATTTCCACAGAGAGTCAACCAATTGAACTTTTAATGATAAACAGCGGTTTACTTTGAGAGAATGAAGAAAACGCTCTCAATTTGACATAATTGAACAAGCAGAGGACGCTGAAACAATCTGTAATTAGTAAAGTGCCTTTTATCAGTTGGGTCTTTTCGGTTTTGAACTTTATAATTCACATAAATGTACGTGTGACAGCTGATGGCATCAGCTGTGCCAGACTGGTTGGTGCTACTGCTAATTGCATTTTACCACGAGAAGTACTTTATCATTAGAGACCACACTTACATTAAGTCATGTAATTAGAAATTTAAATTTTATGAGTGCAAGTTCATTTCAGCAGTCTTGAAGAAATATTATAAAGAACTGTTTAGATGAGACTTTGTATAATGATTATTTCCACATGCATCCAGTGTTTCTCTCCTGAATCTCATCAGGGAAATGGGAGCTAAAGAATAGAAGAACCACTGAATGATGTGCATTTTAAGAGGGAATTGACTGAGAATTTTAAGAAAGATCTTAAACAGTACCGTCCTGTTCCAGCCATCCTTTCTGTGTATTTGATGTCAGTAGAACTAGTGAGTGTGTTGTGTTTTTTTTCCCAATTTTGGGTGCTAGATGTACACCTGAAAGGTTTAGCTTAATGCTGGTTTGGTCTCATTTCCAGCTGTGAGTGACAGATGTTTATCTCTTTTGAGTGATTAAGTTGGTGAATGCATAGAGAATACCAACATGTCATTTCTAGCCATGCTTGTAGGATAGATCAAGAGATGACAATGTTGGTCTGTAAGTTGGTCGGTCCACCACTTTAGTCCAAATTGACATATCTTGTTAAGGATGGAGGGATGGAGGGATCGAGGGACGGCCGGACGGACATAACATTTGGTATAGATGTTCATGGTGGCCAGAATATCAATCTTAACGAATATTATATCGAACATCCCCGATTCTCCATCTAGTTTGACCACCAGGTCAAAATTTTTGCCCACTTTAATATCTCAACATCCACGTGATGGATTTGCACTCAGTGTTGTACAGACATTCTGCATTCCCAGAGGATGTATCCTAATGATGTTGGTGATCCCCTGACATTTCCTCTAGTACCAGCATGGGGTTAACATTTGTGGTTTGCGGTGACACAGTTTGATGGATTGCCTTAACATTTTGTGCAGATATTCATGCTCCCCTCAGGATGAATTGCCATCCCTTTGGTTATGTTTTGTCTTTGTCGCTAGCACCACCAACAGGTCATAATCTTTAAACTACTTTGATTTATGTACATATGTTTGTTTTTTTTAATAATAATGCCATTCCTATCAGCCTCAGCTGTACATTGTGTTCATTGCTAATAAGCAAATGTTGGCATGCTATTAAATTAAGATGATGAACATCAAACATGCAAACAAAGAGCATGCATTGTCATTGTAAGCATGCTGGCATTAGCATTTAGCTCAAAGCAATGTGCCTAAATACTGCCTTACAAAGCTGCTTGCAGGGCTTTAGAACAGTTGAGAGAAGAACTTACAGCTTAGCATAATGTAACTAAATGTAAATGAAAGTCAGCTGGTCTGACTCGTGAGCATGTTTAGCAGATGACTGTGACTTGTCCAGTTCTGGCCCTGGAGAGGCTGCAGAGGCATACCCTCTGTGGCCTGAGGCGTTCCTGAAGAACGAGACTTTTCTCTACACTTTTTTGATATGAATGTTTGACAAGACCTGTCTCCCCTGGTTAGCATCTTCTGTCAAGGGTAGCAGCCCTTCCAGTAAAGCATCAGGTCAAACCGTGATGTCTGGGAGGACCGTAACCTCCTATAACACATGCAGTATCAGCCTGCACCATCATATCCTATTTCAGATTTTATTCTGGGGAAGATCAGCAAACGAGATGGTGATGGCTATGATGCTGTACAGTATATACTGTATGATGTCTTAAGACATACATATAATAAGCACATGAGCACAGAAAAAAAGGAAACTTAAATGTCTGTGAATACTTTGGCTTTGATGAGTGCTTCTTAAGTATTTCAAAATTAGCTAAATGTACTACATTTATGAGCACAGTAAGAAATAGAAATGATGCTTACTAGTTGCAGCACCTATGTTTACATCCTTTACATTTGTTATTTTCAGTGTTATCACACTCAAAGGTAGATTGGTGGTTTGCAATATTGATCTTCTTTCATCTTATTCATTTTAAGCAATCTCTTTATGGTTGCTGTAAGGATACATATTATTTATAGCAGGGCAGAGGAGCCAACAGTGATCTCTGTTAATAGAGACATTCAGTCCAGGGACAACTGGACATGGTTGGCTTGTATTGTGATTTCCGTCTTAGCAGCTGATCTCTGGTGGGATTTAGAGTGAAGTATATCACAAAATAAACAGCAGTCCAGCCCACCACAGTGTCTTGTCATTCAGTATGGTGTTTATGCTTTTTCCATTATACTGTTTGAAATAAGTGACAAATATCCTGAATCCTTAAGACAAATCTGCATCATGGCAAGCCTGAGATTGTTTTATTTAAGGCTGAGATATTGCTGTATAAAAGAGTAAATTTAAAACAACCTGCAGATTGGAAGGAGAATGCTAATAATTGGATGAAAATGTATAAATTCAGTGTCAGTCTATTGAATTCCATTAAAATGTATGGTGACAAATAACCCAAGAGACAATTTTCTTCTGAAGAAATAGGTCACAGATTCAATTACAGTCACTGAAGCATGGACTCAATCTATCATGCCAAATTAAGTCCATTTTAGCAACCTACTTTTCACTGAGAATTTTATAGACATATTCAGTCAAGTGGAGAGATTCTGCTCAAACAAAATTATATCAGCTAGTCTTTCTTTTTCTAATTTTTAGTGGTTTTAAGCAGTATAAACATTGGAAAATCATTTTCTCCCCATAGAAAGCTGTTAACTCCGGCAGCTGAGTTTATCTGTCTGAAGAGGAGAGTGCTTTGCCTTTCTCTGATGCTTATTGTAAGTTAAAGTTGCAGAGATTGCCTCTTACTTATATTTTGCTGAGTTAGTAATGCAACATAAAATGAATTTAGTTGCATCATATATTCGATCATGTTTAGGGCTCTGCAGTGTAATGCCCCATATAGAGTGCGGAATATTATGCGTGTCTCTGTTATCTGACACATTATTAGAGCAATAGTTTACTGCTACTACTATAGCAAAGTCCAAATGGTGTGCAAATGTTTAAAGATTTCTGCCTCTGCCATCATACAATAGAGCTGAAAATTATTCTGTTTGTATCAACAAATTAATTACCCCAATGTCCACAGTCCACATGACTACTTCTTTGAAATACTTGAAGAAATAGTGCTTTCCACATTTCAGGGTTTCATTTCAGGTGGTTTTTAGTTCTATGTTTTTAGAAATTTTGGTTTAAAACACAGACAGCATTTTAAGTTGGAAGATGCACTACCCATATACTGTTTAACTGACTATAGTTTAATGGAATATGCCTTTTTTTCTTTGACTTGATACATTTTAAATGTAAGTGTAAATCCTTGCATTATGTGCACAAACAAAAGTGGATAACATTACTTTACAATAACTAAAACCTTTGGTAAAGCTACTGGGCAGGTTTGTTGTCACTACAACAAAGGTAATATGATGAAGAAAACAGTAATATTATATATATTACTTGATAATTCTACTTGAAATTGTGTTTTCTGAAAGCGTTCAGACCTACCCTAACTTAAATGTGTCAGACTTTATTTTAAACCCCACTATTTAGGATTGATTAGTATACATCCAATCAATGGTTTGCAACACATATATACACATTAAAGCACAGTAACATGTGGGTATAAGGGCATTTTAAGTGTTTATCAATGTATTTCTAAATAACTCATCCTTCATAACTAATCCAGTTAATAAAATCAGGTAGCAGGAGCACACTTATAAAAACTTTAACTCACTGTGAGAAATGGGAGACAATTTGGAGTGAAAAAGTGGATTTAAGAAAGAAAAAAGATGGGATACAATTAGAATTAAATAGAATTAGTCTCAGTCTGTTAAAAAAAAGTGTTTAATTAGCACTTCAAAATTGCATCAATTTTTGCAAGTATTTTTAGCGGGGTAGAGTGATTGCAGACTGATTTGCACTTGGAATTGTTCTCGGTTTTATGTTATTTTGGGGTATTTTCAGTTTTTAAAAGGTGTTAGTGTGGTGTTAGGTAGTCCCTTTTGGTATTGTGTTCATTTGGAGTAGACAAAATAACATTAACACTTCAGTTGAATGTTAATTCAGCTACCACTGCAAACACTGCTACAGAGTGGGCCTATTATTGTAGAATACTAAGCAGAAGTATTCATCAACTCATAAACTGAAAGCCCCAATCAGTAATTGGACCATATGCATTTAAAGTGGTGTTATCACATATAATTAAATAGTTTGTTTTTTCAATGAAAAATATGTTATTTATGTTATAATCTTTTACAATGTAAGCCTACTTTCTTCCAGTATTTAGTTTAAAATAAGACATTTATTGAACAATGTTCTATTAGGCTTAAGCAGCTGATCATTATTTCTATCAATAATGAATCATATAACTTGACCCTTTTCTGTGAAAAGGGTCACTTTTGAAGAAAAAAAACCCCCACAAATAATTGTCAGTCAACTCAGCTATTCCCCTCAGTTTTTAAAATTTTCTTTCAGTTCATTGTTTTGATTTCCAGCCCACAACTTCGACCACCTGATGAACATAGTGAACCATTTAGCAGCTAAAGAGGCACAAATTTTCCTTAGGAGTTGGTGGAGACCAAAACTGAGCTAAAAGGAAAGTGAATATTGGATTTGCACCCATCAAGTGGACAGACACATGACTATAAATGTATCCCAATGTCATACCTGATGGCATTTTTTCGCAAAAAAAAAAAAAAAAGATGGGGTAACAAATACTTTGTACTGGTGCCATACCAGCATATGCCACAATTTTACTCAAATTATCTTTGAGGCCAAAGCTAAGAAAGTTTTTGGCTTAGAGGTTCATAGCCATCCAAAAAAACTATTTATCGCGTTGAAAAACCTATGATTCTCAGGGTAGTGTTTTCTGAAACAGATGTCACTGAGCATTCTCGCCAAGCAGCGACCTCTGGGGCTGAAAAATAGAGCCACAACTGAAGTGCAAAAAACTGCAGTTCTTGCTGCAGCAAGTCATTCATCATAGACCCCCATGTTAAAATGGCCAACTTAACAGCAGAAAACTACCCTCTCACCCAAAAAAAGCTAAAATGGGGACTGCCAAAATTCCAAATGCAAGGCTTCAAAACGGGAGTCCACAATCTGATTAATGACGTCACAGTACCTATGTCCATTAATGCTACACTTTATAATTATCGCTGACAGTTTTATGTTTTACTCTGTTGTGCTAGTTTGATCAGCTTGATGAGAGGAAAAAACTACATTTGTCATGGTCACTGCACTACAGAAATATGTCAGCCAATACATTACAACTCTTTAACCTGTATTAGTAGGTTTTGGCAATGGTGCAGTGGAGGGTATTATCCGGTATGAAGGGTATACCCACCACCTTTTACAGCATTCCCACCTCTCAGCCAAAAAAGCCATTCAAATATATAGGAGAGTAAACCCAATTTCTCTGCAGCAATCTACCCATCTACTGAGGAGTACAGCCCACCTCATCAACTACCACTACACCACTGGCTTTTGGATGATAATAATAACATTTGTTAACTTGTTAAAGGCCCAGTCAGACTCACATGGAGGCACAATGTATTTTAGACAGTCTTCACAAACATTTCTTAGTAGCAGGAGAAATATATTGTGGTTTGAGGGTTTTTCATTGAATTTTTTAATGGGATTTCATTGGTTTTGTTGATTGCAATAAAAAGAAAAATAGCATTTCCAGCCATAGCCAGTGTACACTTTGATAAATCACAGCTAACTAATTATATTTTCTTGGCTTTCACGAAGCTTGTTTTTATGTCTAAACACAATATTACAATTTTTTTTTAAATCACAATTTATCCTCATTTACCCTGACAAAAGAAACACCACTATCCTTTAAATCTTCTCATATTCACTCCATGTAAAGTTGTATATAAGGCCAAACTAATCAGAGCACATTTTATTGGAAGGAAGCAAAGAGACAGCGCTGAATAATAGAAAATGTGGTCCAAACAGTTGATTAACATATGGTACTCCATTCCTCCCATCTTATAAACTTCTATTCTAGATTTTGGCTGTGTCCTAAATCTACCCAACAAGCATAATGCTGTGAGAAACCAAAGGCGCCTTTTGATGTAGTGTGGGCTTTGAAACAAGTGTGCGACCCAAACACTTCACAGTCCAAATCAAATGGATGAAAAGCCCATAAAAGACTTTTGTATATAGCTTTCCTGCAGGAACTCGACTGAAATGCCATTTAGAAATACTTTTAGGGATAAGATAAAATGTTTTGTAAATGCGCCTCAGACTCAAAAAGCAATTTCACAAAGGCATGGAGAGTTGGATGACATGGAGAGTAGTGATTCATCTGCAATTGACACTCACCTCCAAACCAAAACTATTTATTGTCTAGTGATATTCAGTGGATGAAAATCTGCTCTCCTGTCATCGAGTTGTCATCTAATAAGGTGCCAAGTTTTCTCATTTCCTCTGCATGTGCATTTAAGCGATGGTTACCATGGAAGAGACCAACACTGACCACGTGAAAACAGACCTCTGTCTCTCTCTGTTTCCACTCAGAGTCACAGAGCTTTTTTCCCCTCATTTCATCTGCCTCAAGTTGCCGTTATGTTCAAGTTCAGAACAACGCCGAACACTTTGGTGGAAATACTTTCTGCATTACATTTGGCTCTTTTTCTCTGCTCTGTTTGATCTCAAGCTTGTACTATACTGTGCTGGATATTCTCCTCTGAAGAAAGCTCCATAAAGGGGGCTTTAATAATTCATGACGCCAGATTTAGATTTGTGCCTCACTGCTCAGAAACTGAAAAATTCTCCAGTATGTTACTTTGCAGAAGAGCTGTGGATCAGCTTTTTTAAGTTTGATGTACAGTTCAACAACTTTTTTTCCCAAGCATGATATATTGTTGATCACACACCACTTTATTGTAAATGCAACAGAGCACGCATTGAAGGATGAATTATATCCTGAGTATATGCCGTGCCTCTTTCCATTATTAGGCTCATACCTCAGGACATTTTACAAAAGCCTATTTATTCTGGAAAAGGTTTCCTATAAGGAGCCTGATAACGTCGAGATATATGCTTAATCAAAGTCTCACGGCACCAAGAACAGCCCTCTCTTTAGGTCCCCTGAACATAAACTACATTATGGTCAGACAATACATTAAGAATGTTATCTGCAGCATGTATGATAAAGTATTTCATGCCAAAGTGTCAGTGCTAAACAGGCATGTAAAAAGAACTTTATCAGCAGAAGGAAGTACCATCATCCATCATTTAGCAGTCACCTAAATACTTTATGCTGTATTATTTTGTGCCCTAGCTTTCCCAACATACACATCTGATTGTCCAGCATGTCGTAACATTAATCAAGCTGCAGTGTTTGCTGTAATGAATGCTCTAACTATCCTTTAGGTGCATATGGTTTATGTATCTGGCCTAGTTGCATTTTAATGAAATGAACATGATTGAGGAATGTGCACCAGTCACTTTGGTGTTTCTAGTGCTAATGCAATGTAAATGGAGCAAAATAATCTGCAGTGAGTAATGTCTGTTTACGTATGCATCATGCATTCTGTGTTTGGTTTCCCCTTGCATGCAAAGTATTACCTAGGTAATTGATTTTGCAAGCTTCATTAGGCACAATTTGTATATCAGATGGGCTGGAAAAGAGAGTTGTTGATTAGTTAGATCTTGCTTTCGGAAATTGCTTTTTTCACATTCTTATCTCTCTTGCAACCCTAATGGTGCCGTACTTTAGTAGTTTTGCTGTGTTAATAAAGTAACACTGGTGAATCTCAACAACTTGTTTTGTATTCATACATGGTTTGTGTGGTTTTTTTTGGTTTGTCTGTGGGGTCATAAACAGAGGAGATAATGCTCTGGTTTATCAAAGGTAAAAGCGTGCCCTGCCTTATGTAAACACACACATACACACATGGCAGAAGTGTGCATATATTTTCACAGTTTCACTGTAAAATGGTAGCAACACTTTTTATTTATTTTTTTTTAACTTTCATTGTTTTTTAGGATCCAAATAATACAGATGCTGAATATTTACTATGTATAACCCAATGCCACCCACTTGCTTGTTATTCTTGTTTATGTTTAAACTTTCAGCCTCTATGCTTTCATTATATTCATGGTAACAAAAAAAGCAAAAGGCTTTGAAACTATAGACAAAAAACAAATGCAATACAGATAGAGTAATTTAGCTCAGAGGTGACTACACAGGTCGGTGACCTCCTGGTCAGTGGGTCAGCGCACCAGTTCATTGATGGTTTCTCCAGGGATGGAGGGTGAAATATAGAAGGCAACACTGGTTCTTCTGAGGGTGTTTCTTTATGGGAGAAATATGTTTTTTTCCGTGTTTGTTCTTTGAACACTTAAAAGCAAATGGGATTTATCCATGAGGAAATGTTAGATTTGCAATCACCTAAAACAGTTTGTCCTTGAGCAGCAGACAGATGGCTAACAATCCTTAACAATGAGATACTTTCCAGTCATCACTTTTCAGTTCAGCTCTTAACAATAGCTTTAAGAATGAAACATTATGGATCTGACTTGCAAAAGAAGTTGAATCTACTGATGCTCCTCTTTTGCTGTCCATTTGTTATTCACCTTCAAACGACAATTTGGATGGTATTCAGAAGCTCTATCATTAACGATTTTGTGTGTACTACTTTGTGCAAGGTCTGGCTTTTACTGGCAACCAATTTAGCTGTAGAATATTCACCATTTTAACGGCCCCTTCAACCTCTCAATGGTCCTCTGCTGATGTTTGCAAAACCATTAGTGCTTCCACACAGAATCTGGTGGTTAAATAGTTCTGTACTCCAATAGACAAAGATAAATCTCGCAGATTGGATGTGAAGTGGTTTAAGCATTTGCTTTTGGAAAGAAGTAGCAGCTGAAGACATTGGGTTAAAGACTCATGCAGTACACCACACTGGTTCTGCATAGAGCCACTGCTGTCATTTTTCACCAAAATAACTCTGCTTCATGTTTTGTTAATTATTCTTGGACCCTTAGTGCTATCTAGTGAATCAATCTGCATTTCCACCATTTATTCGTGGAACCATTGTAATCACGGATGTGTAGTCAACAGTAGTCAACAGTACTAATAAAGTCCCGTATTACATTAATTACGTGCTTTTGTTCTTTTATTACAGATATTTACTTTTATCCCAAAACAAGTATTGATTTCTCATGTCACATTTGACACACACACTGATGTTGTCATGCTTCACACTTCAAGTCTGTTCGTCATTTTAAAGTCATCAAATACAGTCAGTGATTTCAGTATAAGATACCGACACCAAAAGCAAGCAGTACGCAGCACTGCAGCAGTACAACATGCTGCCTCTTGGCATCAGTTTGTAACACAGCTGGTAACATTGAAATATTAGTTGCTGGAATGTGGCTGTAGGGCAGGTGGTAGGGGTGGTGGATGGGTCCAACTAACCATGGACTTAGACCCGAGGGCCCGGTGTTGGCTTTCCTTGTGAATGAAGAGCCAAACCAGGATGTTTTTTCTTAAGCCTTGTGCCTTTGTAGCCTAATCATAACCATCCTGGAACATCAACAGCAAACGCAGGAGTTTAACTAGTGCATAATATGTAGATGCAGAAGTCCACTGACAGAGCGCTGATATGTAAATAAATTAGTTCCAAACCCGAAAAGTTGGTTCCCAGCTGGTTTTGAGTGGAGTGCGGACCGGGCAACATCAGTGAACATGTCATATTCTACAGGTTGGGCAGACAGGGTGGAGAAGGCAACAATTAGGATGTTAAGTGAGAAATCACTGGAAATACAGAGTAGGCAGTGGTATCATGAATAGTTCCATGTTTTGTTTTGTTTTTTTTTGCTTAAACAAATATCTGTAATAAAGTTTGCAGGTAATCAATGCAATCTGCCATCTTGCTACTCCTGTTCACATAACTTAATCAAAACTGATGAAAATAGCATCTAGTTAGCTGTATGGTACCAAGGTACCAATAGTACTGTATGGAACTAGTTCAAGAAACAGAGCTAATTTGGTGGAAAGGGGGTATCGAAGGCTTTAGCTGTTGTGCAAACCAAGAAAACCTGTTTTCAGAATTACACAAAATCCTGACGGTGAGAACTGTTTTTCTGAGCTACATTCTGGGTATCTTAATGACCTATCTCTGTGGCGCTTTAGTACTTGCAAGCTCAATTTGCTGGCTCATGAGCCAGCTTGCCAGCATAATGTTCTTTCTCCTCCACTTATTAATAATAACCCTGACTTTCTGTCCCTCTGAGCCACTACTCATGATGCTGTACAACATGGCAGACTCCTCATACAAGCACAGCCTGTTTTTAATGTGGAGCTAGGTGGAAAATATTGAATGTGAACAAAATAATTGTCTTTGTTCCCAAGAAAAGCCCACAGGGTACTTAAAGTTGATGGTTTGAGAACATATACTGTCCTCCTTGTGTGTACACAAAAACTGGTTCTTATTTATTGTCTGAGAAAGGTTTTAAACCAAAGTTTTTGTTTTCAGTTCAGGAGTAGACTGCCTCTTTTTCTGCATTATCTTACTGTATGTGTTGAGCACAGGAGGGGACATTAAAACGTACATCCTGTTTTGGCGATTTTCATGCCTCCAAATAAGTTGAAGGATTACATGCTCCTCTTGGGGCTGAGACAAATTTTCAAAGCCTTAGGCTCACGCAGTCATCCAGAAACACTTTGGATAATGGTAAAATGTATTGTCATGCAGCTAAAATAAGGATGCTTTTTTTGTAGTTCCTGATTTACAAAATTAAAGATGGAAGATTTTTGCCTGAGAATGGTGTTGTTTACTCTCACTCACTGCAAGAGGAATTTGCAAACTGTAACTATGTATCGTGCATCCTCCAGTTCTCAAGTGTAAGGTATTGAAAGGGGTATATTCCAGCAGTGCATCGAAATTATATCATATTACAACCCAATGTTACTGAGATTTGATGATGAAGTCTTTACCCACACAGCCAGCCTGATTAGAACAGCACATGAAATATGTAACTTGACTTCATTTTCCTCCGAGCTATTTTTGTCAGATCCTCTTGTCCACTTAGCTGCGCAGGTTAATTGTCTCCTCGTTTCAGCCTCTGCATGTGATGCAACTTTAAAAGGGACATGATTACAAATTCAAATGCTAATTTCCTCAGAGGCTCGAGAGGTGAAAATGCATGAAACACGCATGCTGCTAGTAACTATTTATATGCAAGGTTATTAGAATGGGGAAACAAATTAACCAGACATCACTCTGGATTATGTTAAC
This sequence comes from Plectropomus leopardus, assembly GCF_008729295.1. Taxonomy (NCBI): domain Eukaryota; kingdom Metazoa; phylum Chordata; class Actinopteri; order Perciformes; family Serranidae; genus Plectropomus; species Plectropomus leopardus. The sequence continues at coordinate 30,611,496 of NC_056463.1, forward strand.
ATGACAAACTGCTGTGGTGGGGCCTCTCTCGCTACGTCCACAATGTTTCTATGAGAGCGAGTACAGCGGAGTGGAAGCGTTTTAACACTGTGGGATAAGTACAGTACACTGAGGTCGTACCCTAGAGCTACGAGAGCTGACCCTTGAATCCATGGGCACTGTGGTAATCCAGTAGAGGGATCAGGGACACACACTGCACAGCACATAGCAAGATGCAGTGCAACGAAAATAATAGTCTTCATTTTGCCCGCAACATGTGTAAAGATACACATTACCCCTGTGGCATCCTCCACTCAATGTCTGCTGGCTAATATAAGCTAACGATTGTGCAGTTGATCTCTGCAGTGCCCGTGGCATTACAGTAATTGATGGGATATACTGCAGCGTTAGGGTGTGATTTGTTAGCAACTTTTATTTGCGACACTAGAGACCATCCCATTTGTCTTATTTGTAGATATTATACTAAATAAATGGATTGTGTGTGGGAGAGTGATTGATTCGCTGAACTGAATTGGCAAATTGGGATCATTTTTCACAAATTTCGGACCATTTTTCTCTGCAATCCATCACACAGATGGATGTAGATGATGTTCACAAACAGGTGACCTCGCATGGTGAACTCGCATTACTGTCAATCTCCTATTTTTGCTATCTGCCTCAGTACAGATCATAGTTCAGCCAAGCGAAAATCAATGATTAAGATTGGAATGTGCTGCACAAAAAACAAGAATTTCTTGGGGCTGGAATTAACTCTTCACATGATGGCAGATGTCACAGCTTCAACATGTTGGCAGAGCATTTACTTACAGCAGAATCACACCACACTGTCCCTGACATGTTTTTTTCTTACTAAAATTCCTTGTGGCTCAACTAATAAACTTCTCTGTAGTGTCATCTTAGAACCAGAGGAATGATCGACCACTCTCCCTTTCAGCTTTCCAGGGTTGATTCAGATTACGTTGAAATTTAGTTGGTAAATGAATACAAATTACATGGCAATACTTATAATTAGTAATTTAATCTAGAGGATTGCATTAAAAAAATATGCTAAACTGAATACTTTTGAATTATTTCAAAATCAAACAGAAATTTTTGTACTTTATACTAAAAAAATGGATGCAGCTACAAAAATATTCTCTTTTTTTACTAAATATTTCAAAACATTTGCTATGCAAGCACTGGTTATCAAAAAAAGAATTGTAAGTTAAAAATTGCCATATATTAAAGACATAATTGTAAAAAAATTATAATGTAACTATAATTGTGATGTAACTATAATCTGACTACACATTTTTTCAAATGTAATCTGGTGTGATAATATTTATTTTTTATTTTGTTCTGATTGCATGATCCAGATTACATTTAATATTTTACAACACAACCCTGAATTATTTGCTTGTCAAGCAGTTCTCATGCACTGTTTGTACATTTTCCTATGAAAAGTAATGCGCCAAAATTTGGATGTATCCCACGTTATCACAAGCCAACAATCCCTGCATAATCCACATATTTTGGAAGGCTGCAATCATGTTACCAGTGTGCTTTTGAGAGTAAGTGGTCCAGTAAGGATGCAAGTTGGGGTGGTTGATGGGTCACAAAACTCAGGACTTTCCCTCGGGAGTCCAGTGTTGGCAACCATGTGAACTTTGAGTTATTTTAAGGTATATCATCACAATATTTCTTTTCTCTAATCCTAACCACAATAACTTTACTTGGCTAAATCTAAACTATGTTACTTTACAGTAATTACATAACAGTGAGGATCATTGTGTATCATTTTCATAGGCTATCATACAAACTGTTGAGGATAAATTATGCCTGTATCTTTATGTTGTACACTATCAGCCTGTAAGCAGCTTCTATTATTAGTATCTCTCACACCATCATAGCCTGTTATTGTAATTGTCATCTGTGACATTGGATGCATGTCATATTGCTTTCTTTATGATGCTTTTTATCCATTTTAATGTAAGAATTATTTTTGCTTATAACAACATAAAATATATATTTTTAACACATCTAGAACAAGGTGCAATAGTGTTTGCCTTTTCATCTGTATTATAACACAAAACACAAAAGTAAATAATAGATCATTAAAAACGTGCTTAAATTGGCTCCCTGCCCTCAGATGGTCCTAGTGAGGTGTATCAACTTAGGTCAAATTGTTGCTGAATAATGAAGTGAGGTGGCATTGTGGTGTGTGGTGGCAAGTGTGTGGGTGTCTTTGCTATTGTTGTTCAAGCACAAGATAATAATTGTTGCTGCATGTTTGTTAACAGGACAAATTAATTATTCTTACTTTTTTTTATTGTTAATTTTTTTGTACCATAACACCAACTCGTGAGCTGTATGCATTTCCTGCATGCAGTAGCTGTATGCAAATTCTAGGAACCTTTAATGCTCCATCAGTTATGTCTGTCAGGTATATACAAAATTTACTGTGAACCACACCCCAACCGTCACCACCACTCAGCTCCATTATTATGATTATACAGCAAACACACACACACACACACACACTCACACACACATATATATATGTGTGTGTATGTGTGTAGGTTACATATATATTGATGTACCATTTAAAACAGTTTTTTGATTTTATAATTCATTACATTTAGTATTGACACAGACAATAGACATGGAGCTGAAATGGTCTGGAGGAAGAATTTGTGATGTGGTAAGACTCAGACTCGTCCAACACTTCAGATGAGGATGACTCAGAGTAATCACTAAATCATCAAAGCACTTCCTCAAAGATTTCACAAAGGACCATGTTGGACCACACACAGGGAAGCAATTCATTTGACCATTTAGGCAATAGGAGGGTGTAGAGTGGCAAAAGCTACAACCAGGCAAAGAAGATTAACAATCTGCCCCAGTAAAAGTGAATGCAAACTAAACAGCAGTGCAGCAATGATCACAGACAGAAACAGGTTGTTTGTCAAAAAAAGGCAAATGTTTACAGGTATTTTCCTTCAATTTTTTTGAAAAACATAATGCAACATTACACAAAAAAATACATATTCATAATTTTGTAGCATAAAATAGCATATTTTACTGTGACAAAAACAATTACTTTAGTATTTTTTACCCACTAATGGAAGAGCTCCAATGACATATATGTAAGTGTTAAGTTAGCTTTATACTTCATTCACTCACTTACATATTTTAGTATGAAAAAGGAACAAGCAGCTTTGAATACTGACAAATGAAGAGTTTAATTCCAAAAAATGAAATACTGCACAAATCAATTCAAAAACACTGACACCTATAAAAAATATATTTAAATAAACCCAGCTGGTATATAAATCCAATCTGTTCTAAGCAAATGAGAAAATAAAGTAGTAACATTTAGATTGTAATTTGTGCACCACTCTGTGTTTCATTATATTTTCCTGTACCCCCTCCCCTTTTATCATTGTATTTCTTTCTCTGTCTCTTTCTCTTACACACATACATGCACACACAAACACAGACTTGCACATACAAGCACACACACACACACACACACACACACACACACACACACACACACACACAAATACAAAATGCACGTGCACAAACACAGAACCCCACTGCACCCTCTTTGCAGGAAATTTAATGGTCTCATGAACATCAGCCAGGGTCATGCTTGGGTCACAGCCAATTTATCTTAGCAATGCACAGTGAGGGGGGCTGTGTATGAAAAGCATCTTTACATTAGCTGGGGGTTGTAATTGATTAGCTAGTTTGTGTATATAGAATAGATTGCAGTAGCGCTCTGAAAAGGATGTGATCAAAGTGAGTCTTATTCTCCTGACAGTATATAATCATTTGCTTTGTGCTGTGCATTGTTCCTGCTATGTAGTCTTCATTATTCAGTCTCCTGTTAGCACTGATTTGTGATTATTCTGGCTGCTACAAGGAAAAACATATTGTTTGATCATGAGAAATAAAAGATAGATAGACTTTATCTTGCATGTAGTAGCTCATTCAATCCAGTGTCTGCTGAGCTGTTACTGTACACACAACATTTGGTAGCTTGTTGGTGGACATATGGAGCGGCATATTTGACTTGTGCTATAAAAAGCAAACCAAACAGCTCTTGAATGAGGAAATCCTTTTTACCCATGTGTGTCATTTTGCTGCTCATTGAATTAAAAAAAATACACAAGAATCTGTTTCTAATGCAACTCATGGTGTGAAGCAGCGCTCTCTAGATTATAGTGCACTTGCTTGCTGTTATATTGAGACCTTCGGCATCACTCTCTTGCTGCAGCTTATCAGCTTGTTTGACCAAAGCTCACACTGTTTATTTATTCGATTTGCTCTCGTCTAATGTGCAATGTGCTGTCACAATCATATAATGCGCATTCTGTAGTCTGCAAAACAGCAGTGGTCTGGCATTGTCTATATGCATTTACCTCTTTCCTCAGTTGACAAGCAGCTTCATTGTTTATTCCTCTGGTATCTCTTTTAGTTGGCATGCGTAGTCTGCCGGCCACTCTTATCTGGGCTTGGACAAAAGCCAGCTGCAGATAGTTATAAGGAATGGAATTGCATTAATTAAGTTCCGGTAACCTAATATGTTGAAACGCAATATGGTAAAATCAACCATTGGCATTTCCAGTATGTGGTTGAGGCTCAGGCCGCTGCATATTCCATAAAAGCATTCTGGGAAACATCCATGGAAAGAGTGGAGGTCTTTGTGGCTCTGTGGTGACACAGACTCACCACAAGGCAAGCTTTCGTCTATGTCCGGGTTTTGTAATGACTTCTCATGTCTACTCACAGTTCTAAATGCATTCCCATCTGTGAAATGCCAAACAAATTAAATCTAACGCACGGCGATTGGATTCAGTCATACTCCTCATTATGGCCATTAGAAGCCAATGAGGTATTGCAAATATTTTATTGCCAAATTTAATGAAGCTGCATTTCTCCATTTGGATTTCTGGGATATTTGCATATGCCAGCTCCACACGGCTGACTGTAATGAAGCTATTCGGCAGACCTTGATCCACTTTTATGGCATTGGCCAGGTGTGTGCAAGCGGCTTTAATCCTGAAGCGCACGCACATCAAAAGTGTATATTAGATCACAACCTCGGCATACAGGTCAGCTGGGATGATTATCGGTTAAAGCTGTACAGCATAAGGCCTATGGAGGAGTGGTTAGCGCAAATCTATGCAAGTTCACAGGTTTCTACCCCAAAGGGCAGATTTCACCGTGCCTAATTGAGTTGCAGATGTAATACATATTTATGTGCAGAGAAGCTTTGTGGGATGCATGTCCAAATGGCCTTAAAACTCTGGATTCATTTTGTTTTTGTACACTGTTTGGTTGCACGGCACTGTTTGTGTGCCTTTTTTTTTTCAATACTCGAAAATGTGTACTGATACTGAATTGGTAATTAATCACTGCTGCATTTTTAGCCAGTCATTTGGTAAAGGGAATGGTGTTGACTTAAACAATAGTAACAGCACAGAGGCCTGTTCCCCCCGGCTGTGGTGCTACACCAGTGCCATCTAGTGGGATGTTGCTGTTGCCAGGGAAGACTGGCAAGTAATAATGCCTCACTTTTAGTATAAATGCACATGCTATGTGACTTGTGGCTTTCCAAGGAATGCAAAAGAGCAAAAGAGCTCTAATAACCCCTTAGTGAGCAGAGACCAGTGATAGGGGACGGTGGTCTCCATGATCACTTTACAGGTGTGAAGTGAAATGTTAGTATAAAACTGGGGCTTATAATATAAACACATTAAAATCATATCTCAACAAACCAGAAAAACAGCATATATATTATAACATGCATTATATGCCATTATATGAATTCTGCATGCCGCCAGTGCAGTTTTCTCTCTCTCTCTCTCTCTCTCTCTCTGTGTCTCTCTTTTCATTTTAGTGAATGTCAATCTTTTGTCTTACATAAGACAAGAGCACCATCTTGTGGTCATGAAGGGGTTGAGCCCATAGCCCACTGGAAAAATAAAGGTATGATTTATTGTATACTCTGAGATTAATATTAATTGTGCAGCCACCCATAGGTTCACTTTCAGCCCCAAATAATAAAAATGGGACAGTTTATACAAATGTATACTGTATTTATTTTACACAGGTGTAGTTCAAGCAATGTGCTGCACAATGTTAAATGTTTTTTTTTTATTTATTTGTTTTTAAATAAATCATTCTGCGCCAATGTAAAACAAGTGAAAATATTAAACAGAAGCAATCAGTTGGATAATTCACCTCAAGTGGTATGAAGGATCCAAAGCATATGGATTATTACTCATAAAATAAGTCAGTCCATCAATTTTTTTTATTTTCTTTTATTGTTGTTCTTTGTCTGGAAGCACTGTGTATTTTACTTTACTCTCTGTTAGTGACATACTTTTTTCAGTATTCCATTTTTGTATTATATGATACAAAACAGACATGTGTGTTGTTCAGAGTGATTCCAATGTTGTAAATCACATCTGTGGCACTACCTCCCCTTAAGCACAGCAATGTAGTAAAGGTGGAGCAATATTTGAGTCACTCTGCTGCTGTTTTGACATCATGCAGCAGAGGAACGCTGTGCCGGAGTGGCGTTCTTGTCCCCAGGTAAGCTGTATATCATCTTTTGTTTGCTGGGATACCTGCCATTACTCTGAATTTGGTCCAGTGTTACTCCAACAGTTCCAATATATTGGTTTCTCTGCACAGAGGAATGTGAAAATGAACGAGTATTGCTCTCCTCTCCCTCACCAACCACTGTCTAAATGCCCTCGAGCAAGGCACTCGGAGGAGCTGCTCCATGGTTACCGGTAGAATGTGGCAGCTGCACTGAGCTACGGTGCCTCTCCTGTCTAAACATGAATTCTACATGTAAAGTATGTTTTAAAAAGATCAAGCAAGGTAGTAAACTTCACTTGAATTAAAAAAAAAATCTTAAAGAAATGTGATGCAGGCAGCACTGCACTGCACACACACAGCAGGAGATCAGGAGCCCTGCTGGCATGCTGAATCAACATTTTTGCTTTAAGAATGATAGCTACAGTATACCTGTCAATGTGTCACTTCTCATGAATAATTTGATATGTATGTGTGGGTATTTTTACTGTATATGTGTTGTATAGCTTATATATTTCCTCCTGGTCTGTGTTTTTATGTGAAAATGCACTATTTTGTGTGCACTGAGGCTGCTTAACATGATAATATCAGCAAAATGATTCTCATAATTCATAATGAATTGCTGCACATGCTTTGTTGTACTTCTTCAGATCTTCTCTTCTTAAGCAAAAAAAAAAGACTGATCTTATTATACAGGAAGCGTAATTAAAAACCTTCAACAACCACATTGTTCTTAAGGACCAATTTACATTAATGGCTTAGTAAGAAATAAAGATGCAATTTGAATGATAATGTGCAAAAAAAGAGTATGACTAAGCACATTTAATCTCTAAATACTTCCCTCTTCCTTTACGCCATAGGAAGACTGTACTTCAGAAAGTTTTTCCTCTGTATCATCCTCCCGTTTTAAAAAGTGCTGTAGTTGCACATACACTTCCCAGTCATATATTTTACCAAATGAAACATTGATGTTCCCTCTCAAGCCTCCATCCTTCTTACTACATGTTTCACAGACAATAGCACTTTGCCAGCAATTTGTTTCAGCCAAGATGTATGGTGTGATAAATATTTAAAATCAAATTTGGCAAAAAGACATAGATGGATGTGCCACCCCAGGCTGTCGTGGGAGCCGCACACCAAAGTACAGGGACGTCCCTGCCCAACTCTTATATCCTCACATACACACAGGCGCAAGGAGACACACACACCCACACCCACACCCACACCCACACACACACACACACACACACACACACACACACACTTATATACTGTACAATGTCTGCCGATGTGCACATTGTGTGGGTGCTTGTGTGTGTGTGTGTGAGTAAGGAATGAGATGTTGGTGGCATGCATAACAGATTAAATGCAAGAGAGGGAGTTGTTGGCATGGCAGTGTGTGTATTTGTGTGTGTGTGTTTACTGGAAAGAAAGCCTGGTGTGTCATGGCTGGATGAATGGATGAATGGATGAGACACATTGTTGGTGTGTTTACAGTCCAAACACTCCCGCTGTGTCTGCTGAGAAAGTCGTCGGCTCTTTGCCAGGCATTCGCTCCACTTGCATGACCCCCACGCGTGTTGTTGATTTGTTTGAGTATGGGTTGAGAGAAATTAGTCAACAAGCAAACCCAAGTGGAGGAACCACATATTGACTTCCTGCTCGCTGATTGAGGCGAGTCTTTTCATGCTGAGCGCTGAGATGAGAAACTAAAAGCACAAGCCAATATTGTGCTGCTTTTTAAAAATGTTTTCTCCTGTCCGAACACAGCGAAAGACTGAACAGAGAGTATGAATAAAAATACTCAGTGTACTCACTGGTTATTTGTGGGTAGTATGCTAGGCCAACTGAAAACTTCAGTGGTAAATTGTGTTTATTATTTATCATACTTTGTGGTATTATACTAATTCAGCTATTTGGCAATTTTAAAGTGTCAGAAAATACAGATTTCTGTTTAGATTGCTTGTCGTTTGTCTTAAAGGAGCTGTACATTCAGAGCATAAATATAGCAACAAACTATCGCTATCTTATAGCAATATTTGCTATAAGATAGTGCAGTAATGGTGTTCTGAGCAGAGAATTTAGTCCCACTAACTTGTGTTGTAATCAGAGTTTTAGATGTAGATGTTGCAGACAGTCCGGCTGTGTGTTCATGTGAGTCCCTGTTAGTCCTCTAGGCTAGCTAACCACATGCATTGCACTCATGGCTGTTACCATTAATAACGGGACGCCATTGTTGTGGAAACGTGGCGCCCACTCTCTGGTGTCCACCACGTTTACAATGTTCTATCAGCACCATTACTGTTGTTAGTGCTTTTCATTGAGTTAGTACTAGTGATGCAAAGGTAAGGGCTTTTTAAAACACGCACCAACCCGTCCCATTATGAGAGCAAGCCTGCCACGCTTGATCCCTACAGCGTTGATCAATTACCCAAACCCCAAACCCGAAATCCTGAAATCTGGAACTGGAAGTTTCTGGTGAAAACCTACTTGCTGTTGGCTGTATTGCCAACCAGTAAATATTACAATATAAAGCATGTGTTTTTTAAAATGATAAACTTAGAAAGACTGCAATTATTTACCCATCTTTTAAGTGGTTATGTCGTAAGTCTGCTATCTCGAGTACAGAGCTGGTAACCTACATGGTTTGCTTTCATAACGTTATGTGCGTAATTAACAGATTCACTGTAGACAAAGAGGTCTACATATTTGCTGAGGGAAATATTTCTCTCAACTATGTGGCTGGAGAGATTTAAATATATCAACAGCTTTTTCTTGCTCAGTAGCCAAATAAATGGAAACCCTGAGCATAGCAGTGTTAATGAAAAAGCTGCTTGTTGAGTGAGTGAGATAGAGAAAGTGACAGAAAGAGGGAAAGAGAAAGTGGACATTGGATTATCAAACAATACTTCTGAAAGTTTAGAGCTTCTTTACTTTATGACCTGTCCACCTATTTATTAACAAGCTTAGCTGAACTGCCAAACTGTGTGACCTGTGGGTCAACCCGAGGGACCTGCAGGCTGTGGGTCGACCCGTCCATCACCAGTTAGCTCAGTTAGCTGCTAGCCACCAGCTCAGCCACTTCCATGTTGAGAGCCGAACAGTGTTACAAGTTTAGTATAAATGCAGCCTTAAATGTAATGTCCAAATGATGTGTAAAAATTAACTCTCTCATCCCAAGAGAGATTAGAGACCCGACTGTAGATGATGCCTGGTTGATATATGACCATTGATGTGCTGCTCCATTCATCACCGTTTAACAGTAAATGTTCAGTTTCGGGGGCTTGTCATCTGCTCTGTGATGACTAATAGCCTTAGTTTAGATGGCTGATAAAGGCACAGTGTAAATAATCTGCTTGGGAACAGATGATGCTCCCTGCACTGTACCTGCCCGGCCCCTCGAGCGGCTTTTGTAAACCATTAGGAAAATCCCACTTTGGGATTGGTTTGAAAAATATAGCCCTACTTCAGTCATTAATCAACTTACCTGTGCTGACCAAGCTTTGCCTTTATTAAAGTTGGCTGTGTGTAGGATTGTGAAAAATGCACCATCTTTTATAGTTTGGTGAACAATTCCAATCATTTCTTTTGAGGTAACTGTCACTGGGTTACAGAGGAGGGTGTTCCCTACTTAATGCTTACTTTACTTTTATTCTTACCAGTAATTCATGGTAATATTTTGCAATAAATGATAATTTACAAAATGTGTATTGTCATTGTTGTGGAGAATAAGTTTCACGGACAATGTTCCCAGCAGCAGAGACATCAATTGAAACCTGCAAAATCTTTATTCACTGTCTCCTGGCAACAAGATGTTTCTGTGTGATTAAAACAACAATGCTGTGAGGAACCGGGCACTGGTATCTTGGTGTGCCAAAATATGTTTTGTAGGCCTGTCTTTAGGAGGACTATCTCAACTGAAAACATCAATGTAGCTTCATCTTATTGTCACAGGAAGGTAAGGCAAGGCAAATGTATTTATATAGCACATTTCATATCCAAAGTGCTTTACAGATTAATCCAGTCAAAGTTTATTGTAGCCCCAGTCACAAAGCATACTCCATAGGGTTGTACAAAAGTAATTTCAATTCAATTTCAATTTGATCTTTAAAGTCCAGTGTCACAAATCATAAGTATCCTTTGAGGGCTTTACATCATCCAACATTTCTCCAGTCGGAGAAATTAACTGGACTTTAAAGTCAGATTGCCTGTTTTCATCCGAAATGACTCTATAAGAAGCTAAGAACTAAAGACGTGGCAATGTTTCAAAAATGCAATATTGTGATATGAAGAAGTTTTATTTTAATTGAGCCCCAAACACATGCTGGAGAATTTAGGGGTGTGTGATATGTTAATCAGATTATCCCACATAAGGATTAGTAATTAAAAGTGTTACATGGTTGTTTAAAGAAATCAGACGGGTGGGCTTTGTAAGATTGTTTTCCCATCTAATGTTTTTAGAAGGGTTGGGCAGATTCCCTCTGCAAAACAAACAGGTTAAAACACAACAAAACAAAACAACCATAAACTTCTATAAATCCAAGTAATTCATAGCTCACTGATTTTAAAAAATAAATCAATATTACTTTAATTAAGCAATTTGCTATCTTTTAATGTCCCATTTACCTTATTATCAATACTATCAATTTCTGAATATGTATTCAAGAAAACAATGTAACTTTTTAAATAAATTCAGTGTATCATTGAAATATATTTGAGGACATTCCTTTGTAACTGTAACTGCATCCTCCTTTTTTCTACTGTATAATTGTCATTTTTGTCATATGAATCTTAATAACGTAGCCTACAGAACCAGCTTTTACTAGTTTCAACGACAGCAGATACATGCAGAGCACCGGCGTTGTTTTTTTCACTGCAGTGAGGCAGCGAGGATGACGGGAAAAGGAGTCAGAGGTGAAAGGTCAATTAGTACCTGGAGAGAAACACAGTAGGTCAGTGAAGATGTCGCCCAATTTCGCTCTCGTCAAAAGTTATACCAGAAACGGAAAAGGAGAGCACGGACAGCACGGAGGGGTTCCTAAACGAACCACAACGAACCGAAACACAGCAAACCTTTCAATACACGCACCTGTTGTCGAGAGAAGCCCCGTCAAACATTTTCAAGAAACTAATGCTAGCTCGTTTATCGCTAACACCGCGTCGCCTGCGTTATTCCCCTTGGACCGGATACTGACTCAACGACTGCGGCTTCGTCGAGGTAAAATGTAAATTCCGATATATTTTTTAAATAATATATATTTTTAAATGCGCTCAAGCTAAATGCTCTCGCTATTTTGCTACTTAGCTCGATAAAACTTTGCTATGGTATGGTAGAGCTAGCTTTGCTTTCGTCATCTATTAGGCCACAGGTGTGTTCACCTGAGTATTGTATGGCAGGGTATGTGTCATATGTGTGCTACGTATGGTAATATCTAACACTATGATAGTAATTATTGCAGTGGCTTTACCGCCAGTGTGCTCAGTATTTGTTTACTGTGGTGTTATTGATGAAACAATTCTTCGTGTAGTCTTGACTTTCTGTATACGCCACTTGTCCCAAGGGTCAGAAATGACCCACCTTCACTAAACCCCTAAATTAAAGCAGCTTGATTGAATTTTAAACACAAAATCTATTTTGCATGAAGAAACAACTTGCCATTCATCACAGACTTTGTGAATATGTAGTTTTTCCCCTCTTCACGATGCAGAGACTACATTTAATCAGTGGAATCCACTCGTTTTTATTACAACACACCTGTCATCATTTTTTTTAAACTAAAGTACAGGTTTTTTTTATTATTAGAATGTATCGTTGTTGTTATTATTATTATTATTGCTAGAAGTACTCCATAGGTGTAAACATATTTGTTTTTAGCAAGATATATCACTTGTGTAGTTTTGAATGCATTTTATAATAGGGAAACAATAGGTAGGCCCATGTGAAGGTGCAGTAATACAGACCATTTTCACTGCTCGACGAATGACATTTTGGGCATAGCTAGAAAAGCACAGGTGTAATTAGTCACATTAATAATGATGGCTAAATTCCACTTTGGCCTTCCAGGTCCAGTGTCATGCTATAATGATCTGGATACTTAAATGGAACAGACCCATAATTAGTGTTATTACGCACACCTGTGCTTTTACTATGACAAGTCAAAATGTGTTTTGTGCAAAGGAGTTCAGTTTACAGGCGTAGATATAGCCTATGTATCTGAGTCAATTAATTGATCCAGGTCTTTGACACATGGTCAGTGACAAGTTAGACAAATGTAACAGGCCCTGGGGTTCAAGACAAACTGTTCACAGGAAGTCACTTCAGTCACATCCATAGTTTTAGCCATAACATAATAATCACCAGACAGCAATTTTTTTTTCATCCTTACGTTTTACGGGGACTGTGGCAGATTTTGTGACACTAGGGGAAATTAAAGCCAGACAGTTTCCCTCCAACCCAGTGCTGACCCCTTACAGTATTAGAGTATCACCTGGGTAATTTCCACTACTTTTCCTGGTTTCCATTTAATAACCTATCCATTATAGGAGATAAAGACAAATTGTCTTCTCAAATTTGGCCCTTCAGATTTAAAAGTTGTATGATGTAATGCACAGCATTTATAGAACGGATTTTAAAACACTGTCAAAACAAAGTACCTCTGCTGTCAAATGTTTTGATAGGTAGACCCATCATGAAGCATTGGAAGTGTTTCCCAATAGTTTCAAAGGTATGCCATCATGCTGGAAGAGTGACAGTAACGTGAGATTATAAAGTAAGATTATAACTTTCTTACATCTTTCTCTCTGATCTTTTCCTTCCTTTTGTGGGAGATTTTGAACACCCTTCATAGCAGTTGAATATGTTTTGCCAGAGAGGATGAGGCAATAACACCGCAATCTCTCTTTTGTTGTCACCCCTCCAGTATGGCAATGTATTCCTCCTAATCTTTTGTAACTGCTCTGCTGCCAAATATGCCTGAGGTGACATTGGTTTTAATCAAGCCATTAGGCCTTGAGCTGTCAATACTGAATGTAAATTAATATGAATTTAAAGATTCTTAGCCGTCATTCATTACCACATGTTAAGGCCCAGTTGTTCCTCCTTTTGTAAGAAAATGACCAAAATGTAACTGCTTTATGTTAATCTTTGACATTACATCTAAAACCTGTACAATACCTTAAAAGATGTCACAAATGATGCAGAAACAAAAAAAATTGATTTAGCTTGAAATATTGGTGTGATATGTTTTTGAAAAATAGAATAGTAAATCTTGTAATGTGTATTTTTGAAAAAGATTTTTTTAACTCTAGTCCAGCATTATATTCACAGTGGTTTTGACAGTATTGACACATATCTGAAACATAGTTATGAATATCAGTTAGGGTCTTTTCATCACACATGCATGGGCTTTAAGAAAATATCACATGACACATTTTAGTGTGCTACAGTGTAACTTATTTCTGCCAGTTACTGCTCTATGACTTAACATGATGCAGATATATATTGTTTTACGTCAAAGTCAAATGCTGCACATTATATATCCAAAGTACTTTTGCTGCTTACATCCCTCTTGCCGATGTAAGGCCAAATTGGTGCTTTATAAATACTGACACTCTTTGACCGACTGTGCTGGCTAAGCAGTTATTTCAGTACACTTTACCCAGCATGGCAGGCGTGTTTTTCTTTTCCCTTAACTAAACTAACATCCCACTTATTTTCAGCCGAGCAACTTCCTAAAGCTTCACTGACAGCGTTAGCACACAAACGAGTACAGCGGAGGAGGAGAAGGAGGTGGAGTAGAAGGCAGGCAGGCAGAGGAGGTGGAAACAGTAGAAAGGAGCTTTTAAAGCAAGCTGAGCCACCAACTGCTCCTGCACATCTTTTCTCTTATCTTAATAAGTAATGAGGCTGCCACAGGCTGACAATGAAGTATTTTGAAAATAGTTCTAATGTATGGCTTTGAAGGGAGTGCTTCGGCATTGATGTATGGCACAAACAGGCTTGGAAACAAGTGAAATATTAATGGGCTGTTTCCCAGGAGTTAATGTGGGATTTACCTGATTGCTTTGGTGAGAGACCGGGGCTGGGATGAGGGTGGTGGGCTAGCAGGGTAAGGATATGACTGAGAGGATGAGACTTTAGGATTGGAGTGATGTGAGAATTGTCAGATTTCTAAAATGCAGCCATCCACCATAGAAATTAACATTTTTGTCAAGCCAACTCATTGCTAAGGGTCTAATTGGCAAGTTGAGTGCAATTGCAAGAGGAAATCATTAACCCAAACACACTGTAGCTTTTCTGTACAGCTGTGGGATCCAGAATACTCAGTGTACACTTTCTCTGTTAAAACATAATGAAGTTGGGAGCTGTTGTTGTTTTTCTATTATTAAAAGCTAGTTAAGCTTCCATTTATTAACTCTTGCAACAGGAATTAGCACAACATCCATCTCTTTTCCTGTTGCTAATTAATCACCTGAGACTGTTGGATTTACACTTTGTCAAACCAGCCTATCATATCTGGATACACCACAAGGGAGCAGCAGTGTAAAAGGAAGCAGGTTGTATAAACACATCATAGAGAATGGAGGACAACTGAATTCTGTGTCTGTTTTGGCATTTAAGTGGCAATTTTCAGGTGCGATAGACTTGATGTGGAAAAATGGTAAAAATGGCAAAATTCCACAGTTTTTAGTGAAAACTGAAAACAAGTACATGTATTTTTAGGTGCCTCCTTTTGCTTGAAATAAAAATCCTCCAGAATGAAGGTTGTTTGAAACAGATTTTATAATGTGTTAGCAACAGCACACACATTGCAGAAAGGCCCACTGTCCAGACAGTGCGGTAAAAGAGCGAGCATACAGTAATAGTTTAAGTGCTTTACCCAGGAGACGAGGCCTAAAACAACACTGACGCACAGAATTAAAAAGTTCCGTTTGAGAGCAGCAGTGGCATCCCAGAATGCTTGGAAATGCCATTCAAGCCCTTGAAAGGTCAATAGTTAGAATAACTTTCGTTGGAGGAAAAGGAAAACTTGGCTGTACTGTCACAAATTGCTTCCAGATTCTTTCTTTTCTCCCGTAGCAAGTTATTACCAAAATTGAGTGCAGACACTGACACCATTTTAGCAGAATCATACATTTCTCTTTGAAGTGTAGAATGAGTGGGCACTCTCCGAAATCTGAAACATTTCTTTCCCTCTTTCTCGTCAAGTCACCCGCCTCCTATTTGTTGCGTGTGAAATCAGTGCCCCTCTGGGATTTTACTGCACATGAGGATAAGGAATGATTTTTTTTTTGATTGATGGAAAATTGCCCAATATTTCAAACAAATGGCTTAGTTTTTCTTCTGTACTCGTCTGTAGTTCCTGCTGAGAGGGATCATGTTTTTGATACTATGTCAGAGGCATATTCAGCACCTCACATTATTATTTTACGGATTCATTCACAGCAGTTGAAAAAGTTCTTATCGTATTAAAACAATATCAGTCTCATAGTGGCCGCCATGGCATATAGTACACATGCTTCATCCCATAATTTGTCAACCATGATCATTAAATTAGGGATGCACCATAATATTGACACGTCATTGGTATCGGCAGACATTGGCCTTAAAATGAAATATCTGAATTTGCCACCATGCTGATTTCCGCCAATGTCATAAACCAATCTTCTTCTTTTTTTAGTGTCACAGTGAAAATGTACAAAGAAAATCAACCATAAGTTGAAGTTTTTTTTTCTTATTTTGCACAATGAATGAATATTACATACATTGAAAAGCGCTGTATTTTATGCCACTATCTGCCAGTGGGCCATCACAATAAGAGCATGCATAATATGATCAGGGCTCCCACATATTTTACCAGTGAATCTTCAAAATTTTTCCTTAACTTTTCCATAGGATTTTACCATGACTTAATGGAAGTTAGACATCCCTTTTACCAACTAGCAGCAAATGCCAATCATGTGATACTACTGACGTTTCATCTGTCATAGAGCACAGCACTAGAATTTAAATTCTATATTAAAAGGGGCAGATTTTATGTTACCTTAAACATGTTTGGGGATTTTTTATGAACATATTTTAAGCAGTATTTAAACAAAAGAAAAGAAAAAGTATTTTCAGAACTTTTCCAAATACCATTTTCAGACCTGGAAAACATTTTTTCTAATTTCATAACTTTTCCAGGAATTCCATGACTGTTTGATGTTAATGCAACAGAATGTGTTACATGATGGGCATCAAATGAAGTAGATAAAAGGTATCATTTGGTATTGATATCACTTCAAGGATACTGGTGTCGTTATTTTTTGAATGATACGCTGCCCTGTACAGCAACAGATGACGATGGTTCTCCCACACCAAAAAAGTACTGTTCTAATTTAATAATGAGAGCCATAAGAGATTTACATTTTTGATTGTGAGCCTACTCCTGCTGAGAACTCTTGTTTATAGTCTCTGCAATAATAGTGATTAATATGATTTTATGATAAACCTATAGCTATAGTGACAAAAACTACAACAGAAAAAAGCAGAACTTCTTTGAATGGGTGTAAAGGCCCCCACTGCTGTAAATCACTTACTGATTAGCTTCCTTGTGATGTCTCACAGTGTTTGGTGCTTTGGATATCAGCTCTCCAAACAGGGTCAATTACTCAGGTTTAACTTCTCCGTTTAGAACCCAAAGTGCTTCCACAGTGCGATAGCTCTTTCACGTCGTGATTGTTCTCTTTGTGACTGGAAGTGTAATGTGGGGTGTTAAGTAAGCCCTCCCCAACACTAGTGCTACTGCTTTCAGCAAGTCTGAGAAGGACACATGGTGGCAGTTGCTGTGACAGGGTGACTCTCTCATTGTCTGTCAATCATTGTGTCTGAACAAAGAAAGCCTTTACCTCACAGTCAGCACTAATGAGGCCTCACAATATGAGTCTTTTAACATTTAATTTCATTTTACCGCTGGAAAAAAAATATCCTCTGTTACAGTAAACTTCTTTTTCATTGGCCGATAAAGCACACTTAGTCACTATAATATCCTGTCTGAAGGCCACATTTGCCACACTCAAGCTCTCCTCCCTTTTTCACTCCTCCTGAACAGAGTGCCACTGCTGCTTGAAATGAAAAGCAAATATTAATATTTGCTGGTGTTACTCTGGAAGCTAAAATATGGGAGGCCCGGGGAGGTGTTATACATTCCCCACTTAATGACACATTTACTTTCCTGTACTGTGCAAAGTTTTTTCCCCAAATAACTGTATCCAACATCTTCACTGATAGTAAATGATAGCTTTCAGGCCTCCAGTTCTGTTTGCGTTTAGGACTCTATAAAGCAAAAAATGGCCTTTTCATAAGAGCTACTGTAAAATGCGTACAATTTCACTTCATTAATCTGTAGTCTTTATGTTAAAAAAGTAAATGTTTCTACTAATACTAAAAGGTAAAATATGCCCTCTCTCTCTATAACATATACAACCATTTTAACTATTCAAAAACCATACACAATCCTATTAACATATATATAAAATCAGTATACAGTATAGCGCATATTTAGAGGTTTGATAGTAAATAAACAGCAGTAACTCAATATTTTGAATGTCACATAACTGAGTTATCCTGGTTATCACACAGCCAAGCCCTTGATTTTATGAAGAAGACTAGTTCATAAGATCAGAATAACTCTAAATCATGCAATGAAATCCGAGTTTACATACATTAAAAACATAAAACTGAAGCATTAATCATCAGTATAAGTTCTGTTCAGTATCTTTTTAAATGTTTCAGAGAACAAATCTAATTTACGTTAATTCTAGTGATGAATCTATACATCTATCTTTCATCTTTTGTTGAAAACAGAGACACAGCAATTTATCACTTGTGCTAGCTGTTAGTTTTTTGGGCTGTTTGTCTTCTATTAATGCAATTAATACATTTTTTATCATTGTATTTATTTATTTATTTATTTATTTATTTATTTATTTATTTTTACCAAAGATGGACACCTTTGCCCAAATGATTTAGAACGGTTGCTTAAGCTGCAATCCCCAACACTGAAAAGCTTGTTAGTATTGAAGTGTCTTTATGAGAAGAAGGGAGAGCATGCTCTGTAATTTCAGTCCGATGGATGGCCTGCACACCAGTGCTCTCACATTAGGAGACCAATTACTGCATGGGGAGATGAAAGAGACTTAGTAAATATGAAATAGGTTGTTCGGGGTGACATTAATAGAGTTAACCCAGGGACAGGGTGGGATCAAAGGGGCCTCAACCATATTAACCGATCTGTCAGTGTCTGCGCACACAACAGCTGATCGAAGATAATGGCAGTGTGTGTCATCAAAACGCAATGACCACTAACACGAGGCAGTGTGTGTGTGTTTGAGAATGGGTGCTGGTGTGTACATTTTACTTTGACTTCTCCTGCTGCTGCTGCTGCTGCTGCTGCTGCTGCTGCTGCTGAAAAAATAGAAAATGCACTGTAATGCACTGGTGCTCAATGGGAAAGATGTCTGTTACTGTCAGCTCCTTAACTGGTGAATTTGTTTACTCACCAGCATTAAGTACAGATTGAGCAGATCCCTAACCACGTTTTTGTGGTGGTAAGGGAGGTAGACAGTAGAGGTTGTGAGTGGATGGGCCTTAATTAGATTCATCGTGGCATAGGTTGTTTACCGTAACCCCTCCTCCTCCATGCTCATGACAGCACCTTTGAAATATGGCACTTTTGCTTGTTGGCTTTCTTCAGCTTTGCCTTCCAGATTTAAAAGCATATTGGTGTTTATGCACAGAGAGCTATAATGATCCATCATACCATGCGGACAAGGGGGCTGAGTCCTCTGCTCCACATAAATAAGCAGCAATTTGGCCATCTGCTTGGATTCTTTCTGTCTCCCTGGAGACCTCCATCTGCCTTTACATTATCAATTACAGTTCAGCCATGCCGCTACCCCCTACTCCTCCACCAACACAGACTTAGCCACAACCACTCACCCCCCCGTATGACCACTGTTATCACTATAACCTCCATCCTCCAACAGAAACCCATACACTTCTTTTTCTATCACAGTATTTGTGTAATTTTTTTGCTGTATTCATATATGATTTGCTGATCATGTGAAGAATAACTTTGTCATTATATGAGCAAGCATACAAGGAAATTGCAAACTCCCCATGTGATTTCACCAAATTCTGTTTGTGACCTGGGAAATATTATAATATGAGATGGATTTGTTTATTAAAATAACTGTTATTTTTGTGACTGTATAAGTGGTGTACTTAAGCCATATTTTGCACCAAGTGTTATATCGATGTTGGCTCAAGTAAAACAACACATTGTGTATTTCGGGAAATGACAACAGGAATTCACCATAAAACAACTTAAAAAGGCATAAGAATGCAACCCAGGGAAAGTAATTCCAATAGGATATGGTTAAAAAAGAGGGCGTAGATGTTATTTCACTGCCACAGGATGTTTTGGTTTTTGCAAGTGCAAGATTTGTTCTGTCATATGGCTGGGCCGTATGTTGACTTTAAAAGGTATATTAGTGTATTTGCAACAAGATTTAGGATGAGACAGTACTGTTTATTGATATACAGTAGTTTGATATTGCGTTACATAACTTGTTTCTTCCGTAAAGCCATGCCAGTGTTTGCATCTCTCGTCTTTCTCTACAAAACCCCACCCCGACTCTGCCTTTGCGTCTGTGCGCAAACCAACCCCCCAGGAACAGCGCCAGGCTTTAAAACCAATATGACATAGTCAAGAATTAGCTAGCTAGCACACTCCTCAGTCTAAACGGGATTCTGAGCTGAATACCAATGAACTACTTTGTTTTGCAAACCGCCAATTTTTAAAAGTCGGGGTCGGGTGAATGCAAAGATTGTGGTTGCATTATACGTTACGATTATTTAAGAATGTTGGTGGCGTTGTGCAGTATGTCCTGTGTTGTGCAAGTGACAGTTCTCTCAACAAGTGGTCTGCAGTGTTTTTAAACCTGCCTTTTAGTAACAGTTCAATTTGCATGACTGACGTGGTACCTAAAAATTTTGAGGCACAAGCCACTACTTTTGCTAATAAAAAAACAAAAAGGTGCTAGTTAGATTGAGTCTAGCTGTGTGGTAGCATGCAGTGGACATGCTGCATTACTGTTGTTGAAAATTGTTGAAGCATTGTAAGAGATAGGCCTACTCTTATTTATTTAGTATTTTATATCATTTTTTATTTGCATGTTTTGCAGCTTTATATTTTCGGAAACAGAGAAAGGAGACCATGGGTTTGCATTTTATTTAAATTACAGTCTGTTTTAAAAGTGCTTGTGACATCTCAACTGTGGTTTTGACTTACAACTGAATATTTAGCCCACTTCGTATAAAACAAAGTGATATATGTCCTGTTTAATAGTACAGAGATGCTTTCTGGTCCATACCAGCAGGCTCTGTTCAGATGTTGAACATACAGTCTGAAATATGTATTGTCGTCTGTTTGTCTTCCAACCTTACACTATGCCATGCACTGAATGTAAGTCTCCATTGTAGCATGTGTTTTTAAATATCTATATCTGCACCGCTGTCTTTCTGATCATCGTTTCTTATTCTTTCTACTCTCAGTGTGGCACTCTGTACCTCGGATGATCTGGTGGGTTTGCTCCAAAGTGTGAATGTGAGGAGACACTGGCTCGAGAATGAGAAGCACCCTTGTTCTGCGGTTTCCAGGAAAAGCGGCGAGGTTCTCAAGGGGACAGGTATGTGTGGGAAGAGGACCCTTGTCAAGTGCATGGCGCCTCATTAATATGGAGACAGGTGCTCTTTTGATGAGTTCATAAGCAGTTCACCAGCACCCTGGAAGTAGTGCACTTTACAAGGCTGTTCAAAGATCTTTGACATCTGAGGAGAGCCAGTGAAGCCAATAATCCTACTTTCAGAATGTGAGTCTTTCCTCTGAGATCAATCCCAGATCGAAACATCAAATAGAACTGCTGCTTTTCTCTTTTTAAACCCCCCTCCTCCCCTTACAAAAATCACTTACTAGATGGTATTAGACAAGCTAGCAAAAGTGTCATTACCGCTGGGATGAGGGGATGGATAGATTTCCGTCAAATTGTGGAATATTTTCCACCAATTTAAGCCTATAGTTAAGAGCGCAGCATTATTGATAAGACTGTGCTCTGGGTCCAGCGCTGTACCCAAGGGCCCAGAGAGAAGCAATCCACAGAAGTGGGCTTTCATGTTCATCTATGTACAAGAACAAAGCGAGGATTAAGTCTGGGCCTTTCATCCACAAAGCAGGAGGAGTATTTTATTTTTTTTAAACTTTTTTACTCACCCCTAGGGAAGGCCCTGTGCTCCACTGGAGCCATTTCAAGAGTGCCATAGCACTGTCGCCTTTGGCAGCTCTGGCGATCCCCCACACTGTCCTTTGCCTGGCAGAGAAAAGTGTGGGAAAATGTTTTGCCACTTAAAGGGATAAGGAAAGTCAGTTAACTCTGCAGTACACACAGAAAAAGATTTTTATTGATTCACATAATCTTGTATTCATCCAAATATGCTTAATCGTACTTACAGGTTATAGTTTACAGAGTAGGGTGCACAAGTTGTCTCGCCCAATCAGAGTAAGCTGTTGTCTTTATGCACTGACAGGAAATCAGGTTAATTATTTCTAGCCTCTCTTTTAATTTGAATGGATGCTTGATTTTGACGACAGACCGATCAATCTGTTTGTATTGATGCTGTCATTTCTGGAGGCAAGAATAGGCCCAAGTTAAATTGTAGATATGTTGGGAATCATGTTTCATCCGTCTCTAAGGTTTATAAGTAGATTACCTTTTGTAATTCGTTTTGTTACACCAGTCAATAAGCGTCCAATGCAAATGTGGTTCATTTGTATTTGAATTGATGTCCTGTCCCCATTAACTTATGCCTCTAATGAATTCTGGTACATTAGTAAATAGACCTGCCGGATTAATCATTAGTTCATTGGGATCATTTGCTTTCCCCGTGCTTAATCGAATCTCTGACATTGGTAATAAGGGCAGACTTCACCTGCCTCCCTGGACACTCAAAAACAAGGAAGAGTAATTTCAGGGGAATGTTGTAGTCTTTTATTTGTTTCAGTTGTGCACTTAATTTCCATTTTAGAGCAATGATATCTGTCAGACAACCATTAACAGAAAAATGTATCAGTAGTTTTTATGTTATTTCTCATATGCAGTGATAAAGTTTGCTATTTTAATCCACAATTAGAATTCTACCTGTTTAACTTATTCCGATGCACCCTCGCTCTCCGTTATCTCCCTCTCTCACATTGACCCTGATAATTAATGGCTTTTATGTCTTGAGAATAAAACCTCTAAATAGGCTCCTTGCACATTATTTATTTAGTTCTAATTAATTGAAGCATACCTGGATTGAATTCAACAAGGCTACAGTTGCTGTGTCCCCTCATAAGAAGCCTCTCGTCCTATGTAAAAGGCTGCATGACTGCCCCCTATCTGCCTTTTTACAGCCTGTCAGATTTGAATGAGGAAAAAAGAAAAAATCGAAAAAAGAGTATGTGTTGCTTGTATATTTACCTCTGCTTTGACCCCTGCTGGTCATTTGGCGACAGTCTCTCCATGGTTTAACATTTAGGACATAAAGAATATCAATGCCATGGACATGAATTGCTATAACTGCAGTTACAAAGCATCATTGGCCTGTGGTTTTAGTGCTTGTGGCCTTGCAACTGAGACATGTCATCACTCCTTGAATCAACACCACCAGAAATGATACATGGGTCATTGCATGTCTAGAAGTCAGTGTTATGAATAAATACGGGCATTATATGCTGTGGCTTGCGCTGGAATTACAGAGAATGACCTCAGTGAGCTGTTACGAATACATTTAGGATAAGCAATTGCAGATTATCTTTTTCAAGCAGTCTAAGATGCTAGAAATAGTGATTCATTTTTCATGTGAGGTATCAGTATTTAATGCATTGCAATACATGCTTAGTGGCTGTTTTAAGTTTTGAGATGTGCCTTGAATAAATAGGACTGGAACCCATTCTGTGTGAGGGACATGACCGGGAATATCAATACCATGCAATAGTGTGCTTGCCAGTTCCCAAGTGTGGATGTGTGTAACTGTATTAATGTGAAGTAGGCTGCTTCTGTTATAAAGTCATCCAAAATATAGACACTTAGCACAGTTTTAGAAGCCTGGTCTTTCTAAGTCCTTCTGCAGATTTCCCCTGCCTCTTTCACTGGGCGAGGACTCACTCATCAACTAGTGAGATGTGTGGATTTACAGCAACTGCAGCCATTATGCCCTGTGTGGTATCCCATCCAAACAAAGACGCCCATTGTGAATGTGCCCTTAACCCATAACCCACCCAATCAGCACTTGTGTGTTCCTTTTGTTTTCCAACCATCCCCAAAATACATCCATCTCCTTAATGGATATTCTTTTTGGCCGAATAACATGGTTCAGAATATAGCAACACAAAGCTAGGAGGATCATAGATGGAGTCAGGCCACACAGGCCCTTAAAAAGCAAGATTAATAACCCAGTGCAGATGATCTCATAGTTAAGTGTTTTCTGTTGTATTTACACATCCGCCTGGGCTGTCAGGCTTCTGCTCGTCTCTGAGAAATGGAACCGACACATCCTGACACTAATGCATCACTGAAAATATTTGAAATGAATAAAGCTCATGCTTTGCAGCAACAGAGAGAGACATTACAAACACTCCATTTGACATTGACACAATGGCGCCTCTGCTCAATGCAAATACTGTTATTCTCCCCCATCCAACCAACCCCCCCTCACATCCTCCTTTTGATGGAGGAGTCACACAGGGGAAAATCTCCTGCACTCAATGCAAACTAATGAGACATATTAATGACATTAGACACTTAATTCAATGCATGTATAATTCATAATAATTGATTGCACTGGTTTGAAGGAGTACCTTTTGTGAGAAAAATGATCCTATTAAGCCAGGTTTAATCCAAATCTAAGCTGTCAAAACACCCAGCTCTTATTGCATCTCCACTGTTAATTGTCATAAGCATTTCAAATTGATTATTCACACATTTGGGAATGAGCTTTCATTCATGATAGTCACTGTTGTAAAGTAGGTATGTCACGGGAACACCTTCCCTCTAATGATTCTTTATTTTCACACATCTAAGAGGGTATATTAGCAAAATCAATTTTCAAGATAAATATTTCCATTCTAAGATATTCATCTGAAATATCAACTTAATTTATTTTTCCTTCTCTCCATCTGTCTCTTTCTGTCTGGCCAGAATTATGTGATGGTGATTTCCTGGTGCTGTCACATGTTTTTTTTATAATGCTGCCATGAAAGAATGTAATATCGTCGCCGACATTTGTGGTGTAGTTTGCCACAACTACTGTTACAGCTTTGTACATGACTGTTGAGTCATGACTGCCTTTTGGTCGAGGAAGAAATTGCAGACACTTTTATTAACTGCTGTTATATCAAAATGACATTCTCTACAATCGTTACATTTGGGATGCCCCGATATTTCAACCTGTTAACAAAACTTGTTTTTCCTGTTATCCCACTTTCTGTGCTTGCATCTTGTTAGTGGACCATGGGAGAATTTGCTCACCTTAAGCCCTCACCAGAGGGCATTAATCTTGCAGATTTACGCCACTTTTATGTTATTTGATAATCAATTTATCATCAAAGCTAAAACTGCATGGGAACAGGACATGGGTGTTTAGTTCACAAAGGAAAAGAAGGATGGGAAAATTGACAGAGCACATTGCAGTGTGACCTGTGCATGTCTGCCTCATATAATTCAATCTGTTGGTAGAAGGCAATGTAACATGTGATCGACACAGAATTAACATGTGACTTATGTTAATTCTGTTTTAGGTTAAGATTCCATGGCATAAAACCTCAGCAGGACCACTGAAAGAGTTGAACTCTGTGTATTTGTACTGGTATTATTGACCAGGAAGTAAATCCACAAACTTTATAAATCAGGTCAGCAAAATGTCAGCAAGAGATAAAAGGTTATCATAAGGCCCTGACCAGCAGGACAAGTTTGTGAGTTGGGTAATACAGCTTTAAGTTGGCTATTTACAAGCATTTTCTTTGTCTTTGTATGATATTTGATACTACTCAAGCTTGTGGGGGCAGAAATTATCCTTGAGAATCCACAGCAATAACCTGCTATTACAATCAGAAGAGCATTAGCTTTAATTTGCCTTCATTCTTATATCTCTTACACAGGCAATTTATGTGAGTGTTTGATATGTAGATAAGCATGCTGTAATATTTATCTCATGTTGTTGACCCAGTGGCTTGGTATTTAGCATTGTCCGAAAAACAAGAAGGTACTGAGTCCTCATTTTAGCTCTGCATCCGTCTGTATGGAGCTTTCATATCCCTCCTATGTTTCATTGAGTGTACTCTTTCAGTTCACATTGCCCACAGATATGTGTTTGTCTCTGCTAACCTTGTGATGGATGGTTGACCTGTCAAAGTGGGTTTCGTCCCGTCCCTAACCCCCATCCCATACCTCTTGTACTTAACAAAATATTACAGTGCCAGTGGCAAAGAGAGCAGCATGGTTTGAGTGGAGGTGTATGAAGGCATAGTGGTGGAGCAAAGGTGTCTGAGTGGGTTGATTGTTGAACAGCTGTAAAAACGTGACCTCTTTTCCATTTACTTCAATAATAACACATGTCAAGACGGCTTTTATCTGACTTCATGGGTAGATGACAGAAAATGGATTTCTTAATCAGGCGTGTTTGAGTGAAGGTGCTTCGGGTGCTCCGCGTTCATCAGACTGTATTGTTGTGAAATCACTAGTTAGATCCTGACCTCTGATCTCTGTTTTTATGAACATACATGAAGGTTGTCAGAAATTAGAGGGTTTGTGGCTGATCCTCGGTGATGAAAAGTCATAGCTGCTCATCTGTGGACATAAATGCAATATAGTATATTATTTCAGTCCGCAGCAGTTTGCATGTTCCCTGACACTGGCAATCTTATGTATGAATACAGAATGCAGCGTGTCTCACATCTCTGTGAATACATGACCTCATTCAATACAAATGAATCTATTGTCTTCACGTGATAAAGATTTCACAGCAAAGTATTTCCGTCATGAAATCTATGCCGGTGACAGTGATGCTTGTGGCTCAAAGGACTGTTAAGGCCCGCTGCAAAGCATCGTTGCATAGCATTCTAACCAAGCAGAGGATTTTGATAAATAAGAATTGAATTTAGTTCCAGCTGTGACATGTTGATTGATCAAAAAGCTCATGGCTAAGGCCTCTCTCCTCTCTCGTCTTATTTATTCTTTGTCGAATGGTTTCAAAATCAATACTAGCCTTGTACACAGCCTTTTCTGCTGCGGGCACTCAGGGAGTTGGGGGCTGGGGTGGGGTGGGGGGGAAGAAAAACACCTGCTCTCCTGGTGATTGTTACTAATTTTTCCTGTCAAACATTTGAACACAGAATAATTATTTGCTCTGTGGTTTCAGGGCACAACAGATTATTGTACAATCCATTTAGATAACTTCTGAGAGGGTTGGAAAATGAAACCGCCTCGAACCACACAAGTCAAACCGAGAAGGTGATCTATCAGACGCTGCAGCGAATAACTCAACTTAAAGATGCTATAGTCTTGGATGAGCTGGATTCCTTATGTTCGTGTAAAGGCACAAAGTCCCTTGTCACAGTGCGGATGAGGCATGTGGCGTTCACATGGGACATTTTGGATCCGTCACATTTACTTATGTTGTGTTGTTGTGGGTGGGTGTGTCTCAAAACCTTTTGACATTTGTACAAATTGGGACCGCCAATGGGTGGTATTAAATTAATCCAAATACTTTATTTTTGATGGACTAGGTTGGAATATTTTTTCTCAATCCTTAGCATGTGTCAGTGAGAATTGCTTAGTTTTTTTTTTTGTCACAAGTGCTTATGTAATCCATCAAAAAAATGGACACAGGTGAAGTTTTGCCATTCATTTAGTTGTTTTGGGGCATAAATATTGGTGGAGCAGAAGTTCACTTGAAAGATAAACATTGCGTATGTAAAGCTTCACTTCTGTAGAGCTGCTTCACACAGGAAAAACAAAAGAAGTAGTATAAAACATTTACAATCAGGATCGCATTTTACTTATTGTGACCCTTTTTCTCAGTTCTTAACAAGAAGGTGTACCCTACAGAAATGCTGTCCCTTCCATAGTGTAGATGTTTACTGCCATGTTTTCTGAAACAAACTTAAGAATGCGTCTCATTGGCCAAACACCTCAAACAGTGGTAAATCTGTCTGTCCAGAAAATGTCCATCTTGTCTTAAAACAAAGGGAAACCTGTGGCCAAAGGAGTTTGCAATGAAAATTGAGATAAAACAATGAGAAATGTAAGGCACAGCTCATCAGTGGGGCTGCTTGTTTATTTTCCGGGCTCAGATTACAGATGTTTTTGTCTGATTTATCCCAAATTTCACCTCTAGGGATCATCTCACTTTGAACACACCAGGTGAGAGAGAAAGATTGAGCAAGTGAAAAGGTTTTTTTGTGTGTGTGTGTGTGTGTGTAAGACAGAGTGTGAGAGACATTAGCATATGTTTTGAGATTTTGCTCCTTCTGGCAAAATTCTTTTTATTATAGCATTTACTACCTTTATTTTCTTTCTGTTATAGTTTTTGTTTACAGAGAAGACAAGAAAAATGGTAATATTTCTTTTTATGTTTGTGATCAAAATTGTTATGGATTTTTACATATGGAGCGCGAGGGTCTGTTGAGGCAATATGGTGGGAATGTTTTATGACAGTGCCATTGGATAGATTTTATCAATATTTTCTTCAGGCGTATTAAACAACTGCTGTTTTTGTAAGTAAGTTTTTGGTTTTTTTTTTTGCTATAAGCATAGACAGCATCTTAACATGTCCGTGATACAGTGGTGTCCTGTTGGGTTGATGTGATGTTTTTCTGCCCCCTAGTGGTCAAAAAATAATAATGGAGCTTTAAACACCAATAATAACAATAATAATAATAATTATTATTATTATACATTTTATTTATAGGGTGCTTTTCAGGAAACAGATACACTATACAGAAGTCAAGAAAGTACATAAAATAGAATACATTTAAGTACATAATAAAATACACAAGATAACATATCAAAACATGGTAGCCCTTGCAATCAGTTACTATTCCTTACTACTTTAGTGCTAAAAAGCAAATGCGATATACTGCACATGGATTCAGGCAGTAGACAGCAAACTGGATATCTAGCTTTAGCTTAGCTGCATTAGCTTAGTAAGCTATCTGGATAGCTTTTAATGTAGCCTACTAACAGATTTTATGATATATAATATATAGTACATTTTACTCCATTCTTTGTAAACAACACAGCATGGCCATATCAACATAGTGTCATGTGTGCTTTGTTTTGCCATCCCGCCATTCCATCGGACTGTTTGATTTTGCCATGTTGTCTGTCTGCAGTCTACTGTTTACCTAAATCCATGTGAATACAGCAACAGTGTCTTTCTCTGGCTCTTTCTGGCTCATTGCCTGCACAAAAGTACAACAGAATAAAATATCTTGACATGACTCGGGGCTTTTAACTATATATTTGACCTTTTAACTATGCATGTGACAGTCTTTTTTATGGTTGTAACTCTATGCTCAGGGAATGTTCTTCATTGTTTTATAGCTATTTCTTTTGTAATAGATGTGTAAACGTAACTTTTTTTGGTTGGGGTCTGAGGCCATCATTTTCCCTGATTTGGTCAGTCACAGCCCAGCGGTATCCATCTGGACTTCACTATAAAGAAAAGTGCTTAAAAGGCAGAGGGACAAGGGGCCAGAGATGAGAGATGATGTATGTGAAACTCATTATGTTGTGTGGGTGTGTACAAGTAAGGGCCTCTCTGACACTGACAGGATGAGCTCTGCGTCTTGTTTTATGTTCTTCCTCATTTGTTTATTTAACTGTCATCTGTGCTGCCTCTATGCAAAAACAAAGAGGAGAACCACTTTTGAGTAAGTGTCCCTCTGCCAGTCCTTATAAGTAACTAAATCCAAGTGTTTATAAAAAGAAATGGACATTTATGAGCCATTTACTAGACTTGAATCAAGTGGAATGACTTGTCTCAAATTTTTATGAGTTTATTGAAATTAAAGTTGAGGCCACTCTATGATATTACCATTAACCTGTCTGTGGCTCGCTCTACAGCTGTAACCCAAGCACAGATTGTACATTTTCCCATTCACTCCCCTCGAGGCTTTGGCTATAGAGAGCTAAAAGAGTGTTTATCAGACAGGGGTGACTCTGCCCTCGAGCCAGGCCCTGCACTGAGACAGGAGACACATCATAACATTGTCTGTCAAATGATTTGTGGTGTGCTCGGTGTATAAAAGCTTTTAAAGGCATTTCTCAATTCATTTTTTTTAGCTAATGGAAACTCTGGACAGCTCCATCCTCCTTAAACAATGGGTTAAAGAAATGTAACAGACAGACTTTGTGTAATAGTTTGTTCAGGTGTAGTGGAACCTAGTTACTCAGAGAAACGGATGTAAACTGTAGGTTAACTGTTGGAGTCTCTGTGTGACATTGGAAGGATAGTTTCTGGGTTTCTTGCTGTTGAAATTGAAAAGAAAAAAAAGACGGAAGAGGGGATATAAACGCAGTTACTTAGACAGCTGGGGGACATTTTATTTGCTCTGAAATGTCAATCGTCTGTGACCATTAGTGAGGAAGCTCCAGGAAGTGGCTCTCTGTATGCTTCACAATTAGTCAGGATGGAGGGAAGGCCAAGCCAACCCTTGTTCCGCTTCGGTCAGCTCACCTAATTATTATTGTTTTGGAAATCCATTACAATCCAGATGATGGAGCTGAAGGCTGAGTTTTGGTAGTGGTTTATGCAGCTGCTTTGGCAAAGATGTGGAGGACTTTGGGGCTTTTGGTTTTATTATTTTCTTAGAGCAGAGCATTGTTGCCCAACTTCAATTAGAAAAAAACCTCACAAAGTAATATAACTAATGTTTTCATCTTAATGTGCATACATTTGTTGAAATTGCTCAACTCTCGAGCTGCAAAACAAAAGCAATGAACTCCAGATATCGTTATTTTCATGTTTGTTTTATTACACTGTGCTCTATGGCAGTTCCAATTTTTTTTTTTTAGACCCCTTCTCTATCATTGAGTAAACTGACTAAGTAACATATTTTTACAGATATGTAAAATGATATTCAATGCATAACAATAACAGTAAAGAACAACTGAAACTGTGCAATTAGCCCAAATACTGAATTGCTAAATGCAATGACTGCAGGAAGTTTGAGTGATTAGGATGAATTTTGAACAGATTATTCCCTGTAAATATTGCATCAGAGACAAGTTTTCCTGATATTTTATGAAATTTATTTATAATTAACAACCATACATACTTAATAGACTTAGTTATCGACAAATTTAGTCTTTTCTTCTCCTCGCTGTTTGGCCATCTTATTAGCTCTTTGGTTGTTATAACTGCAGGATAAGACTGGTTGAAAAATAATCAGAACTTAAAAAAATAAATCAATCAATTTAGCTTTTTTTTACTGAAATGAATGCAATGCTGAGACATAGGTCTACTGTCTAAAAATAAACAGTTCCCTTGGTGCACCTTAAAATCAAGATGCCTCATGACCCACCCTGAAAGCTTTGCCAACCAGTAGTGTGGGTCGGGATCCCCAGTTTGGGAACCACTGCTCTGTCAGAAAATCTGAATTACTTCTACAAATCCCTTGAATATCAGAATGTACGTTCCAATTTTCAGGTGCCTGTTTTTTACTAAAACAGGGTGCAAAGGATTCAGATAATACAGCAACAAGGTTCAAGATCTGCACAGTTACACATGTACAGTACATAACATACAAACATTATATTTAAAAAAAAGAATAGAAACCAATACAGCTTTCTAACTTGCTGTCTGATGTGCAACATGGCTTGCAGATAAAACATGTCATTGCAGTAAAAGACAAACTCTAGTCTATGTCATAGGTTTTACTACAGAGACTAAATCCTCAAAGAAATTCTTTGTTCAATTAGTGGAGTTGATTATTCATTTGAAAGCCATTGATTATAGTGGATGTGCTGTCAGCATCCTCATTATTCCCTTTGGAGGATAAGAGTGCTTTGTCAAGATGCACGATGAGTCGATGATGTGTACCTCTTAGCAGTATGACATCTTCATCCATCATGGAAATTTTGGATCTCTCAATCTCCAGACCCTCACCTCTCAATCATAGCTCCTGCAGCCGCTGACAGGCAGTCACTGTAACATGCAGGAGGAGCCACAGATGAGCTCTCCATTAATGAAAAAATAACATATCACACAATACAAATGGGTGCGAAGAAGTGAGAGCACTTCAGAAATGCCCAGATAATTAGACTGTCCGGCAGCAGATTGATGGATGCACTATAATTACCTTTGTGTTATTATTTCAGGGCCAGACAAAAAGGAAAAAGCTGGTTTCTCTACTTTGAGCTGCACTGATTCATTAATCTCATTAATGTGTGGAATTAATATCATTTTATCAGACATTCCAGAGCTGCTGGTGGTGTGTGTGGCTAGAGCCATGATTCAGAACTGTCAGACCGAGGGGATGCATCAATCTAATTCAACACGCTGTCAGCTCGTCTGCCTTCCAGCTACGAGATGGGTGAAAAGTGTACATAACAAATATGAGGCTGTGTTTCCCTTTTGTTTATTGTCAGAGCTCTGGTTAAGTGTCACTTTCTAGTTGTTTTTTTCTTTTTTTAAAGAGAGGTAGTCCAAGCTCAGGTTAGTGTTTAGTAGTTTTATTCCAAAAATACATTGTAAAATGTTAATAGTAAATAACCTGAGAGGCATATTTGAACCATCATAATAGTGAAACATTCATGTTAATGTCGTATGTGGAATGATCAGGAAATCTCACTTATGTTTCCTGGCAGTCCACTAAATTTCTATTTTTCTTTGTTTGCCTCACTCAAACTTATTCTGGAAGGCATAGAATAAAAATGAGAGCAGAGAAGTTAATTCATTTGATTTAGAGCTAAAACTAAAAAACAAAATAGTTAGATGTCTTAAGCGCACCCATATGCGCTCACCATCTCATCCTAGATCTGGCACTTGTGTCATTTTAATGTCAATACAGCTTGCACACAGTTGTACAATAGAGAATAGATGATTACACAAAATAATACATAATATGAAGTTGTGAGGGTTCTTTCACAGCACTGTTTGAATTGAAATTGACATTAAATTGACACAAACAAAATCCATTTTTAGGCTTAGGTTTGTAAAGGTCCAGAAACTGATCTTTTGTTGTTATTTACACGTCACCTTTTAAGTTCTTATTGCAAATGTGTTCCGAAACATTTGCATATTAAGTCATCTAGCAGGTGCATAGTGACATTTTTACTCATTTGGAGTTGGATTTCTGGCAATAGTGAATGTAAGTCCAATATTCACTCTTCTTTTAGCTCTGTTTTTGGTCTCTACCAAGTCCTGAGGGAAACATGGCTCTTAAGCTGCTAAATCCTCCACTATGTTTCCCAGCTGCTTGCTGCAGCCAAAAATGACATCATGAGGGTGGTGAGAGTGAACCAAACAATAATTGTGTGGGCCGGAATGAGCTGAAACTTACCATAAAGATCATAATTCTCTTTGGCTCATCATAATGAGCAACCACATTTCACATTGTCATGCTGATTTCACATCTTCATTTGGTACATTGTTTATATATGGGTATTATTTCTAGACACTGAAAGGTTGATATTAAGGTGCATCCTTTCTTTTCTACAGACATTTTGACTTAGTAACAATTATGTTCTTTGGTTTTTCCAGTTCATTGCTATTTTAAATTGAAATGTTGGCACATTTGTTTCTGTGTGTGACTTGATGCCTGAGAACATTTCAACTCAGAGGGAGTATTTCTGTTAGATCACCAATTCCAAAGTTACATTTCTGTCATCTGCTAATGTCAGCTGAAGCTAAAAAAATCACATTGTAGACTTGTCACATCAGTTTGCATACACATTCTGTGTCCATGTTAGATTAATTACAGCATTTTTCCCAAAACACTTGCTGAGGCCTATGGGTACTATTGAACCAACTTAACTATTTACAGCGAAAAAAAGTAAAAAAACAAATTACAACACACTCACTATGTCATCAAATTATTCATGAGACACCTGAACACATTTTCATTTAAAAAGCATATTGTGGGGAAACTTCCAGAATCCAATGATTTGCCTAACTTGCTTATCAAAAGTTGAATAGTAATGGCTTACTGAGCTTCTCTGAGGATTATCCAGTGAGGTTTTAGAGTGAACTGTACTGCTTAAGAGAAATCATAAAATACTGAAATAGAAACTTGACATGGCTGCATTGTCACAGAGCAATAATGACACATCATACAATATATTCAGACATTAATGCTGCATACAATTCTACATGGATCATTAAGATGGTGATGTAATGATATGTTATTTTGTGGTTGGAGGTTTACATAGTGTAGATGTTACATTGTAAATTGAACTTAACACTAAAAGTTGATAGATTTTGTGTGACCAAGCAACATCTCCAGCCTGTCAGAGTTGCTTATAGTCTCCCTCTATTGTAGCTGTATGATAGAGTAGTGATGGAGGCCGTAGACCTCAACAACATCATATCCTATCACCCTGCAGGTGGTTCAGTTTGTCGATGGGAGGAAATGGGATCTTTACACCCAATTTGAGGTGAAGTGACTCAGAGTTTACATGTAGGATATCCCGTGACCCTGGCGTAATGACTTCCAGACTGCAGGTGGTCCTGCTCTTGTGTGTCAGTGATAGAAGTCCATAAACAGACCTAATCACATTCCTCCAGCAGTCTCCCCCCCCCCCCTCTCTCTCTCTCCCTCTCTCTCTCTCTCTCTCACACTCACACACACACACACACACACACACACACACATACCGACTGTACATACATACATACACATTCTCCATTTCTCCCTGTGGCTCTTGCTTGGCCACTCATTTTTCTATATCTTACAAATGTATGTCTTTCTCTTTCCACTCTCTGTCTGTGGAAAAGGCCTTTTCAAATTGTGGACTTTTTTTTTTTTTTGGACTGTCTCCAATAACACAAACACACACCTGCACACGCACTTATTCATTTGCAGAAATTACCACCTCTGCCTCACATATGAACAGTAGTGCGCACACAAATGAGCACACACAGACATATGTAACTGCAACGCTGTCATATGTGCGCCATGTGAAGAAAGTTTAGCAAGCCGCCGGGGGGTTGTGGTAATCCTGACCCAGTCTTACAGAGGGAAATCATGGTAAGCAGTGTGAGCCGTCACAGAAAACAGCTGTTCACGCATCCTTTCTCTTTTTAATGGCACTTCCGTGGCATCCCAGAGGTCGTCTGGGATTGAAATACAACAGCCACTCCTTTCCAAGTACAAACGCGGTTTGTGTTTAATTGTTTTCAGATTTTTTTTTTCCTTTCCCCCACCCATTGAAGCCTTTTCCAGGCCTTAATAACAGAGTGGTTTTGGAGGGCTAAGTCAGAGTCAAAACTCCATGAACAGAAGTGGTTCTTCCAGGCCTGCACTGATTCCAGCAGGCAGCATGTTGCCCAAATGGACGTTCCTTGTGGAACAGAATACAATACTCATTAAGACAGACCAGCTTCCTTGGCACACATGCTCTTTTCTGTTATTTAGCAACACCACCATCCTTTAATGGACATCCAAACATTTGCATACATGTCAGACAGTAGAGCATTCAATACAAACACATCAATCATGATCAATTACACCAGCTAAGAAT
Organism: Plectropomus leopardus; assembly: GCF_008729295.1. Taxonomy (NCBI): domain Eukaryota; kingdom Metazoa; phylum Chordata; class Actinopteri; order Perciformes; family Serranidae; genus Plectropomus; species Plectropomus leopardus. The sequence goes on from NC_056463.1 coordinate 30,646,911, forward strand.
AGTCCAATTAATAATTAAAAACCTGTCAATGCTGTTATCAAAACTATCATGTGCTAGAAATATACAAAGTGTTAGAATTATGATCAGAGGAGTAAAACACATATTTGCTGCCATTGTATGACTGTGACTTTTTGGTGTTACATTTTAACTGGAGGTTGTGCTCTTTGTAATGTGTGACGGTTGTATTTGTCTGCTTGTATTTATTGTTGTAACAATGTTTTATGCTGTCCTCTTGGCCAGGTCACTCTTGAAAAAGAGATTTTAAATCTCACAATGAGTCTTTTGTTCAGAAACAATTACTGATTTTCTGTAGATATGTCTATACTGGCAAAGGAAACAGTACTGTTGTATCGTACTTTATTTTCCACAGATAAATAATTTTTTAACACTCACATTTTGAGTGGTTTGTATTTAAATTGATGTTGATTGTATTGGTATTTTTAAAGCAGGTGGATTCTGTCGGCTCTGTGGTTGACAGTGTTGGTAGAAATGGACAACGAGAAAATCAGTAAGCAGCCCATCATATTTATAACTGAGGAATATCAAATAATTAAGTTCAGCAGCCCAGCAACAAATGCTTCCAGTTCATCAACTGACTTGAACTTGTTACTCGTTGATGGTCCTAACACACACATAAGATGAAAGTGGACAGACGATAGGAAGATTTTTCACCGGAAATTATTTTGCCAGCCAGATCATAAAAGAAGTCAAACTAGGGAAAAGGAGATCAACCATCAAATCATTATATGCAGGTAGCTAATGTAATCATGTTTATTTTATTTTATTAATTTTGTTATATAAAGCAATGATGATAAGGAGAATGTTTGCTGTTTCATAGATAACAAAACAATGCTATTGTTACTTCAGCTCGCTCCATGTTGTCTATCGGCACATACAATAGTTAAGAAACATACATAACTTGTAGTGTAAAACTTGATTTAGGTTGCAAACTCCTCCAAACACCCTTAATGTGCATGTGCCTTAGTTTTGTCACCCAATAACACAAAATGATATCATGTGGGCAGTATTCCGGACCTTTTCCTAACTGGACAGCAGAGCGTCTTGTCCCAGTTTGGGATGTTGTTGATGTTGGGGAGTTGAGCTGTTGAGGCATGCCTGAGAAAGATTATCATTAGTCGAGGGCGGTGTGGGCAGTAGGAACCCATGAAACCTGCCATCCAGGCCCTAATTGGAGGTCATTAATCATGCGAGGCTGTCCTGCAGTGAACAGCCCTGTGTTTCTCTTTGCTGTTTGGCCATCATGTAGAGGTCTCCTGTGTAGATGAAGACTCTAAGTCGTGCTGGGAACAGTTTGGTCATACTCACATGCTTATGGCAAGAATTGCTATTCATGTAGTTGAGCTGTCTCAGTTGCTGTACTGGTACTATTTGTAATAGGATAGTCGTAGGAGTTGCAGTATTGTAGTTTTACTACTTCTACCAGTTGGGCTAGCTGTAGTAATGACACAAGTCAATATCCTTTGCATTCGTTGAACTGTTGTAAAAGTTTAAACCCTGGGTCTTCAACAGGGGGTCCGAAACCCCAAGGGGGTCCTCATAGTTACTGCAAGGGGTGCTTGATAATTTTCATATATTGCCTTGTCCCTGCTCCTTCGCTCTTTCATCTGATAAGTCCAGTGCCTGAGAAAACATTGAACACTGCTGGTTTTAACAATAAATGTATGGCTTGCATAATTTGGATTTAATATACAAACCATTACTTCAAATAAAAACAAATTATAATTATTGACAATGATTATAAGAAAAGGATAGAACATAGTTACTGACCATCATGGCGCAATTGTATGACCCTGTTTTTTTATTTGATGTGGACTTGTATGAAAAGTCCATCAGCAACATTAATACAAATGCAGTTAGCAACACTTGATTTTTCTGCCAGAAAGCCCAGCTAAGGGTTGCAACATGCTTTTTACTCGAGCTTGCATGTCTGATATGATGTGACTGGGCCCAATATGTGCTTCACTCACACTTCATGCTCTTTTAAAGTGATAAACTTTTAATAGTGAATAGTGAATCTACAAGACCGTAGGCAGATGTAGCATTGAATGACTTTTTGGTAAAGGATTATGCAGATGGACAGATGGCTAATTTCTTTAATTTTTTTGGTGATTTGTAAAAAGCACAAACTATAGGGGAAGAGTACTATGACAACTCACAGTGACAGTGTCACAGAGAAGATACAGCAAGTATCTCTCTCTGCAGTTCTGAGCAGCATGCTTTTGTTTGTGCTCAGGAGGAGAGAGCACGCACACTCAAGTACATGCATGCCAAGTGTATTGCCACATTTCACGTTATGAAAATGTATTGTAGCACAGAAGTGGAAACTTAACATTTCCCTCCTACTTTAATAGTCTGTCTTTTGTCTATGACATGAAATTATTCCAAGTCAGCAATGTGAGTTTTAACTCACTGATATGAATTAAGAGTAGGAGTATATCTGAAAGCTGGAAATCATGACCCCCTTCCAGCAGCTATCGATTGAAGTAGCAGAAAATCCATAGTGGCTGATTTGTGAACCATTAAGTTTTGAACCCAAAGCTCATAATGTTCATATTCACAGCTTTACTCTGTGCTGATGAGGGTGAGGGTGGGATAAAGAGGCAGGGGGTTAGGGCGTTAGATGCTGAGGGGTTAGAGGCAGGCTGTTAGAGAATGAGGGAAAAGCGTTGGAGGGATTGAAGATCATTAAACAAATCAATTCAACTCTATCTGGAAGATTGCCCACACATGCAATAAAACAATGAGGGAAGTGCACAAGACGAACAGTTTGTTATTATCATATTTACAAGTCTGTTCTCATTTATCTTTAAATTTATTGACCAAATGCAAAATGGCACAGGCAGGAGTTCTTTCACCCTTCAGCTACAGTCCTCGTTTTATACAGTAAATGAAATGGAGGCAACACTGTCAGCACTCTGCTTATATTATAGCAGCCCTCTGTAAAGAGAAGCTATGAAAAATATAAGTCATCATCAGCATCATAACTTTTATCTTGTGCAGTCATCCCAGTCTGTTATAGCACACATACATTAAAGATTTTTTTCCTTTTTGACTTTAAGAACACAATCAAAACTAAATAATATTTTAACAAATGGTCTAAGATGTACCTTATATCATGTTTTGTTGAATTCTTTTGCTTTTTAAAATCTCATTTAATATGAAGTGGTGAATCAAAAGATTGTTTACAGCCATGATCTGGCATTCAACTTCAATAACTTTAACGTTTTCTTTAACCTTGTGTTGTTTTCATTTCACATCACCTCTGTAGAATCTGGAAATATTGTGGTTTTGAATAAGTAGACCTCTTCATACTGTATTCCAGCCCCTACGTTAAGATGTATTTCCAAGCTACATAACTCCTGCCTTGTTCCCTCTCCCTCTGGTCAGCCAGAGGTCACTTCACACAGCTGCCTCATTGATCCTTTTTTTTTGCTGTCTTCAATTGCCATCAAACTGAAAATTAAAGATTTTTATGGATACATAACAAGATTTTAGCTCTCCATCATCCTCTCTATTTTTCCATACAGTTCTCATGCAAGCTGAATATGACCCTGCCAGTCAGGGGAAAATGGCAACAACAAAATTCTTAAGTGAAATGAAATGATAATTAGCCATTTCTAAAATTAAGGAGCCATTACGCCAGAGGTGTCAAAAAAGTCATGAGGAGACATTAATCACAGCCTGCATTACACATTCTCAGGTACACATGTGCCCCTCTCTCGGGCGTCACCTTAACACCATGTGCATGTACAAATTGTGGCAAGCCTCCAGGGAAACACTAAAATGTTTTTCATACACATTTTGATTTCAACCTACGGCGAGCTGCGAATGAAAATTGGGTCTGACTCACAGAAAGCCATTGAGATCTGCTGGATGCCGTCCATCTGTCCGCAGTAATTGAGCAAGTCTTTTTTTTTTCACGCAACCTGGTCACGCAACAGTCAATCCATTTCCAACACAGGTACTTTTAGAAACCTGCCACCTCTGTTATGAAGCCAGGAATATATTTTATGTTTTATGTGCTTAACTGTAAATCTATAGCTGTTATTGTTCACAAAATTAAACCTCATATTTTCTTCACTTTGAATTGTATGTATTATTCCAAATTGTTAAATATGTTGTTAAATATGCAGATAAGTGATAAAAACATAGCACATCGTTATCGCACAATTTTTTCCCTTTTGGGTAGTGGCTGATGTTACGTTGTGTCACATCAATTTTATGTACGCTAAAACACAGGGCTCCAAACTAATGGCTTTCCATCACTGTTGGGACAAAAGGTCGTGGTAAACACGCTAACGACAGGCCAAAGGATGCACCCTATTGTTTCCTTGATAATGCTACATTGTGAACAACAAATCCTTGTTGACATCGGTAGGAGGAGAGCTAGTTCACATTAGCTGTTAGCAGCCAGTGGCTTGAACTGCTGAATGAAGTTGCATTAAGTTACATTATGATGCATTCAAGTTCTATTATGCAAAAACGAGTTTTAATTGAAGTTTAATTATACCGTTCTCATAATGTGTTGAAATGTAATCTGGTAAAATCTAGCTTTTACGGAGAGACTTTAATAAATACAGTTGCTTGAGGAGAAACTTGTTTTCAGCAATATAAAATAGATATTAGAGAGGGAATTATGATATATAGAGTAAAAATGATTTTGATTTTGATTTGATTTGATTTTTTTGTTTTTCATGTGAAAGAGAGTTTATTTTAAAGGTTGTTTCATAAATGTGTATAATTGAATTTGTGCTCATTCTACTTTGACTGAATGACTTCAAAACAGTTAAGTTATTTTTTCTGATGAAGACATATTTGTTTCCCTGGCACAAAAGAGGGAGTTAATAACAACAAAAATAAACAACAGCAACAAAACAAAATCATCAATATCAGCCATTTTTAAAAAAAAAAATTTAAACATGGTATTAATATTGGTTAATAATTACACAATTGGTGCTTCCCTAAAATATACAGCTGTTTTAGTGTAGTTGTAAGTTAAATTTACTCCATTGTCAAATCCATTGTCAGTTTGACTTGGGTACAGAGTCTTTGAAATGAAACACTGGCATCAGATATCCATCATGGTGGCCTGCTCTGATAACCTCATACAGAGCAAACACATTAAAACACAAATTGTATGTCAACACATTCTATCATTTTTAAGCTACCTCCAGCTAGCGCTGCTAATTCATCTGACAGATAAATACACCATGATGCAGGGCTGTGGCTTTCAGGAAAGGAGACCTAAATTGTGACCATGACAATGACATAATCTGATTGAAATTATTGCTGTGATAAAATTCGGCTTCCCTTTGCAATGACAACAACATAATTGTTAGACTGACTACTACGGAAACATTCTGAATTGCCATTGAGTCATATCGGTACCCACTGTTGGAGGCCCTCTGATACAATGAAAAACATCCCTTCAGAAATCTTGAGAAGCAGCATGATCTGCAGGATATATTTTCCCAGCTCCTTCCAAGATGTGTTGAGTGGCGTCCTAATCAAAAATCAATATGCCCACTTGAGTAGGCCCACAAGGCTTCTGTAGCGGGTTATGTAATCTGATAATATCAATCATAACTGTGTTAGAGGCAATCCATCTGACTTTCACAGGACTGGGGTCAGTGAGTAGGGGGGAAGAGGGGTGAGGGCGCCTTGGCCTCTCATGCCATCAATTACCACTTATTATGGGGGGGCTTACTCTGCCAGAGAGCTGTGTAGCCCCCTACCATAAATAATATTAACAGGACCAGCCTCATCAATCAATACCAGCACAGTTGTATTGCTCCAGCCTAAATGGCGGCTTCCATGGCTCTCCAGCCTCGATCAATGACCGTGGCTCCTCCAGACTAGCACATAAGGGTAAATCTAGCTCTGTTTGAGCCCTGGGGTCCTCAGCCTGCCTTCTCCTGCTACTCCAGTGTTCTTTATCCCCTGACTCTGTGACTGCCTGTCTCTGTCTCGCTTCTCTTCTGTTGAGTACCCAACCATCACTAGCATCTGAAGCTGCTGCTAACTGCTGCTGTTGCGGTCTCTGTCAGGCTCGTGCAGGCTGGCTTGTTAACAGTATGAAGCACGCACCGAGGAAGTGTCAGAAAAGTGTCCGAAAGAGTGATTATGCAGAATTAATGAGTCACTTAATTTCTCCCCTGCCTGCACCCTTTACGTCCTTCCACTTTTGGTGCGATTTCCTGCTGTAAAGGATGCGGTGCGAAGAAGAGCATTTGAAGCACTTTATCGTAGCCAAAGGAAGCAGAAGCGCTATGGGTCACGGTGGTGCGAGGTGATATGCTACTTTTTCTGACACATCTGTCACAAATAAAGCAATGCGATTCCATTTCTCACCACCGTGTTCACCTTAAATACAAATTTATGGGCTGTTTCTTTAGCTAAAGGCGGGAGGTCGAGATGGGCTACATCGGTTCAGGAGGGTGGGGTGGTATTAGGGGCATAATTACGGAAGCAAATAATTAGCGAGTAGAGTGCAAAGCAAGATTAATTAGCCTCATCATCTGCCTGTGACCTTAGCTCTTGCGAATCATTCCCTGCTTGACCAGCTCTGCCATAAGCGAATCATTCACCCAGGGACTGAGCGCTCCATGCCCAGCAACCAGTGAGAGAGTAAGTGGCCGAGGCAACCTTTGCCTTTTCACTGTTATTTTGGCGGCTACAGCCCATGTGTCATCATGAGATATGAAAACACTCCTTTGTGTGTGGGCTGCAGCGGCAAAAAGTATGTGTCGGGAAGAACTAAAATGTTTGGTTTATAAATTATCTAATGCTCCTGTTAGATCTGACTTTTGAAATCATTAAGTTGAATAAATTAGTGGCAGCCTAACATTAGAGGGATGTGGTTTAAGCATCTTGAGCATCCCAGACTTGGTGGGACTTGGGGTCAAACTTGTAGTATAAGTATTATCACCGGGCAGCTCTGATGCTCATGGTTTGGTCAGTTTTCACCATGATAAAGAGCAGACTCTTGTTTTTTTCTTTTTTGTAGTAGTAGTAGTAGTAGTATTACATCTATTGTTTGTTTTCAGCTTTTTACATGACTGTATAATCACTTTACAGTCATATATTCCTCTGTCCTTTTCCAGTTTTTCCAAATAACCATTTCAGCTACAACTGAACTGGTCTTGGATTGAACTTACCATATCACCATTAATGGCACCAAGTCACTTAAAGGATTTGACGTTATCATTGCCCCTGTCTGATCAATTCATTTAATCAGCCACAAAATCACAAAGATTTTAATCACTTGAACTCCATCCAGGAAAGTAAGGTATTGAAATTGGAAAGCGTACTGATTCAGCGTCTCTGCTTGCACTGTATTCTTGTGCCCTCACCAGGGAAAATCAGCTCAGTCCAGCCTCAGCTGTGACTTCAAATGCTGGCCTTACACTGACCTGAAGATTTCAAAGCTTGATCAAGCCTTCCCCAGACAAGGAATTCTGTGGTTCAGGCAATTTGTTAAACAGGAGAGAGGTTTAGTGTGATTTGGGAGTGAAAGGATGTTTCAGTAGTCCTGGCTAACCCGGAGCTCAGCCACTCAGGACCTGAGAGAAGCACTGGGGATCCACCACCACTATAAAAACAAAGCCACTGATGCTGCTTGGCTTAGAAAAAAACAGCCATTGCTTGTTCTCAGAGAAGACAGGTTCATTATGGCCATACTGTATGGCAAAGTCTCTGTGTGTTTGTTAAGTTAGGTATATGTATGTTGTGTTTGTCTAAATACTGATAATATCCATTTCATGCCGTAGTTCCCAAGTTCCATCATGTTACTGTATGCGAAGTATAGAAGTTATATAATCATGAGATTGAACATATTTTTAATGACTTAAACATTGCCACAAATCTTTGAGCCATGTCGTTCATTACTGGACTTAAGGGAGAGTAGCATTGTCTTTAGGCTACAGCGGAAAACTGGGAAATAACAATGATCACAATAAAATTGGATAAAAAATATACCGTTAACTATGTGGCCCACTTATGCCTTTATGGTAAAAGCACAAATATTAAGGAAAAATTGCCAAATTAACAAGCACTGTAAGTCAGTAAACTCAGGCAGGTGAAACATTCTGCTTCTGAAATGCTCATTTTGTGGTATGAAGCTGTGAGGAGGATGGAATAAAATCAGGTTGCTGCTGAAACACGAGGTCAGGATAGCAGCCAGAGGGAGAGAGAGACGGAGAGACAGAGACAGAGGGACAGAGACAGGATAAATGAATAAAGACTGAAATGGGGTGATGGTGGGGGTGGAGATCTCAAGGCTCTTTGCCAGCTATAGAACAATAAAAATCCATTGCTGGAGTCACAGAAAGATGTGCTTCTTGTTCACAGTATGGGCCTGAGTCTCATCTAAATGCCTCCTCTGTGGAGAACAAGCTTCAATCGACTCATTGACTCTGGTGTCAGCCAAACATGTCTGCGACGCATCAGACAGGGAGGCAGACATTTTACAAACAGTTGGTTTGTTTTCATAAGGGAAAAGGCTGGAAAAAAAGCAGCCAGATATTTTTAACATTTCTGGCATGGTAAATTAAATCACAATCAAAGTAGATTTGCATAGATTTTGCGTTCATGGTAAATTAAATTCTCCTTCTTTGTCTCCCAATGTGAAATCATCCTGCAATTGGGAAATGTTGCTTTCCCGAGATTACGTATTGCAGGCAATTAAAAATGCATAAGCTCTGTTTTCAAGATGTTTCATTTTAATCATTTTCAGAAGAGGAAAGTTCAAACCACTCCCTTGATGAGTATGTACAGTTTGACATAAGCGCTGTATTTACCTCCAGTAATCGTCACAGTTGGCTGAAACCTGTCAAGTTAAGATGTATGAGCGGGTATATAAAACGGACATAATTTCATGGTAAAGATGGGAAATGTTATTGCTGTTTGATTATTGAACCTTTTGGTGCAATTGCAAAAGTCTTTACTCGGGTTTAGCATTCAGGTTTAACTCAATTATTTATGTGTACACCAAAATGATGTTTTGAAATCTGTCTCCCCTTTTAAACACTGTAAACAAAGGCTATCAATCATAACCCCTGACAGCTGTAATTGCTACCAGAGATGGCGAGTCAGCTCACTCGCTGCTGCATTAAGACATCGTTCAGTCCCACAGTGTTGTGTGCCAGTCTCATCAAACAACAAAGTATCATGTTTAAGTGCATGGTAATCCATGTCCATTCGTGTAAACGTTTAAACTGTTGTGTTTTTTCTGTTTATAGGAACTGATTTCCTAATTATCTTAGCCCTTTTATATCACGGGCAACTTGTGTGTCATCTGGGTCTTTCTGACCCAGTGCATTTGGCAGTCCAACGAGTAATTCTTAGTCCTGACTTTTTCACTCTTTGTAAGTTCATTGTGGAAACACACGACACAAAATTATTGGACAATCAGTCTCTGCTTTCTCCTCCAGATGGACTAAATTATTTCCTTTTTTTGTACATGTTTTCAAATTTGCAGTGCATCGCTCACTGTAATTTCTTTATAATTCAGTATCATCTTGTTGCCTCTAGTACCCCTCTCTCCTTTTCCCTGATATCATATCGCTTTATGTTCTTTATTGATTATATCGTAGACGATCCATCATCATGCAAACAGACTTTAATTTCTCATTTTAGTTTTAATATCACACAAAAGTGATGCTTATGACAGCTGCAGATGCTAAGAAGAATTTTTAAGAGGAGATGATTTGGCAGTTTGTAAAGCAGACTGTATGTCTGTTTTGTCAAGTTTTATTGTAACTGTTTTATTGTATTATATTCTATGTTATAGTGCACCTTGAGGCTCTCTATCACACAGGAAGTTGCAAGGTGAGCGGTGGGAGTACGGGAAGGAAGCGGAGACGGTGCTCACTGAATCCTTTCACATTAATGAATAGAGAGGCATAGATTTTATGGAGCCAGGCTGTATTGACCTGTGGCTGACATCTACTTTTTAGTTTCATAACATAATCAGCACTTGACACATGATTATAATAACCCAATGCAATTTACTGCATTCTCTGCAAACACATTGATTTTTTTGAACAGCTCCCAGAACCAATTACATTAATATTGCTGCATAATTAGTTTACACATTACTAAATTACTGACAGATTAAAAGTGAAATAGCACAGTTCATACCCTGCCCACATAACTGCCAAAGAGGAAATTAATATGGATTCAAAAGGTCCTCAGAGGCGTGAGCAGTAAAAGGGGGGGAAAAAAAGCAACAATCTATAAGGCATGCTTGCATAAGGATATCCTCTCTGCAGGCTCGCCAGGTGTCAGTTTCAGCAGGGGCATTCAGGCCCAGGTAATTAATATAGTCTTTAATTGGATTTGCATATGAATATCGATAGACCCTGCTCCTATGGGGAGGGTTACAGTACTCTTAGCTTAGAGTGTGTGTGTAAGACCACTGAGGCTGCCCACGTTTGTCGCCTCATTATCAAAGCCCCCATTCAAGCCAGGCTCAGACATGGCCTCATTTAATCCCAGTACTTATATTATATTTGTGAACAGTGTATTTGCAGTATGAGTGCCTTTAGAAGACTTAAGTATATTTATTGCAGTAGCGGCTCTCATTTGGAAACAGGGAAAGGAGCGCAGTGCGTAGTAGAAATGACCGCCTCTGTAAATCTATCTGTCCATCTTTATTGCTCCTCACGTCCTTTCAGGAGAACGTTGGTGGCTGGCAGATGAGCTGCTTGATGGCACACTAACTTTTCAGCAGAAATGTATTGCTCTGACCTTTGATGTCCACATTGATCCAATGTACTGAGTGGCCATTTCCCCAGAAACAAACATATATAATTGGTATTGGGTTCCAATGGTGCTCTTTCAGTGTCTTGGGGATGCTTTGCAGCAATATAAATCAATTCACACTTATAGACACAATATGGATGCATTAGTGCTGACTGGTCATTTGAGGATGGCTGAGAGGTGAGAAACTCAATAGACCTTGATCAGGCACAACCAATCTATCTTCTTCAGTCCTCAACTTCTAATTGTACACAGAAGCTCAACATGTAATCATAGTGAATTTAACAACATTTTTGCTGTGTCTTAATGGTTATTTGTAAGTTCCATTCAAAGAGTAGTTGTGAACAGGTGCTTAATTGGAATGACATGTTTAGTATGCCATGTTTAACACCTCCATGATCCATGTGTGGCCCTCTGTCCTCAGGTGAATCTTGCAACTTACTATGTACATAAATGATTGAGTAAAGTTTAGCAGAACAGGAGCTGAGAACACATGGTTGAAAAAAAAAAGAAGTGTTTTCTTATTCTCCGTACACAACAAATCTGAGTTGTGTGCTTCCATATTTAAGATTCTGAAAATGTTTTAAGGCGTTAAATATACTCATTGCAGTAAATGTAAGTGTGGAGTTTTGCTGCTTAAAATACTGCACAAGCTCTGTGTTATGATTCCACCTCAGGATTAACATGCATCAGTGCCTCTGATGCCTATTTACGGCCTCATAAATTACCTCTCTGCAATCACTAATACAAACGTTGCTTGAGCAACAGATCTTTACAAATCTCTGAGGTTGTGAAGTTACTCGTTGGATGTTTCTGCAGTAAAAAAAAAAACAAAAAAAAACATTTAGACATCTCCCTAACTTTGAATAATACATTTACATAATTCCCCTACTTTCCTCTCAAAGATATTGATTCTCCTCATTTTCCCAACATCTCCTGAGCCCTCTGGTGTCTTGTTGGTTTTCATATCAGACTTTGAAGTTAGCTGAATAGACCCAGAGTAAAGATCTTAATTCTCCTTGAAGTTTGTGTGTGTGTGTGTGTGTGTGTGTGTGTGTGTGTGTGTGTGTGTGTGTGTGTGTGTGTTGTGATGTGGTGGGTTTACTGAGGAGAACTACGTTAGAATCTCATCCTCGTTGTGGACGCTTCTCAGTGCCGTGGGACTTGGCACACTAGTATAACAAATGTCTCCATTTATTGACCACATCTGGAGCGTAACAGACAGATCACTTACTTATAGAAACAAAAAATGTGCTTTATCTCACAAAGTCTATTGCTAAGGAAGATGTAAGGCGGAGGCTTAAATGAAAGTCATAGATGAGACCAGCTCATGCTCAAAAATTGCAATACTTTTATCAAAGAAAGAGTTTTCTGATCTTGCTGTGGGCTCTGTTTTATGCCTCTAATGTTCATGCTTAGTCTAAATGCTCGGATTTTGCTATTGTGTTGTCAGTTGAAGACTGGACTGTAAAATCTCAGAAACACTTTTTTGGTATTTAGTACACATATGCACAAAATGATACACATTAATTTCATATATAGCCAGATTCTGCAGTTTGCATTGAATTTAATCTTAACTGCATACTTAATTAATCAAACAGAGTAGAGATTAAAATAATTTTAGTCTTGCACAGAATCTTTCTTGGTTTTGTTTTTGAAAAACAAGGAAAAAAAAACATTTTTAACTGTGAAGCATGTATCCAGGGTAACAGTGTTTTATTGGTCAGTGCTGTGGAGATTGGGCACTCGTTGTTACCTGTCCACTATGCAGGCCTGCTGTTTACTCAGCTGTAGGGCCTCTGTCTCCAGTGTAAGGGTAAAAGCAGCAGGTCACTAAATATTTCATTTCCCAAGTAAAACATGCTTCCCCTCGTCAGCTGAAAAAAAGAGAAACAGATCACAGTGATGAATGTGCAATCAGGCTGATTAACTCGTTATTAGTTGTCCACAGGATCCACTGAAGGAAATGAGGGCAAGAACGAAAAAGGTTGTTTATATGTCTCGTGGTCAGAGTTATGAATGTGATGTGAGGAAGAGGCCTCTGTGAACTTTTACCTCTCCAAGTTAGCGATTTGAAGTTGAATTATGATGCTGACACAAAGCACTTGTTCCCACTGTCTCGGTCTTCATCGTTAAGTCACATGTGTGTTTTTATCCAAAGCACCAAACAGTACAATGAAAACATATAAATTTAGGGAACCAAGTATTTATTAAACCAAAAACACTCACTCTTTCCTCTATCTTCTCTTAAACTTTTCCTCCCCACTCCTTTTGTTTTCTTTGACTATCTTTTCGCCAGCAGATGGTGCTGCAATCTCTTTACACTGCATCTACAGTGGAGCCAGACACCATATGGGTCTCCTGCAGACATGCATCACACACTTTAAAAAGAAAAAAAAGTCCGGCTTAGTTCCTGAGTTGAGGCAAATGTTTGTTGAAATAAGTGGAGATTTCCTGGTTTTTCTTTTTGCAGGAAAAAAAAGGGAAAGACGCAAAGTTTCTTTATAGGATGAGCTCGGGGTGTTCTGCAATTACCCTTACTTTTGCTCTTGCTCTATTTTTCCCTCGCTGAGTAGGAACAGACAATGTTTTCCATTCCAGTTGCCTCATACAGTTGCAGAGAGGGTGTCGGTGGGCTCAGTATTGGGGCTTTTACTGTTGTGGAACATGGTGGGTAGGATGGCTGAGCCAAATATCACAGCTAGCGTGGATGGTGGGAGGCATTATGGACGTAAGTAAGAGCAGCACTAACATCTTTTTTTATAAGTGGACTGGGAGGAGAGGGTGAGGAGAGAGCGCGCTGGATTCTTGTAAAGAGGTTAATAATTAAGCTTATGTGCATCTGCCAGGGCTGTGCTGTTTCTAATTGAAGAAATAGGTAAGTAATGTCAAAGGTAGATATATTTAAAGTTAGTAAATATTTCTTTAAACTTTTGGAGTTCTTTTGATCATTATTACTATGATCATCATTATTATTGTTGAGTGAGTGTTTTTTTGCAGAACACCTGTGACTAGTCAAATGGATAACATTTGCTTTTCACACCATTAGGGGAGGTGTAGGCTGACCAGGAGGAGAGGTGTGTGTGTGTGTGTGTGTGTGTGTGTGTGTGTGTGTGTGTGTGTGTGTGTGTGTGTGTGTGCGTGCGCGCGCGCGCGCGCGCGTGTGCGTGTGCGTGGGTGTGTGTACATGGGGTGGCGGTGTAGAGGTGGGGGACCGTAGCGTGTAAGCTATTGAAAGGAGGAATGTGAGAGAGCATTATTGCCCACACTTCATGTGAATGGAAAAGGGGTTAAAGAAATGACAGCGTACAGTGGGTGGTAGGGCCTCAGCGCAGCCTGGGAGGAAATGGAATGAGAAAGTGCAGTCAGGCAGACCACTCATTCACCATGACAAATGGGAGAGGCCTAGGCCAAGGGGATACCTGATACCCCACGGTGGGCTGTGTGCACCTGCCCGGGCTCCACGTGCACAAAAGTGCAAATAAACCTTAGTCACTTGTAGCAGCACACCTCTGTTGATTACACAATTATCTATTTATAATGGAGATATTAATAATAAAGTATCTTGCAGTAGGGGATACAAAATATGAGATATAAGATATTATATAACTTTTAATCATATGTTTTTTTTCCTTTTTCAAATAATTAATAACATTACCTGCTAGTTATTCTTTAAGTTAGATTAGTGTGATAATTAAAAAACATGGACATATTATCATTATCATGTGATGTATATACATTCTTACAAGTAGTCACGGTCACCACTATAAATCATTATCTCCAACTACTTGTGGTTAAAATGCTTAACAGAGAAATGTCAGGAAATTCAATCAAGGAGATTGTTTATGGAATACATTTAGATAAAGTCATGCAGCAAAGTTTTTACCAAAAAACAATATATGAGATAATGTATATATTTTTAGAAACAATGTAATCCTGTTCCTTTTTTGGTTTGTAAGATTTTTTAGGTGTATTTATGTTCCTCTATAAAACTGTTAAGTTGCCCAAAAACAAGAAAAAAATGATGAATTAATTGTGTCAGGAAATTACAGTAAATGTTATTGGTGCTTTATCTTTCAAAGTCTAACAAATGTTTTTATCATGTAGTTTACATCAAAATATTACAAAATAATAACACTACTAAAGCAAATTGTAAATAATTGGGAATATTACTATTATTTCAGTCATTTACAAGTAATTACTATTAATTATTTGCATTACATTTTTTATACAGAATTGATTTATAATAACTTCAACAAATAAAATTTCATAAATCTCTGATAAATTGTTACTCTAGTACAAGTCCCAAAGCATTATTATCCTCACAAAGAGTTAATGAGTGTTTCAACAGGAGGTCACAAGCTGCATGTCATGAGGTTTCCATCTAAATTAAGTCATATATCAAATTCCAGTGGCATATTAAATCTTTGGGAGCTGTTCAGAATTAGAGGGGTACTGCTATAATCCAATTGTGTAAGAGGACAGAACAACAGACATGCATCGACAGCAGTGAAGCAGTCTTCTGTTCACAGATGGTCACACGTGGTTCAGAAAGCGTACTCCGCGCCGTGGAGCTGTCACTCTTCCTAGAGCATCCAGGATGGATTACTGACCTTCTCCCATGCAGGCAGATGAGAGCTGTGGTCACTCTAACACTGGTCAGTCTGTGGCGTCAGAGTGCAATGCAGCGTGCCATGAAAATACTCAATCTCCTTTCCCATTTCAGTGTTTAGATTGGGCTGTGAAATGACCGCAGGCTGACAGTAGTAGGGCCTGCTCTGCTCTGAGCAAAAGAATAACATGCTGTTTTTCTCTGAACAAACATGAGCTCACTCTTCTGGTTTCATGTCACTTTATTAGATTTACAAGTGTTCCATCCTTAACAAAGAGAGACGGTATTACTAAATATCACTTTTCTTTAAATTGCCATGATTTATATTTACACAGCAGAATGTTACATTTCTGTATGCTTATATGTAAGCAGACAAGGCAAAGAGCAGCAGAGCAGGGAGTGAAAGAGCAGTCCTTTCAAGTGCAATAGTTTCCTTTTCAAAACACCTCAGTACACTACATTATTACACTTCAACCACAGCTAATTAACAAGAAAAAAGAAAAGAAACCAGACAGGATATTGTCTGTTTTCACTGGTTTTAGCTAACGTGCTCACTCGCTAAACTGTCTTTGTTAAATTGTAAGCAAGCTTAACCATTAACGCAGTGTTAAGCATCAGTCCTGTTACAGTGGTTACTTGTAGTTAAATTGGGACGGGATCTTAGGAGCACTGGAAGCTTAACAAATTTTACTTTCCTTTACGATTGTCACCGCAGAGGATAGAAACTGTACCTCATCATCTACAGCACATACTGCTCCCACCTTAATAGATCAATACAGTGTTGTGATTGTTTCTATTTCATTCCATTCCTTCATTTTTAAGACAATAAGGATTAAGGTGTAACCGTAAACGGCCATTATTTTTATATATATGTTTTTGGGTTTTTTTAAATGGGTCAGTGAGAACATTTTTCCCTCTATTTGATTGTGTACCTCTGTTTTTTTTTGCTGTACATGAATGATTTCCATGTTTCCAGCAGTGTGACGACCCTTCTTGCACATGGCTCATCAGTAGATAGCATTCTCCCAGGTTTAAAACTTCTCCTTTCTGTGTGGAGTTTGTATCACACCACTGAAAAAGACATGCATGTTGGGTTTTTACAATACTTTTAAAAAATGGCCTTTTAACAGTTGTAGCGTCAAACAATTGTAAAGACTTTACCTTCATTTTTATTCTTACTGTAGAACTATTTCTATGCATTTACCATCATGCGAGCAGTGAGTGTGTTTTTATTCCTGTGCAAAGCATCTGGGTTAATCTCATATTAGTCAAGAAGGATCATTCTCACAAACAGCCTTAGACTTGTTTCACAGAACTATGCTCTAAATTAAATGCACGGCGTCAGTGGATTACTGTGTATCACTTTAGAGCTTCAATAATAAAAAGGTGATTAAAGAAATGAATTTCCAGTTTGTTAATCAAAGATCCATATGCTTGCCTCTAATGCACTTGAAAAAAGATCTTAACTCCAAGAGCATGTTGAATTCCTAGAATCCAGAGCGTGCATAAAATTTGATTAAGCAACATGATGGCCCTTATATTCTTAGTCATAACGTTTGTAGAATTAATTAAAAATCTAATTAGAATGTAATTAGAAATTCCCATAAGTAATTGTATGTTATTGAGTTTAATGTTTCACTTTTACAGCCCTCATTTTGTGTTGTGAAAGTTGCCCGTCACTGGTCCTGTGTACAGCTATGCACTGTGTACATGTGCTGCACTGTATGTATTAACGTTATTTGGTGTGTCTTGTGGTTTGCATTATTGAGTTGCACATTCCTCGCCTATTACACACACAGCTCTATCTCACAATTACTGTATTTTATTTTCATACTGAAATGTATTTATTTGGGGGGGAGCAGTGGGTGGCAGGGACATCTGTTGCACTAATGCCCAACAGAGTAAACAATATGTTTTGAATTAAGATTTGACCTTGGAATAAGCCTTATCTTATTTATAAATCATAGTGAGTTAAATATGCTTTGTAAGAAGATTAGGTCATCTGGAGTCCCCCCTCCTCCCCAGAGGCAAAGTCTTTCAGCAATGAGGGTGCAGAGATGTAATCCAGATTCATAATCCAATGATTCTTACAAGCTGTTTTGTGTTGTTAAATACCGGGTATTTGTGTTGATTTAATATCATTCTAATCTCCTTTAAACTGCCAGTTGCTGTCTGGTCGTCTTGTTTATTGCTTGGTCTCTACTCTTCGCTGCACTTTACTGTAGGCTGGGAAGCTAAATGTGACGAGCCCACTGGACTTCATGGACAGTGCTGAACCATGTTCATTGATGTGTTAATTTGAATTTTGAACATTTTACTAATGGGCATTTTTCCTTGTTCTTGTCTAATATACCCAATGATCGTCTTCTTGATAAACTTTGTATAAACACATTTTGTGACAATAATTATGTACAACCTTTTGGCAGAAAATGTAACAAACTTCAGGCAGAATTTTTAACTGTTTTTTACAGCCATCATTTTTTGAAAAGCAGCGTCTTGGAGGTACGTGCTGTGTTGACAGTCTGACTTCACTGAGGAATTTCATGTATATTTCCCTGTGAAACTATTATCTTATTTTACAGAAGTAATTCCCCTCACTAACCCTTACTATATTTTAATTCTTTAAAAAAATGCCATTATGCAAAGTTAAAATAATTTTAGTGGTATAAAAATAGCTTGTGTCTTTTCTTAATTAAATCATTTGGATATTTTTTTCATCCCAAGATTGTTTTCAGTACCCTTTCTTATTTTGAAGAAATTAATCTAGAGAAGTCACACACTTTTTTATTTGTCCATTCCTCCGTCCGACTGTCCATCTAATATGTCTTTCAGTTTACATCAGCGTGATTTTTCATCTTTTCCAAAAAAAAAAGAAAAAAACACCTGAAGATTCCTCTTCAGTGTGTGACACAGGTGGAGCTGTGTGGGTGTGAATGTTAATTGTCAGCTACAGAGTCAGAGCTTAGTAAAAGGTTTACACCAGCTTGTTGTATTCAGTCCAATTCAACAGGTGGTTCTGAGAATTTTGCACTAATAGGTGTTTACTGTCATTCCTAATTTGCAATAATTGAGTCATCATAAAGCTTAGCCCAATTGATATCCTTGCTATTTTCATTTAGTATTATTCTAAGTGGATTCTGCTCCCAGAAGATTTCGTCAGCGCCCAGACTTGCATGTCCAATATTATTAGTTGCTATGAGTTCAGCCTGTGCAAATCTGTTAATGCATAAGACCATAAGAGCTTCTTATGTTCCAAGCCAGGTCAGAGTGAAGACACATCAGATTAATATTTGATCATGCAGAAGGGCCCTTAATCAGATTTGCTTATTCCCTTAGCTGAGTGCTCTGCAGCAATTATCATAATTGTTGCGCTAAACATGCTTGTCTTTACGGCTGGCGGTTGGACGTGAGCGTGTGCCGTGAGAAGGGGATTCCAGCACCAAACCCAATTAATGCAGGATGGATGGCTGGGCCTGCTGAGGGAGAAGGAGGATATAGGCGAGAGCAAGGGGAGGGCGGTGGGCGATGGGCAGGGATGCTGGTCCAACCCACAGCCAGTGACATAGCCCAGGGCAGCAAACTCCACTCTAGCCACCTGAAGCTCCTCAGGAGCGGCTCTCCCTGTGCTGTAATTCCCCCTAAGTCATCCCACCAGCTCCAGCTGATACGAGGAAATCAAAACTGCACAGTTCATAGATTTTGTGGAATTTGTGATGCCAGGTTTTCTCTCCTTTTCTGTCTGATCAAGAGATGAAAATCATGTTTTGAAATAATGCTGAAAAACTGTGATGTCATTCAACATAATAGTGAATTCCTCTTTATTTGATTAAGGCTTCATTTGTTTCTGAAGAAAATCCAAATGCTTGTATATTTTTACTGGGACCCTAGAGAGACTTTTTGTAAATAGAAATAATTTGCATAGGTTTCTTTGCACATACAGTAGATATAAATAGATACATAAATTACCTAAATATTTCTTGTCAATATTTAACAAAATAGCTTTGAATACAATTTAAAAAACAAGAACAATTCAATCAAATTGATATTTCATAGTTAAGATGAAGAAAATGGTTCACATAAAGAAGTTCTTAATCTTCGGAACTGCATTGTTTCTGGAAAAACGCGTTGCTGAGTAAATGTTTTTATGCTTTGACGACCAAACCAAAAACTCAAACTTTTACTTGCTAGGATTACGAGAAAAGGGGAAATTATGTGTTTTTCCATTTCTTTTTTCATTTTGGTAATTTGTGTAAACAATTACCAAAATAAATGCCCTTTAATTAAGCAGAAGTGTGACTTTTGGCAGTTCTGCCAAAAAAAAAGGACACACAGCTAGAAGTGTCCAAAAGTTAAACGCACACACAAACAAACAAACACACTGTCATTTTAAATTTTTTTTATTTTAAGTTTTTCCTCTGAACAGTTACCCTAATGCCTGGGGCAACCTGTCAAAATAAATGGATGAATGAATAAAATAAATAAAATCTCAATTAATTCCCTGAATTGTTAACAGTTGCAAAGATTTATTCCAAAATGATACATTTGAAGAAAAAAAAATATTATATTCACAAAAAATGAGTAATTTTACTAAGATAACTTTAATTAACTGGAGTACATGTTTTACAAAATCAGGATTTTAAGAAAAAACTGACTCCTTTTAATGTAATTCTTTTTATTTTTTATTTCAAAACTCAAAAACATGAACACAATCTCAATAGAAAGTTTCTGTATACTGGTGTAAAATCCTCTTGATTAAAGGAGGGAATAATCTTAAGGAAAAGAGGATCATCTTGATACATGTATCGTCAATACCATTCTTTGGATCATTTTTTTGAGGATTTTCAATAATGAAAATTGGGGAGGTGAAAAGTTTAAAAATTGATGTACAGATTTCCAATGAAGTTATTCAGGTTAGGAAGAATGTGAGGAAACAGAAACTTTCTGTTACAGTGTTTTTCTGAAAACATTTTGAACAGAAACATTTCTGACTCTTGTTACTGTGTCAAACCAAAACAATAAAATTCCCAAAGACAAACTCTGCTCTGTGTCATTTTAATTGCTCTCTGATGAATATGTTTTCAGTTAACCAGTTTGTCATAAGCATGTCTGTTAAAATAAATGAGCCCCTGGACCAGTTGTGTCTGTATGAAAGTCATCCATCCTGCTGGAGGCATGGCACTGTGCAAAGAAACACTAGGAGAGATGGTTCCCCATTAATCTACGTTGACTGGCTGGAAATTGCATCTTTGTAATGAGTATTAGGTGTGCATCTACATGAATTAAAGCTGAATGAGCCTCTGATTGATCACCTCCTCCCAAATGACGCTCCTTCCATGATCATTATTGTTTAAAAGTGACTAAATCATATCGGGATGATTAAAAGTCTCGCCTCTGAGGGGAGGAAAGATAAAGTCAAGACACACTGTCTGAGAAATTGCGCTTCTATCCCCAAATTCTGTTTATATGGTTGTGGTGTATTTCTTGTTGAGGTTGTGAATGTGTCGTCAAACAGAACTTATATTTGAATTACCAAATACAACAAAAGTAGAGGAATTTAACACAGGTGTATGTTGACCGTTTTCAGGATTTTACATCACACAAGGATACTGAGTACAAGGACAAATATGATGCAAAGGAGACAAATGGGGAGTATAAGCCTTCAGTATCTCAAGCTCTAATTAAAAGATATTCAAATAAATGCCAATAGAGTTTGTGTATTTATAACATAACTGTTTTGACATCCTGTGTGTGCCCTGACGTTTGCTCTACTTTTTCCAGTGTTTTCCCCCACTGACCTGCACTGTAAAATCTGTCAAGTTGATTTTACTTTTAAAAAAAAATGTGGGAAACTGATTACCTTGAAAAATGGAAGTATAAATATTAACCTTAATTTATGGGTACTTTTTTCTAATTGTTGACTCAAAATTAAGTTTCACAAAATCATTTACTTGATTTTGTGAAGTTGTTGCAACTTAAAAATGAAAAGTTTGATTAAATCAATCTTAATAAGTTTTAGCAACTTCAGTAAGCTAATTTTATTGTGCTATATACCTGTATTCTGCCAACTGCTTACTAGTCAATCATATTTGTATTTTCTTAAACATGCTAAATAAACAGAACTCGCAGATCAACTAACTTCATAATTGGCAAAATGCTCTTTGTAATGATCAATTTAAGTTAGACTAACTTGGTTTACTGAAGTTGCTAACACTAATAAAGAACAAGATAATTTCTAATTACCTGTTATTTTTAAGTTGCAACAACTTCACAAAATTAATTAAATATAGATTTTAAGTAAAATTTACAAGTAGGTAGAAGTTAAACAAATTATGATTTATAGTTATATTGACTTTCCTTTTTAAATGCAATCGGTTTCCAAGTTTATTTTAAGTAAGATCAGTTTGTCTGCTTTTACAGTGTGGGTATAAACAACAATAAAACACCTCAGCCTCAGCTCGGTAGTAAGAAAGGACTGACCTTTATCTGCGCATCTGCAAGTAGTGAACTCATAACAACTCAACTGCTTGTTTGAAGTGATACACATTCAGCTATGATTGGATGACATTATTTTTTCAGAAACCTGACTCACATGAAAGGTCTGTAGGGGTAAATAGAGTGCAAAGGCAATGTTTGAAGTTGGGGCCAAAAAGTCCAGGTGTTTTTACAGGCATTGTGGCATTTATGTGGCCTAAACTATATGTCTGGAGTCGCCTACACAAGTGCTAGACATCCCTGCCAGGTATTCGCTTACTTCATAAAGTACATTCAACTGTGAGCAGCTGATCTGCTGCAGTTTGAGTCTTGGCTATAAAATCTTGATTGTTTGGACTCCCACTTGACTCTGGCTTTTTTTTAAAAAAAAAAAAAAACGGGCCCCACACATATTACAACTGGACGCACCACATTGCTAATTCAAATGTTCGCACGCAGCCATTTTGCAGTTCAACATTTAAAACTTTTAGATGTAAAGCATTATTAGCATACCTGCTATTGTTTCAGGGATAAATACTTAGTGCAGTTTTCCTTGGAGCAGTTTGGCACATGTGGGAAAAATAACAGCTTGTTTAGAAAAAGATCCCGCCACAGAAAAAAGAGCAGAGCTCATCACCTTGTATCTCGACATATTTACTGTACCTGGACACACTAATGTTCCTCTGTAATGTCTTTCTGGTAATTATACTGCCAAGCACCCTGTTGGGGTAATTATACTAAAAACACCCTCATTAGCAGCATCAAGATGTAAACCCCCAGAAGCCTCGCTATCTTTCCCCTCGTGCACCCTTGGAAAGCAAGTTATTTAGCCGACTCCGCTTCATACTTAACTTTGTGCTTATTGCAGTCCGCTGCAGTGTAATATCAGTGTGTCTACTCTCAGTACCTGCATTATATTGAAATGACATGTTGTCATTTTGATTTTTTTTTCTTTCTTTTTTTTTCTTCACCAGGCACAGTTCTTGTTTTTCCTTAAACTAGCTTGAAACTCATGGATGCTCTGTTTCATTTCTGGTGCCCGATGACTTGTAGCCATGCCTAGCAATTGGTTTAAATGAAGAATGCTAACAGGCGGTTTATGAATTAACTAAAGAGTTTAGACAAAGGTTCCCACAACTCAAAACACACACACACACACACACACACACACACACACAGAGGCTGGTGAAGGAAGTCCAAGTGGAATTAATAATCTCACAATAGTTTTCAATAAATGTGGCTAAATTGAAATTTGGTATAAAAACTAGGTGGAAGTTCTGCACACGTATTGCACAATAAATATGAGCAGATATGACTCTGACTATGATGTGATGCTCTGTTTCACTTTACCCCCAATTGCTTTTGCTGAATTTCTGCACAGAGAAATGGCTTAAATGTGGCAGCCCAACCATTTAGGGAAAAGACATAAAGCATGGAAACTAAAAATGTAGTGCTGAGTTTTGCTCTGCTCATGCAAAATGGACATACTACTCACCATAAGAAACCGGCAAATAAATTACAACAGTCCCAAGCCCTGCATTGTCTGGCAATTTGCTCCCTTTAAATTATTCAGAGGCAAGGCTTTTTTATGTCAGCAACTGTGTGTTTTCCTGTGACAAAGCTAGCCTCACCTAATAGTTTCACTGCGTCTGCCGTTTTATGACTGACATAGCAATAAGCAGATTGTCCAGATATTTATGCCATCTGCAGCTAGGAGAGATAATTAAAGTATATAAATTAATCAAGTGCAATTAATTAGAGGCTTTATGTTCACAGCAGTACATCTTTGCATGTATAATTTATATTTATTGATTTGTTTGGTTTCATTAGCCTATAAGATAACAGTGCAAATGCATTAGAGGGGAAAATGCACAATTAGCATGCAGTAAGGGCTGCTGGTAATTGATAGATCAGCGAGCACTCCCTGCAGATATAAAGCTGTGTAAACTGTCATAAGCAGTTACAATCGATGACTGATATTTCGCTCCATATCTCTCGTTTGATTAATGATGTTTTTGAAAGCAGCCCCCCACTTAATGGGGCCCTGATAGGCATGCAGAATTTACTGTTTAATCAGGGGGAAGAATTTATTGCGGTCCAGAACCTGTGTCGTTGCTGGTGGAAATGTATGATTGGTCTCTGTAAGTGCTATGCTGATGTTATTTGCTCCCGTCAGCAGCCAATATGGCTGAGCATTAAGAGCTTTGTGCTTCCCAGTTGATTTTTCATTGACTGTGCTGCCATCGTTCATCACTGGCTGGTTTCCCTGCGTTCTGCAGAGCTGAGAGGAAAGCAAGCTGGGTAGTCAATAGTGGCCAATGTGTTCACAGCATTCCAGCCGTTTCCTGCAGCGTTAACGGTGTGTAAACTTTGTTCAAAATGAAAGACGGTTACTTATTTCCCTGGTAATGAGGCTATATACTTGTGGAATCACACAATAGAAAGTTAATAATTTGGGCATTTTGTGTAATGAGAAGAGATTTGTTGCACATCTGAACATGAACATACATGTTGACAAAGGGGTGAAAGCACAAAAACATCAAAAAGTAGTGCATTTTAAGGTGGTAGGAGTTCATGTCCAGTAGGTGCTTGGCAGGCAGAGAGATGGATACATACATTTATAACTTTCAACTTTTTACTTGCGTCACTCATAATCCTCAGTTGTAATTTTAGCTCTCAGTAACCCTGTAATGGAAACTTGAGTCATCTGAATTGGTAGCTCCCGTTTCGTGCGGCTGACATATTTTGAAGATGTTGTCACTTGGTGGTGCGTCACTGATAATTCACGTGGCTGTAGCAATATAATTATTCCAAAGAGGATGTGGGTTTTATGGGCACCACATGTTGCTTCTGTGTATTTTCACTCTGTTGAGGTGGACCACTTTCTCTCATTATGCTTCAGTCTCTCATGTTATGTTCCCTTAACCTACAGATTTCTCAGGAGATGAGAGGCACAGGTGCGTGGCCTAATGCTTTGTTAAGCCAGCTAGACGTTGTTGGTATATAGGATGGCACACAGTGTGGCAGACAGTGTGTTTCAGGGGCTTCGTGCTGCAGCTGGGTGCCAGACGTACATACATTTTTGCTCTGCGTCTCAGGCAATTTCCTCCCCTTATGTCACAGTAAATGCTTACAGAGACACCGCCCCCTGTTTAAGGTTGCAGATATGTGCTGTAGGAGAGGAGGAAGCCATTTGCCTTCTGGTGATGTGCTCAAAATTGGGATCTTACTTTACACCTGCTGGTATCGACTCTAATTTCCCGCCCTCAGGGCAGCTCCTGAGATGTTGTGTTGAAGACAGATCTTTGGCAAATTCACTGAAAAGTTTACCGCCTTTACTTTACTAGATTCTTATTTAACTAGTTTATAAATGGATGGCAGATCCTGTTGTCTTGTAGTGTGAAAAGTGGTTGAAAGATGGCTATATTTGGAATATGATGACGGTAGGTAACTGAATAATGCAAAAGGTAGATCTTTTGTCCCAGAAGAAACAGTAACAGAAACCCTTTGACCTTCCTATTCTGTCCGCTGCTCGTCTCTGTCCACAGAGCTGAGACAACAGCTGGAGATGTTTGGAGCTTGCTGTAGGAGCTGGGCCGCCTGATAGCAGGGCCATATTGACCCTGCTGGACCGCCGTGGCCCTTAAACCCACAACAGGCTATCTGATTTCCTCCCAAAGGATCCCCAGAGAGTCACAGCTTCCATTTTTCTTAACTTGTGTATAAGTAAACTGCAGGACCTGGCTGGGAGGTCAAATCAATCTCTGCTATTTATTACATAGAAATGTGACACTCCGTCTTAAATGCTCCCGTCTCTAGTGATTTAGCCTCGTGTCTGCGTTATGTCTGCAAAGTGTGTGCTGGCGTGTGTGTGTGTGAGTGTGTGCATGCCAGCGAGGTGGGGAGCGCCGCATTTTACGACCATTGTGCCAAATTGTCTTTTTCTCCGTCTTGTCTCTTGTAAACAAAGATGGGTTAATATGCTCTTTGAAGACAGTTTTATGTAAAGCTTTTAGCCCTGGTGTATGTATCATATTTACTGTAAGTACACTTCAAACACAAGGGCAGCCTAATGCAGCTAGAAGGAGTAAGGATCGTAGTCATGCTCAGGTCAAATCCTGAACACAGCGTCTAAATATGATCAGTATCTTGCGCTATTTTAGCGCACTTTGATGCACGTTCAGGTTATGTCTGTATTAAGTTGTTCAGACAGTGCAGGAAAATAGGACAGTGACACAGTCATTAGGCCCTAAAGGGGGATGCAATCCTATTTCTGTGGGAAGCAGAGCTCTGTTTACTGCGTGACAATGTGATATTGTGCGGCTCATGCTGTCTTAATTGGAAACAGTCTCACCCCACAAAAGGTGCATAAGACCCCTGATTTTGTGAGGCAATCTCACCCCTCCCCTTTCCCACCCCATCACCCTCCTCCTCCTTCCCTCTGAAGAGCAGCGAAACCCCCTGAAGCATTTCCTTAATCCTCCGGAAGATCATGCTCTCCCACTAAATATGGTACCTGTGGACAAACAATGGATTTTTCCATAATAATAAGTTGAAGATTTCATTATGAGTGGCTAATGGATGGAAGGGTCTAGGCCTGAGCAGATACAGGGAGAAGCTTCCTTTTGATCAGCAGCATAGGGTTAATCCATGGTAAGAAATAATGGAGGTTTAGAGAGGGGGGGGGGGGGGGGCAGTATTGAGCTGGGCTGAATTTACAGCCGAGAGGGCTCAGTAAAAGGATGATTTTTAGAGCCTCTCGCTGCGTATTGAAGGGAAGACTGTCTGACAAGTCATCAATGAGCCCTGGCGCTGTACTAAACTAATGAAAGCTGCATTTGATCTTCTTCGAAGAGGTTCAATACCACTCCTGCTATTATTTAAGTCCTCAGCTTCACCCAAACCTGTTTTCAGATCCACAAAAATCATTAAATTGCACAGTGAAGTAAACTGTGTTTGTAAGTATTGGATGAGGAGGAAATATCTAAACTGCTTATAATGTATCCCTGTTGATTGCATCTAATAGACACTTCCTGACTTGTTTAGTGCCTGTCTAAGTCTTTCCGCTGGTCTAGGTTCAGTTAACGGTAACATCTTTATACTGTAGTGTAAGTTCGTGTCATTTATATTTCACTGAGAAATGTTATAGATGTGCACTGAACAGATTTGTCATACAGTTAGACTTCTCTGTGTTTTTTCTTTTTTTTTTTTTTTAATTTGCTTTGTTTGGCCATCTTGTGTGGTCTGATCATTTCAGTCCTTGTGGCGACACTCCATTTCCAAAGGGCTTGACTGTAGTCTATAGGAGAGCACTTGATGCATTTTTATGAGTGTTTAACTTTGTCTACATGCAACCATTCTGGCCTCCAAGGCGGCCACCTGAAAAGTCAAACTGTTGTAACCAAACACCAAATCTTATCTTCTGCTTATAGATTGAACTAAAACATTGAGGTCTTTCTGTGGGCTATATTATTTTCTCATTGAACAAAAATAAAAATAAAGCCTGGTTGTTTAATTTATATTTAAGCTCAAATGTTAAGGGCCACCCCGACCGCACTTGAGAGGCAAGCAGGATGAAAGATTTGGTCTGAGCCTGTGCCAAAGAGCAGGGCATGCGTCATCTGCTAACATCAATGATGGGCTGCACCGCAAGCAAAACAGCCCATCCTCGCACTTGAACTGCAGTGATTCAAGGTTATGTTAACTGAAACATGTTGAAGTAATAATATAAACACTGTGATAAACCAGCAGTTCGGAAGATTTCAGTAATAAATCTGGCCAGAGGGGGCCTGACTGAAATTTGTGATGACATCAAGTGGTTGTTAGTGTAAAAGTCTCCCATTATGCATCTGTTCTGCATCCATCCGCTGTTCATCCTGCAGCAGCTTTAGTGGTATGTTTTTATACAATGGTGTAAATGAATAAACAAATAGATAATTAATACTGTAAATTGTATATTAAATAAATATAATAAATCCAAATTCTCCAGATTTAAATCCGTTCTCTTTTACCCATTAAAGTCCCCCTGCAAAATAGATGAATAATAAAATAATAAAGAAATAAATTAAATAAAATAATTTCAGAAGCATTTGTTTACATAAACAAATAATAATATTAAGGTCACACTACAGTTAATGCATTCATAGCTGTGCTCAAAAGTTAGGAAAAAAAATAAGTTAATTTGTGTTATCCAGTTTTTTTTCCCAATATCCTTTGTATTCATGTAAGAGCAAGTTTCATGTAAGACTCCCAAACAGTTTTGGCAGGCTGTTTTGTCTCCTGAAGACGAAACACAGGTGAAGGTTTGAATTATCCAAGTTTTACTTTGACAACACACATTAACAGAAAAGTCTTTAAAACACAGTTATAGGGGCTTGCCCATCTTTTGGCATAATTTGGAATCATCCAAGCAGAAAAAGACTTCTGAAAATGTTTTCTGACCATATTTTACTAAAGATATGATGCAGATGCAATCTGAGTTGGCTCTTTATTACAATTTGATATAATTTTCTCATATAATAAAATAAGAGTTTAATTTTTTTTTTTTTTTTTTTTTTTTTGCTTACGGCATACAAGTGGTCATAAAGTGTTACTTCAATCAAATAAGGCATGGCCCGAGCACTTTCTGTAAGCAAAGTTCATCACTTGTTAGAAGTTGTGTTGGGCAGGTTGAAAGAGAATTCATAAATGCCATGAGAGAAGGAAAAAGAGGAGTGGAGAGGGAAGATTGTGAGAAAGAGGGCAGTAGAGCTGAATTCTCAGCAGGCAGAGAGGGTAATAGAGGAATATAGAGTAGAGAGAGAGATGTATGGTCGAAGGGAGAGCCGCTGGGCCATGCAGCGGATAGGCCTGCTAATCCTCACATATATATTCTCCTAATTAATCCTGATTACCACTTTTTAATCGGCCTGCTCAGGCTGCCCTGGAATAAAGTGACACTTCCTAATGAATTAAACCTGCAATTTACAATTGGTGCACTATTCGCCTCCGTTGTTTTTTTCAGCCTCTCATATTGGTCCCGTGTGGGAGCCTCCAGTCTGTCAGTGGCGTGTGGTCTCACTCCACACTAGTTAACTGCTAAATGCTTGGGTCACACCTGCGCCCTTTTATGGGGTCTGGCAAATCAGTGGGGTTAGTGTTGTGAGGGGAGTGATCAGTCTGGTCGCCGCTGCTGTTAAGGATACGCAAGACACAGACATGTGTAGTTGAGAGTGCCTGCTGTGTTTGTGCGCATGGTTTTATGGACGTTACACATGAAAGCTTGCTGATGAAGGCACATTGTGCAATCCTGTGTAGCTTTTTAGTTCACACCAAATCTCCTGTCCACTTTAGAGCTCCCACTGAATATAAAAAGAGCTCATGAAAATGTCCCTGACTCTCACTTTGCTATTGCACAAACGCACAGTGTGATCAACCTCGACCTCTTGGTCAGTCTAGTGTCTAATCCAATGAAATGCGTTTAGGTGCGGAAAAGGTAAACAGATAGATTGCTGACCCTGCCTTTACTTCCGGGTCAGCAGCACCCGGTGGCCGAGCGGTTTTGAGACCGCAGCGGTAATGAACTCTGTCCCCCTGCGGTCGGGCCCTCTGCCTCCCTCATTTGAGTGGGTTCATCCCTGGGAGATGGGATCCTGTGAAGCAGTGATTGTTTCCACGATTAGGTGGGAAGAGTAGTGGAGCCGTGCTTGTGGATCCCTCCAGTGGATTTGCTCCCTCAACATAGCCCGGACTGAAAAACAATAGCCAGCTGTCGCCCGCTGGCTGATGTGCCTTTGATCAGCCAAATGAAGGCTGCTGGCATTTCTTATGGAGTGGAGATTGCTTATCGATCTATATCAAAATATTCATGCTAATCCCGGGCAGCGGAGACTATTTTCAAGCCGGGTTAGCAATCAGAGCTGCCGTCCTGTCTAGAGCAATTCACAGAGCTGGGAAGTCTAATCAGCTCAGGGTCCTGCAGTCAAATGCACTTTGCTGTTTAAATTTGGACCCCTGACATTGATGGAGGAGTCCAGAGAAAGGTGTTGACAAACCAAATTGTTTGTTCCAGCACTATTTTGCTAGAGATCAAGTCCAGAGTAATGCGCAGTGAATTTGTTCATTACTAGGTGGGGTTGGAGAGGAGAGGGCTGAGGTTTCACCGGCTCTCCACTGCAGGAGGACTAGTGTTTCAGGGTTGGGGGATTTAAAGGGTTGGGGGGGAGAGCTTGATGGTGGTGGTGAGTGTATTCATGTGTTTGTGGTGGGTGTGTTTGGATGTGTGTGGAGCTGCGGGGGATTGGTATCCGTGTGTATTGTTTGGCGGGGGGATGTGGTTGTGACAGTGGTTTTGGGGTGGCTATATGAGTGTGTCACAGGGTCAGGTTGGGGAGTGCTGCGTATCGAGGAGGTTAAAGGCGTTTGGGGAACGGTTGGCTGGCTTTACTGGATACTCAGGGAGCAGTTTAGATTGTGTGCCTTTGAGAAGGGGATCCTCAGATGCCTGGATGAACAACTTTAATTTTTTACATGAACCAGGGCTGGGCACTATGGCTGAAAATGTTATTATGATATGAAATTTTCATATTGGTTGATATCAACAATTATGTACCAAAAAGTCAAATCATTATTTCTTTTGAGGTTAAAGGCTGTGTTTGATTCCTAAGTGAAAGTTGAAGAAATCATACTGTTAATTGTGGTTTAACCTATTATTTATTGTCAGAACATGACAGCATTTTCCAAACAGCAGAAACATTTCACGATCTGAGGTTGTTTCAAAACAGTTCTAATCAAAATAATGTTAATAAATAAAATAATAAAGAGATCAGCAGCATGACAAACTCTACAGATGGTTTTAAACATTTTGTAATTGTTTTAGTGACAATGGAAACAAAACAAAACAAAAAATCTCAGCTGTGGTCAGTATTTTCTGTAAGTTTAACCCCAACATTTTCTGCCATTTCTTAAACAAACAACAACAAAAGACAGATGTGTTAATGTATGAAAACTTTACAATTTCACATTACCTTTAGTCATCTTATGTCATATCATTATATGAAATAGCAGGCTATTTAGTTACATTAACCATCATGTGTGGTTAAAACAATCATACTAAAAATAACCTCATGCAAGTTTAATGTTGTTGTAACATTAAAACTTTGCCATACGCATTAGTGGCTGGCTAAATTTGGGTAATTATATTGAGATAATTATTGTTATCGTTTTATCGCCCAGCCCTATTCTGAACCCATCATTTGTATAACAAGATACTATAGAATCTACTTTTCTAGATGTGGAGGTAACTTTAATTTGCTTAATTTTCTTAATATAGAACATCTCTTTATTTTCAATAACAAATATTACATTTCATGTCTGTGTTCAATCAAACATTAAAGTGAATCCTCTGCAGGGCGTGAGCATGTCTTCCTTGATCACAGATTATGTTTTCTTACTTCCTCTGGCAAAAACCCCTCCTCTGTCCAGTGACGCAGTCCGTTCTAAATCTGTCCCAATACGTTAATACTGTCATGCAATTATTGTGCAAAGAAATCTGTGAAGAAAAAGCATTGCCAGAATGGAGAGATTATCCTGCTGGAGGGTTGAAGGGCTAATGTCTTGCCATATGGCCCAGATTGTAATGTGCAGTGTCCTGCTTCAGGGTCAATCATACATCAAGTATTAGTGTCAGGTGGGGATTAATGCTTAATGTTCCCTCACCTCCGACATAGCACACTGTACTCTACCTGGCTCTGGTTACTGCCCTGACATGATGGATTTCTCATGTTAGGTAACAGTGTGGGAATAATGGATGTCTTTTGTTCCATGATGACATGAAATTCAAATGAGCAGGAGAGCACAACAGATGATGCACTATGTTATCATACAGTACTAGAGGTTCCTAAAATTATATTTATTGCTGTTGGAGTACAGTAAATAGTTCTGAAGCATTTGGAGAAAACAGAACGCTGCTCTTCTATGTCTCTTGCCTGTTTAGCAGTCTGTCACCTCTGAAAAAAGTCCTCCTATTTGTGTTGCTGTTGCTGCAAAAACTAACCAATTAGTGAGATTATTGCTATTGTTGACTGATGCGGGGCCATACATTTTCACCGAGGGTGATTTACCTCACACTTATGGCATAATGCTCGCACACACTGCAGCCACGGATGTTTTCTGTGTACATAATCAAGATTTATTTTTTCGTTTCCATCCTGATATTTAGTTTATATGGATTGTTATTATTCATCCAATATAGTGCGTTGATATGTACGGCAAAAAGAAGCTGTAATTTGATGCAGAGTAGAGCACATTATGCATAACCGTATATTATTTGATTATTGCTGCTGTTAAAAGCATCTTAGTTTTTCCTCGAGGCATTTCTCTGTCACTTTATAAGGAATGTGTATACAGTATTTCTGCAGGATGGTAATTGCTATAGATCTTGCGGTTGCCTGAAATGGCCCAGTGTACCCAGCCAACCTTTGTCACCTGGTAGAGTGTTAAGCCAAGTCTTGGCCAAGGCATTAACCCAAATGACTATATAAGTTATTAACCTCATAATCCCTTTTTGACTGATTAGAATTGATAGGCTCTCGCTGAAATGACACGAGTGCCTCTCCATATGAATCCACTCAAAACCAAGTGGCAAACACAAAATGTCAAGGGGGCCAAAGCATATTGTGCATTGTAACCTTGAGAAATGTGGTGATGGAGAGGGTGGGTTATGGGGAGGGTGTGACATGGCAAGGTGAGATGTGAGATGTTTCTGTGTGTATGTGCGTGTCTTTGTGTGAGGTTCACATATGTCAGACGGCAGGATGTAAGGTGCAGGTGTCGCCAGGCTTTGGTGCTGCCTGTCACCTTGTGAATAAACAGCAGTTGTTCGTTGGGAAAGGCGGGACTGATTCATGTGAGATTGGCGGAACATGGCAGATGGATGTACTTTTTCATATGTGTAAATAGTCGCAGCTAGCTATTAACATACCTCCGTGCAGATGGCAAACTGTAATAAAGTACAGGCGATAAAACAAGCCTCCTCGTCGATGGCTGACGCCCAGCCGATGTTTGTTCATTTTTACATACAGTGCAATATGTTCTGTAGCACAAGGGCACAATAACTAGTGGGGATATTTAGGAGCGCTTGTTGTTCCTGAATAGTAAACAGTTTTAATGTTGCAGTAAAAGCAGTTTGATCTGGTTTGGCTTCACATAACAGAAGTTGAAAACTTAATTTTGTATTCTAACTACACTCACTTGTTTTACATCAGATTTGATCCAGTGAAAGACTTAAATAAATAGACACAATCCCTGACAATTTTTTTCCGTTTTTTTTTACACTAACATGAGGTAGGGTTTGTGTTCCCTGATTTGAACTGCATGACAAAGCTAGCTGGTGTAGGAGCAGCAGCAGGAGTGGTTACATGTTGGATCACGGGTGTTAGCTGACGTCGGAGCCACTCTGGCCCACAGCTGGTTCCCCTCCAACTAGATGATCTGCTCCTTCCTGACTCCAGAGACCAGAGGAAGAGGCTGAAAAACCCAGACAGAGAGTGAGAGGGGCAGAGACAGACGGGTAGACGGGTAGAAGGGGGTGGAGAAGCAGTGAAGGGGGGAGTGTGGGAGGGAGAGAGAGAGAGAGAGAGAGAGAAAAAAAAGTGGGGGATCGTGGCGTCAGCATCCAGATGCATCACAGCCACCAGCCGCAGCGATGTGTGTGTTTGTGGAGGGCGTGCATGCGTTTGTGGAGCCCAAGGACTTGTCGTCTGTCTGCTGCTGGTTGTGGCAGCCAGCTGTCAGGGGAGCTCAGGGAGAGAGAGGAGGCCAGGTGAAAGGAGGGCCAGCGGCAGACGAGGACTGGAGCCAGCGCTCGCTCACTCCAAATGAATGGTGACAAGAGCGCGAGAGCCATTGATCCACTGGTCAAAGCACCCCTAAGGCTGCAACCTAATGTGCTGAAAAAAGAAACATCAGCCCCAGTTGGGGCTCTGGGAGGGAGACAATCCTCATCGGATGAAACACACCTTCCACGCAACATGAGGGAGATCAATAGACAGAGCGGGTGGAGGTGGTCATTCAATACATTTGCATCCATTTTGGACAAAATTATATAAATGATGAAATTTCAACATGCTTTTGTGAGACATAATTCACAATGTTAAATGAGTAGGGATGTAACGATGTATTGCATTTCACGATATTGCAATAACAAAAATGTCTTTGTGGGTTTGTGACAAAATGTGCCTTGCTGTTACATGGTTATTTTACTAGCACAGCTGTATTGTACTATCTGTCCCTCTCCAAAATGATCAGGGCTCGACATTTATGGTTGCCTGGGGCAAGTAAACTCTTCTTTTCCTTTTTTTTTTTTTTAAGCAGGTGGAATACCTCATGCAGTTGTCAAATCAGGAAGTAGATAAAAGTCTGATGAAAAATTCCCAAATACTGGACGCTATATAAGTTAACTCTGGAGCTGACAACATTGTATTGACATGATGTTACGATTGTTAAATTTCTCTGGAACAGAGAGACTTTGTGTTGTGCTGTTCCAACAATAACTCTAGTAGTGCGATTGTATCCCATTCAGAAGCTTCGTAGCCCAGCCTTTAACTACGGCGTCTTTGAATAGACATTAAAAAAGTCCATAGGTTATATTGTTATCCATATATTTATCAGTTGCTCCGTGTTCTGAGGTGCAGCGTCCATGATGCCTAAGTTGAGTCTTTTAGCCAATCAGGTGCTATGTTCCCGACTTGTTGACCAATCTAAGGCTGTGTTTCTGTGTATCAGCTCTGATCTAAAACACACTGTGCGATAGAAAAACAAGTGACTGCCTTGTTTTTGGCTTAAAGTGTTCCTTCAGCCAACTACAACTGGCCAAGTTCCAGACAAAAGGAGCAATAAAGCGATGTTTACATCAGAATCATTCCAGACTTGTAATTGTTGCCTGATAATTCCCTGTTTTGTCCGTTAATAAATAATGACAATTGCCTAAATCTAATTTAAAAGACAACAACAACAACAACAAAAATGTACTGTCAGGCCCCAATTCTAATGTTTTGTTTGAATAGCAGAGGGCAAAATCATACTTATAAAGAAGATCGACCCTCGTCATTTTTTGCGTGTAAGTAAAGCACTGATGATTGTGTCTTCAGAGAGGTTCAGCATCCACTTAGAAAATGGCTGATATACACATCACAGTTATTATTATATTACTTCAACATTTAGTTAAAGTAATCATTTTTTTTCACTTTTTTAATAGCATGATTAATATAGGATTGTGGACTAATTATTGTGGTATTATCATACTGTGAGTTTTTGGTATTGTTACATCCTTTTAAATGAGTGAATACAGATAACAGAATAACAGGCTCATTTGCAATGTATTATTGAACTTCACACTGAGATCAAAAAAATGTTTTTCATCATCAGTACAGGTAGTTCTGAGCATTTGCATTTCTCAGCGTTTGTTGATTCATTCTACAGTAGATAAAGCCACTTTTAGATCCTGACACTTATTGTTTTAAAACAATTAAATATATAACAGCTCAGAAATTAAGCAAACCACTGTGCCAAAACTACCTTGAAGAGGTGTTATTCATTAAATGTGTAATGCTGATAAAGGATTTTTTTTTTCAATTCCTCTCTGATAGCATTTTAGGTGAAACTTACCAGAGTTCATCACACATATCTCTGACTTATAACCATTTCCTAAGAATTTCCAGAGCAGTTGTTTGAATAATGCCTCAGAGCTACGGTACATGTGTTAGGAGTTAACAAGCAGATATGCACCGAACATGCATGGAAGATGCAACGGAGGAAGTAGCCTGAGACACTCTGCAAACAGCATGCAAGCATTAAACATTACATTACCATCACATTGTCAGATGAATGTGATTCTGATCACTACTCATCAGTTTGGATAATTAGGTGCTGTGGTCCACCTGGCTCTACACTATTCATTTGTCATGAAAAGAAAAAAAAAACTACATGACTATAAAACATTCCTGAAAATCACTTTTGAGCAAGAGCACATTAAAATTCGTCAGCCCCTCTTTGAATATTGAGTTCTGTCCTAAATGCTCTGATAAGGGTCTTACTTAGTGCTGTGACACTTGATTGGCCAGTGTAACCTGAGCCGGGACGCAAGGCGCAGGAGGGCCCTCTGTGGGCGAAGCGCCGAGCTGATTGATTGGTGATGCGGGTTGGGGGAGATGATTGATTGATTGAGGTTGGTTAGGTGACAAACAATGCAGCGCCTAGCCCATCAAGGTGCAGCCCTGTCAGTAACAATAATCCCTGATTGCCT
The DNA here is from genome assembly GCF_008729295.1 of Plectropomus leopardus. Lineage (NCBI taxonomy): Eukaryota > Metazoa > Chordata > Actinopteri > Perciformes > Serranidae > Plectropomus > Plectropomus leopardus. Next base: position 30,683,057 of record NC_056463.1, read on the forward strand.
CTGCTCCTTGCTACCCCCCTACTCCCTCTCACCGTCACTCCCTGTCCACCCCTCCGTCCCCTCCTTTGGGAATACACATACAGCCGTTTATGTACATGCACAAACACAAAGGCACAAACAAACAAACACAACGCACACAAAACATTTACAATACTTTGATACTCATACATGCAAGTAGGGCCAAGAGAAAATCAAATATCACCATATTTTTTACCAGCTCCTTTGATCTGTTTTGTGACGCTTTTGTCAGGTTGACTGGTGGTGCTCTCACAAAGTATTAAGTATTAGTATGATGGGTTTTTTTTCCAGTAATGTGGATATAATGCCATTTTAGGGGTGGATTATTTATCAAATTTACTTGAACATCAAGATAACAACATAAAATGAACATCATGTATAAATTGTTGTGTCTTTTTTTTTAAGCCACCAGCATGATACCCGCTTAGACATTTTGGTTCTCTAGCTCACTTGTTAATGAGAAGTTCACAGCAAAAACATCAACACTTCTGGCCCGAGACAAGTCGGGAGCTTCAAAATAAAAGCACCAGTGGTTCCACTTTGATTTATTTAATTATAGCAATACTTTATTAAACTTTATTGTAATAGTACTCTAACTTTATTGTGACACTGTTTTATTTGAGTTAATTATAACAGTACTTTACTGAGTTTTATCATGAAAGTAGCTACTTTATTTAACTTAATTGTAACTGTAGTCCATTTAATAATTTTATATTTTAATAGTCTACAGTAGTTTCAAGGTGATATAGCCCAAAAATATTGGGATAGTATTTTCAAGCCATATTGCCCAGCCCTATGACAAAGTAGGTAAAGGAAAATAATAGAATACCCAGACTGGCAACTTTAGAAAGTACATACTTTTACTGCAGCCTTTCAAACCTGGAAAAGACCGACAATATTATGATATACAAAATCTAAGAAGGTATCTTGTCTCATATCACAATATAAATATAATATCTATACATTGCCCAGCCCTGTGCAGCACTAAAAAAAAAAGAAAATTTAAGTGTTACAGCCTAAAAAATGAAATAACTTCCTTTCCACATCTCACCCACATCTCCCATCCAGCCATTCTCTGGAAAATATCAACTATAGGCAAATGGCTCTACTTTTCTTAACCACACACCCGCATGTGTGTCTGTGCATACGTACGTCTGGGTGTTCTGCACATTGTTGCCCTGCACTCAATGTTCAGAGCAGAGCAGCCAATGGCCCTGGGCTTCTCACGCATATTATTCATATTACTGTTGATTCTAAAAAATTAGTCGCCAGGATATCCCTTTGAGATTGCAGAGATTATCAAGCTCAACTTCAAATACTTCCCAGATTGAGTTACAACACCACACAGCATCCATTAGCTGGCGAACTTTTGTTTCAGGGCATCAATCAGGTGGTGTTTTACACTAGCCAAAGAGAAACATGGGCGTCTTGGTTTTCCTTTGCTTTTAAAGGTTTCCCGTACTCAGAGCATGGCTAATACTCCGTCCAGCTATTATCCACAGATTCATCTGATAATATGAATTTATATAATAATTTCATTAAGACTTTAACAACAACCTTTGTTTCTGATTTAACTAATTCAAGATTTGAAGTTTGCTTTCTTGCATAATGTTTCCTACATGTCTGACAGCCTGCCCTGGAGCTCTTCCGCTCAATGTGGGCCGGTTGGCAGGTCTGCTCTGCACATTTGGTTCATGTCCCACACATTTCCTATCTGGTGGGCATCACAGGCATTTTGCTTTAATTGCTAGGCGTTCTCCGACTGAGTGCAGCTTATTTGTATGTTTGTTTGCCTCCCTGCCTGAGCTATTGGTAATCTATTCTCCCTTCTTAGTGGGAGGAAACTCAGGCAGCCAGTGTCTGGATTCATTGAACTGGCAACAGGGTTAGTGCATTATCATGCTGGGTTAGATGTGGAGACATACTTGGCTGGCTTTCCTTGATTGCAACTAAAGACCAGATAGCTCAACTTTTCAGAGTAGTTTGAAGTAGTGGTACATTTCCCCAAGATGTGGAGAGTTTGTAAAAAAAAAAAAAGAGGAAGTGGAGGAGATAAGGAAAAGTATCCCTCTCATATTTAAATGTTTTCCATTGTTACCTATTACAGGGCTGTGATACATATTGTATTCCTTTGCTGCAGTGTTATTGAGAGATTAGGCTTTCTTATCCTTTGGAGGAAAATACATGGATAATCTGTGAGGAGATCAAGTGCACAAAAAGCAGATTTTGTCGATAATCCATCTCTGAATAACAGATCCGCAAGTCAACAACACTAATTGCGATGTCAAACAGTTATTTCCTTGTTCTATCTTTTGTTGTTTTTACCCTTAATATTGATGAAAAAAACTGGGATTTATCCTTTAAGAGTAGATAAGAAGCACTACACATCCAACTGCTGTGATAACATTGTTTATTATAAATACTACCATGCAGGAAAAAAGGATGAAAGCTGTTTTTTTAAGATTTAAAAAAAAAAGACCTTGAGGAGAAGGACATGGATTTAGTTCAAGGAGCAAAAATACAATAATTTTGACATGAGCAAAACTAAAACATTCAATCAGTTAAGTTCCAGCATCTTATCTTAGAAAGATAATAAATGTTTATGAGTTCATACTGTGTCCTTGGTGTTCTTTAAAAATACACTTACTGGAATAGAAAAGCATAGAAAACATACAGAGACACACTCTTAAAACAAGATCCTCAACCTTTTCCTTATTTTTACCCCCATATTTGTTGTTGTACTTACGCACAGAATACAAAAATAACTTAATGATACGGGAATTTTAGGAAAATGGCATCGTAATAATCCAATACTGCACAGGCCTCTAACCTAGATTAAATGAGTGGCACGGTAGGTTGTTTTTTTTTTTACTTTTTACTTTTTTTCTTGATTGATTATATATTTATCCAAATACAGGTGTGTTACAGATCTGTTGATGTGTATCTCTCTTGGTAACCCCCCCCCCTCCTCCCCCTCCAAAAAATGGCTCAAAACACACAACTGCCGGCGGCGATGGGAGCATTTGACCTTGTCTAAACAGGCGGGTAAATCCAGCACAAAACCCAGTAATCCTTTGCACTAAACTGCCCCGCGTTGCTTGACCGTTTCTGGCACACCGCACACTGTGAGTCTCCTTCCTCTTAAGCTCAGCGTACTTCAACAGCGAATCACTAAAAATAACAAGGTGACAGAAAAACTTCCATCTAAAAAAACTGCATCATACTCATGACATAATAACTACACAAATCGCTTGCTTAATGACATGTGTGCAGCACAATTTACTCATCGTCATAACCACATTTTGAGAACCAGACTTCCAATTTAGATGATTAAAGCAGCAATGACCACAGCAGTGAGGTACAATGGGTATACTGAGTAATCGAGTAATGCTTCAAATGCTTTAACCCGGCTTGCTGATACTTGTTCTGTATGTCATAATTAAGCGGAGACCCAAGCAGATTGTGGTAGTATTATAGATCACAACTAAAGCATATTTCCATTAGATTATCACGGCTCCATACTAAGGTCTTGACATACCGCCAGCACAGACAAGTGTGAAATATATTTAGTAAGTGCATAATTATGACATCTGTTACCCTCCACGGCAGCTCTTAGCACAATATTAACTGAAGAAATAACAGGTTTAAGTACAGTATGTGTTAACGTTATGATAGCATGTTTAATTGAAATATGACTGTGGCGTAATGAAGATTAAATTAAACCCGGAGATAATCGTCTGACACAAAGATAATTGAGTTGCAATCCTCGGGCAATGAAGAATAGCTCAGGGAGAATAAGGAAATAATCACGGCCCTTTGCTAGAGAGGAATAAGCTTATTTCTCTGATGGGGGACATATAAATTCAGCACTCAGATTAAAGAGTGATTAATCAAAGCAGTAATCCACAATTTGAGTGGAATCAGAATGACATATGTCTGCTTTATGTAATTTACTTTTCCCGAGTCTCCCAGGGAGAGCGGGGCTGATTGTGCTATGAGTGCAAGTGTTTGGTTTTTTTTTCTTCCCCTTGGAAAATCTCTCATCTACGCTTGCAGGATGACTTGATGACTGATCCGATCGTGGGGGTAGGAGAGGCTGGCAAAATGTTTTCATCTCTCTCCCCTGTAAAATAGCACAGGAGAGCTCTTGTGCACTCCCAAACATATGGTCCCATGTTAGTGCCTGGGCTGGTTCAAAAGGGATTAGAGCCTGCGGGTCGAAGTGTCTCCGTGTCAGTGGTGGCACCCCGCTGCATTTCCAAGCCTCTGCACCGCCGAGCACCAAGTAGTGCTCAGACATCCACATATGAGCGCACACACACACACTGACACAGTCATGTACACCGCAGTGACCTGTAGGCTTACTTATTTTGTTTATGGAAAATTATGTTCAAGGGACGTGTTTTTGTGTTGTGTTTAAAACGTCTGAATCACAAAATCGAGGTTATATGTTAGTCTGTGGCGAAGCTTCATGTTTTTGTTTTTTTTTGTCAACTAAACATGCAAGTGTTTCCAGCCAGTTGCCCTGCTTGAATTGTTTGACAGGATTACGTTTACACAAGCTCTCTGTAACATACACTCACAATGCTGCAATCCAGACATTACACACATCATAAAAACACAAGTACAGTATAAACTGAGAGCTAGCTTGCACACTATTTTAAATAACAGTATAGGGCTGCAACTAACAATTATTTTAATTGCTGATTATTTTGTTGATTGTTGGATTACTTGTCTGGTCTATAAAATCACATGGGAAGTGATGTACAATGGGAAAATGGATGTAGTGTTGATCCCGTCGTACATAATACAGAGACAGAGGTGAACAAGAAATAACAGATTCTCATTTGACATAAGGCTTTGTTGTCCTTATTTTCTGTGGTAGTAGCATGTCTTTAGGTATAGCAATGATAGTCTGTCAGTTTCTGTTGGCCATCAGTTCACCACTTTGGTCCAAACTAAAATATCTCAACAGCCATTAGATAAATTGCCATGAAATTTGATTCCAATATTCATGGTGCTCAGAGGATATATCCTAATGACTTTGGTGATTGGTGATCCAGCTAAGAAACATATCATCTTATATCTCATATTCTGCTTGGGAAGAACTGTAATAATTTTGTTTATCCCCTGACTATTCTCTTTGCATTACTAGCAGGTTAAAGTTTTTGACTCGGAGTGAAATGGAGCGGAGTGGAGCTCTTTATGGTGACAGCCTGCTCGTCTGTTCGCATCCTCTTCTGCTTTACCTTCTCCTGAATGTCAGGAATTCCACAAATTGAAAAATATAGATTTCTGTTCCAAAGGACCCGAGTCATGCAGGTTAGAGGTCAGCCAGCACCCAGAGGCCTACTTTACAGAGGTGAATAATTTAAACTGTGCTCAGTGGCGGTATAGCATTACAACACAATGAGAATGGGGATGAAAAAGGCAAATTTCCAAGGGCAAAGGGCACAAGTAAGAATCATCCCTAATTAGTGGGTTACCATGGAGAACGGCCTCAGTGTACAGAGTGAAACAAAGACAGGCGTAGCAACTGACTATCAACTAAAGACAAGCACAAAGAACACATTTATCACACCATCCAGCAGGGAAATAATGAACTGATTTGACTTGTAATTAGTTGAGCTTTATGTCACAGTGAGAAAGTTAAAACTGGATACTTGTCCAGTCAATGACTGGTTTCACCCTGACAGAGATTCACATCAGATCCACTTTTTTACAGTATAATGATCAGGACAATACTCTGTATTCCAAGACTGACATAATTACCTTGTTATATTTTTCCACATTTTTCTGTTCAGTGTGAAATAGCCATAATACGCCATGCACACCATGCACATAGTTTACAGATAGTTTCAACTCACCTGCTTGCACCAGCTGCCTGGTGTGCCGTTCTCATGAATTGATTAGATATATAGATTTATAGGCACATCTTCAAGGACTAAAATCATAAACAGCACGAAGGTCATAACCTCAACGTCAAAATGGTTAATCCCCGAGCTGATGATAACAACTCAACGAAAAAGAAAAAAAGATGTTATCTGTGAATCGACTGTCTGCTATTGATGTTGGTGTCATTATCTCCAGATTGGCTCTGAATTAGAACAATGGCCATTTTAAGTACCATTTCCTTTTCCTTCCAGCCTGCTGCATGTGGTACACATTAGGCAACTTGCCATTAGGCTAAATATCTTCATTTCTATCTTGATTCATGCCCTCTGTGTTGGACAGATTTATGATTACTTGCCATCGAATGACTTTAGCCTTTTCAGTGTTACCTATTCCATACAGTTTAACAGCACTCATCTTATCTTGATAATATTTTACATTTGTATCTGTTTTTATGCAGATTTTTCAAGTGTAAAATTTAAGGGAGACCTCCTATGCTTTTCCTTATTTTCTATAATATATACTGTATCCCATGTTTAATATAAATATTTAAAGTATATATAAAGTTTCAAATGCAAAGGGTAAAATGTATGTAAAAGTAATCCCTGTGAGCAAAAACATCATTCATACTGCTCCAAATACTCAGTGACAGGTTTCATTGGTCATCTGCTCCAGGCACATTACTGCGAATGTTTACATTACGTATGCTGCCATATGTAGCTACGTGCTAACGTCAGAGAAACATATAAACTTGGTTGCCGATCTTTTACATTTTTTCTTGATTTCAGATCATATTACTGATGGAACATGTGCAGTTATGTTAAAAAAAAATCACTGCCACTAATCACTAACTTTTATTAGTTATTAACGGGTGTCTTTTCTGATATAGTCATTTCCTTAGCTGCAAATACACTGCTACTTTAAGCTACATGCTAACATCGGGGGAAACATGTTATCTTGCGTGCAGATGCAGTTAATTTGTCCTTGATTACAGATCATATTCCCGCTGGAACATGTCTGGCTGTGTTTAGACGCTTTAATCACTTGATTTATCATGGCAGGAAGGGCTGCTATTCTCTGTTACAGTCATTGCCTGGCTTTTATGTTAGTACAAAGGCACTGAGATGCGAACTACCTGGAAACGTTGACCAGTCAGAGCAGACTGGGATTCTAAGGGAGGAGTCTTTAAGAGACAGACACGAAAACAAAGTCTCCTCAGAAGGTGTTCCAGCACAGACAGTCAGAGAAAAATAAAAATGTGTTTTGAACATTAAACCCCAAATAGATGTATGAACCTGTAAATGTGTTTAATTGGTCCTCTTTAAGGTCATTTTTGGCAGACAGACAACTTTAAAAAAAATAACTCCAAAGTGAACACAAATATTTCCCCATATACTTTGTTATTTATAGAAGTTAACTCACTAGTGATGGTCATGTCAGCTTAACTAACATTATAGATATCCAGAAAAATTTGGGGAGCATATGTGTTTGTTTGGTTCAGCCTGATACAACAATGTAAAATTATGTAGATTAGATGGGAACCCAAAGTCCCACCCTTTTTGTGAATATGTGTAGGAGAGAAGGAGAGAAAAAGGGAGGAGCTAGAGGTGGCAGACAGTGAGCTGCTCAATACTAAAGCACACTGGTTCATAGGAGGAGCCAGGAGGACAGAGAGTCTTGTTCCCAGAAGTCAACTGCATAGGCGGAGCGTCCGGCAGCACACCAGTGACCTGCCTCCTTCTGCCTTCCCCAGCTGCTGGGAAAGATGGAGATACCAGCAAATCTGTGTTTGTTCAGCCACTCCACAAATATCCCCTCTCCAGATTGCGTCTGGCTGAGGAAACGGCACTTGACTGGGATTCTGAAATGATTATTGGTGGCAGTGTCCTTCTGGGGCTGCTTTTATAAATGTGCCAATAAATTTCACATGTCCAGCTTTGTTTTGCTTTCATTAGGCCTCTAATCTCCGTCCCAGGGCCAGGCTGATTCTGCCATGAGTGAACTCTCTGTTTTCTCCTGAGCCAGTGATTAATGACTGGACAGCATCATTACCAACGCTCTGCTCCAGAGTTACATATCTGCCTCTATTGACACAATGCCACAAACAGAGCAGCACTCCGCCCACTGCATGTGCGCATATCAGTGTTTTTGTACAAGTATATGCGTGCCTGCACATTATGTGGTGTGTGAATGTTTAATTACAGGCATACTTTTCAGTGATTAATGTTAATGTCTGTCAGGTTTGTTATTCATTTTGATATTACCTTGTACTTTTAAAGTATGATTTATACTCTTGGAGTACTTTTTTGTGAATTAGCTTTTTTGCTCTGAGCCTCGGTTCAGACAATAACAATCATACAGTTTATACCCCTCATATCACTGAAGTCTCATACACAGTGAAGAGATTGCTAATGGACTCAAGGAATCTGACCTGCCAACAACCCCACCTCTTTTACAACGCAGGCATTGTTCATCTTTTCCTTTTAAAACTCATATGCCCATAGCAGCCGGCTATTAACTTGACATTTACAGTACTTTTATCGACTCTTGAGTGCATTGATTCATAACAGTCATGTAAGTACTCATCTCCCAGGATATTAGTCACCCACCCCCCCCAATTCTGTAATATCATATTTTCGCTCTTTGTCCCAACTCTCTGCCCCAGGCATGGAGACATATGCATGGCCCAACAAACCATAGCGCCATAAACCCCGCCTTTGTGCTGCCGCATACATCCGGCTAAGCTGAATGTGAATGTGAATGTGTTTCCACATGACTAATAGATGATGCACACTGTCTGCCAGGCCAGGTTTTCCTCTAGTCTAAGGCCAGACAGTGAGCGGTGGGAACAGGGTGTTTTTGTGAGGTTGAAGAAAGACAGTCACCTGTAGAGTGGAGTCAGCAGGTGCTCTGCCTCCCAGGTTTCAACACCTTGACTGTCTTGGGAGTGATTATGCTGCCTGCAAACCGGCTGTTAGAATGGAGGTCGATGCAATTGAGCTGTTCTATGTGTTTATACCTGTATAATATGTTAGTATAGAAATGGTTCTAAATATTGTTCTCTATATACTAGATTACATACAGCTTTTTGCTTGACCACTCTGCTTCGTGCTGTGGATCTAGCAACACCACTTGGAGGGGGAAAAAAAACCTTAAAAAATGTCCATCTCTGCATTGATGAATGATATTTTCTCAGCAATGAAGCTTCCTTTGTTTATTCTTCCTCTTTCTCAGTGTTATTCTTTTCATACCAGGTTGAGTATTTCCCCGGCGAGTGAATAAGCCTGTCATTCGCATATTAAACACAACGCTGGTCCAATAAATGGACACCACCTGTTTAAACGGTCAGTGCCATGTTGGGGTCACACGGGGTCCTGTTTGATTGGCCACATCGAATGGTCGGAACACGCCGCATGCCCTCTGTGGTAACTTTAAAAAATGTTCAGGAAGTTTGGTTCACCCTTTACGGCCTAGGACATTTCCTACTACAGGAGTTAAGCACTCAGGACAGGAAACCATTTGCTGTGGCTGTAAGATCTCTTTAATGACTGTCTAACTAGAAACAGGCCGGCCTAATTCAGTGCCTGGAGCCAGCAGGAATGGCCTTGCATCTAGACGTTGTTAGAATATTTACTGCTTCTTCGATGGGAGTCTTTTTGACACTGCTGCAATAAAATTTACAAGGAATCCCTTTTTAGCGTGATGCGAGGCAAAGTGTGGTCAAGAGGGGAAAAAACATGCTTGAAAAAGTAGCGGGCCATTAAAGTTATCATTTGTCTTTGTTTATGTGAACTGGGAACTACGGATGGCTGACATTTAAACAGCATTTGATCGGCTTTGTCCCCGCTTACCTCAGAATGCTATTGGTTGATGCTCCGCATCATCTGACTTTGCAGTATGTCAGAGAGGGTAACTGTGTTAAATTGTAGGACCTTACTTTTAGTATATGTGAAAGGGTCAGTGTTGTCCTTGGTGAACAAAAAGCTGCTGATTCAAACATATTGAGCTTTTAATGTCCTCTCACTTTCTCTTGACTCTTGTCAAATGTTGTTATACTTCAAATCAAAGCCGTCCTCTTGTCACAAGAACCGCAGGGCAACCATATGAACCTTGGAGCTTAGCATTGAACAAGTTAGCAGCTTTTTTAACTGTGGGAGTGGTTATGGATTAGGAGTGTTTGTGTACATGTTCATGTGTTACATGCCTATGTGGGTGTCCATGCACCACCGTACACACTGTGTCAGTGCTCCCGCTGACTGAGGAAATGAGCTGGGACCACCAGAGGTGATTGTGCATGTGCAAGCAGAGACCAGGATTGGCTTGTTCCAGTCACTGACTGACTAGGCCTGTTCTGTGGCCCACCAAGCCTCACCCGCCCCCCTCAACCTTTGTTTAATAAGCCCAGGGAGTGGTAGCCCTTTTTTTCTAAAGTGCCACCGTGTCTGGACAAACTGACACACTTCAGTTTCACTGCAGCCCCTCTACCCTCCTTTCTCTTTCGTCCACTGTGGATTTAAACAAATGCAGTCAAACCCAATTAGGGGAGAGTGAGAGCAGCACAGGAGAGGCGCTGGTAATAGTAACTTTGTTCAGCTGGTTCCTGCTGTGACCAGCCCTCATTTAAATGAGCCGCTTGATAACCCTCAGAAATACGATCCCAGTGAGAGAGGGAAAGAGGCAGTCTCTACACTTTCCTCGTTCCCAGCGGAGCGTCTTTTAATAGGCCTGTCACCTCTCTGTGTCCAAGGGCACCGTCGTGACACAGATGAGCCAGTCAGGACTAGAGAAGTTGCATTCATGCTCTGTAATAACATGTAATACTTGACGTGAAATGTGGTTATTGTAAACAAGTCAATGATAATCACTGAAGGAGGGAAAAGTTTATTTTACAATATTTTTTCTTCCTCCCCCCCCCCATTAATCATACTTGTTTCATAAATTTCTCCAGACTAGAACCTAATGACGTCTAACTCGACAGAATGATTAAATTTCCCATTTCGAGAAATAAGATGAAGACTTTAAACAAATCTGAAATAAACATTTAGCAGTAGACTTAGCACCCTGTGTAGTTGTTAACACACTCCACCCATCTGGGGCTCTGAGTGAGATAAAACAAATGCTTAGAACAACTCCAATTTGACCCAGGTTTCCTGACAGCTCCCGAGCAAACTTTGAAGAGTTCTTATCATTGATTTTGTGTGTCTTGTCTAACGTGTCTCCCAGACAGAGCCAAGCTGACATGAGTGTTAAAATACTGTTATTCACATCATTGCATGTGAGGTAATGGAACAATTGATAAGGTGCCCTACTACCTACGGGGTAAACAATGCATTAGAAAAATTCTGTCATCATTCCTCACTCACCCAAAGCTATATTTGTGCCAAATGGGTGATTTGGTTTCTGTTGCACAACATCGCTGAGGAGGGAAACCGAGTATCTTAAAAAACAACCTATATCTTATTGTTTGAGGAGAAATTGTCTTCAGAAATACGATTCAATCCTGCTTTGGAGGATAAAATAGTTTTGTGGCTCCAGAGATCACAAAACACATGAATAACAATGAAAAATGTTAAAAGAAGCAAGAAAAAAATACATAAAATAGGAGAGTTCTCAGGCACTACTGACCTAGATTTAATGATATTAAGAAAGCACAGTTTCAGTCACAGTGGGCAAAGATTAAGGGATAATTTTCTACCCAGAACTCAATAATTTGCGCACAAAAAGGAAACAGATGGAGAAATTGTCTGAAATATGTAATGGTTGTATTGGAGAGGGGATAGCGAGAGCCAAATCTTCTTGATGGGGGGAGTCAGAGAGCTTTGATCTGTTCCCCAGTATGTTTCACAGCTGATCTTAGAGCTTGACTGGAGAGAGCTGCTGTAGGCAGATGGCCCTTTTGTCACTGTGAAAATAAAAATCCAATAAACATGGTAATTATATAAAATGCGAGACACTGTTGACAGGATCTAGCAATGGGCTGCTTTTTCCTTTTCTTCAGCTCCTGAGAATGGCAAATAGGATTTATGAGAGTTTTTGTACCATACACACCAGCTGATAGCTACAGTGGTGCACGACACGCGAAGGCCACCTGGAATTACATAAAAAGAGTAAAATGTTGCCGCTTTTGTTTCCCTATCAAGGTTTTTTTTACTCTGTTTTGGAATTAAAATTAATTCAAGTATGCTTTAAATATTTAATGACACATGTATGTTTTATATCAAACTAAACATGTGACATTAAAACTCACTTCATACCAAGGCCTGAAATGTTGGCCCGTTTGCTCAGAGAACTGCGTGATTGAATGTCTCCCCATTACACTGATAGCAGATCAGAGAGGGGAGCCTGTTGCCTCTTTGATAGGCAGTAAATGGTCCATGAGGCATTGGGAAGAGATATCTCTGAGAATCCACAGGTCTCATTGCCCTTATTCCCTTCTCCACCCCTCACCGCACCAATCAAGCTGTAACACCAGCCTCTGTTCCGCTGGCACTTTAAGTGACATGATTTACAGGAGCGCGAGGTTGATGTCAGCTCCAGAAAAAATGACAAACAATAAAAACAGACAGGATAGCGCTCTAACAGTCACAGGACAATGGCGTGTCACTTATGGCACGACAGAGATACATTTTAATGTCCCCAATGTTGTTTTGTAGGAAATAAACCGTTATCTTGTAGTTGAGAGGTTTGAATATAACAAGAACACATGACAACACCAATGCCATGACGAATGCCTGTGTTCTTTTTGTGAAATAATTTTGGAACTACTGTATCCGTTAATAAGCATGGGGTGAGGTTAGATATGCTGTGTAAGGCTAAGTCACAGCCCATGCATGGCATTGTTACATTAATAACACAGATGGGGGGGTGGGCTGAGGTAGAGGGGTTACATGGTCAGGCCCTATTATACGCCACACTGAGGAAGCCTTTGTGGGTGCTGGGGCCACACTTTAAGTGCCTCTTTATTTTGGCTCTCATTACACGCTCCAATCCCACAGCAGATACTGTTGTATGTGTGTGTAAGGGACTTGAATGTAAAGCAGAAGTCCCTCTGTGGAAGCCAGTGTCACTAACCAAACATTACTTTTTTGCCTGCCCAGTTGGGCTCAGTGAAGCCCCTCAAAACTCCTGCTGGAGCGTCAGTGGATGCACAACACCAGATCCTGATTTATGCAGGCTCCTTTATTTGACAATATTGTCAAAAGTGATTACAATTATGTATATCAGTGTCCTTTCTGTTGGTGATTGTTGCAGGGTGCTATAATCAGTTTATTGTGATACGCCACAATGGCAGACACAGCTGTTTGAGAGGCTACAGGCGTCTGCTTGGGCAAAAAAAAACCCCAAAAAACATAGATGGTGACTCCTTTTAGAGGCTCAATTCTGGCTCGACAGATGCATTTTCATAAAATATGAATAATATATTATTGTATTATATTTTTGCAAACCAGTCCTGGGTTTTCTACAGTGAGGACCAAATTGGGTCATCATGACCAAAGTTGTCAGTTATTCAAACAAGACTGAAAGTCTGTTGTCTGAGTTGCAACATGTAACATAATGAGTATATAGAAGTGTTCAACATATTGAGGAGTTTTGAATTTGTGGAGCCTTATAAGTTGTGGAACGTGAACTTTGTCCTGCGGTGGCACGGGAAGAATGTACATGCTGCCAAATGAAAAGGGTTTACGTCCTTGGTTGCATGAATTTGCAAATTTCAAGGCAATCAGAATGGCATATTTTGTGTAAAAATAGCTTCTGGTATCTCCAAAATAGTGGTCCAGAGTTTGAAAGTTAATAAAAATAATTTGAGATCATCCACATGAAATTTTATGGCAATATAGCAAGTGGTATTTGAGATCTCTCTGAGCCCAAATGTTGTACAGACAGATGGCGGAACCGATAAACTTCCCATTATCTTTTTTTATAACCATGTTTCATCAAAATGCACACACCAGCGTACCATCTTATAAGATAAACATAGTTGATATAAATGTGAGCAATTTTAATTATCTGACAGACCTACTTTTGCTAGTGCTTACCCTTCATCCAAAGTGTCCATTCAACAGGAAGGAGCAGTGGTTATGATCCCAGCCCCTTCCAGATACCTGAACACCTCACCTCAGACAACCTCTGAAGGAAGCTCTCCAATCTCATTCTTTCGGTCAATACTCAAAGGTCATGACCGTGGGTGAGAGTCGGACCGTAAATCAACTGGTAAATTGCGAGATTCACCTTGAGGCTTCACTATTACAGTCGGGTACATCACCAGCGTCACTTTGGACATCGCAGCGATCTGGCTGTCACTGTGGTGCTCTATTTTACATTCACAATTAACACCCCAAGACTAAAAGTTATCGCATTATTTTTGGCACTGCATAAAGTTTTGTCTCTAAAATGTTCATGAAAGTTACCATCTCATCAACTCATAAAATGAATTAAAGTTAAAGCCCTAAAAAAAGACAAGAAAGAAGTCATATTAGTTTCCTTGTACTAACCATTGTTATGGTTTCAAGTGTTGCTAATTGCAAGTCAGGCTAATGAAATTGACCCTGTTGATGTGTGGTTTTTACTCCATTGTACTGCAACATACACAACAAACAACGCTTATTTTTATTGAGTTGTAAATATACTTGTCAATGTCAAACACTGACAGTTAACTAAAGTGGCAGTTTCAAGCTGCTGTCAGTCACACTCTCGTTCTCACAAACCCTCAGGCAAACATGTAAATGTGCGAGAACTACGTGGTGCATTATTTTTAAACTTGAGTGGCAGAACGCTTGTAACCACTGGAATGTTTGATTGCATTTTTTTCTTTAGCAGTGTAAAATCTGGTGACACTCTGAATGTTAAAGCATTTATTTAGATTCACACTGGTGATTTGCCTGACCAGCCATCATGAATTACCCAGTATACATTCTGTGAGTTAATTTTCTAAGTCACCATTTAAGTATAAGAGTTCGCTTTGAATTGCAAAGCCTTAACACTTCTGATTGGGCTTTTTAAAATTAACATAAAACTAGGTTGTCTGTGCAGCAGACGGACAAATAGTTTTGAAATTAGTACTGTATTAGCTTTTTGCTCAAAAGGTAAAAAACCTACAACTACCAGAATACTCTGTGCCGTACCAGACAAATAAACGCTCCCGCTCGTGTGTAATGTAATGCACACTCATCCACTTCCTGACCTACTGTCCGCGGTGAAGGCAGGGGTGGCGGGCAATACCAAAATGTATGAGCAACAGCCTGAGAGCTTGCAGGGCTTTGCTGTGTTGGGGGGAACTGGCTATATGGAGGAAAGTCTACATCTACCACAGTACACGTACACATATTAATAATATTGTTTTGATACAAAGCTGGTTGAAAGTTGGCAAAGTATCCCTTTAAATTAAATTGGCTGAATACAAAATGATTTTGTTTCTCATTAGTTAAGAACATCATAGATTAGAATTTTGATATTTTTGATTTAGATGACTGCAGCAGACCCATGAACGATCAAATTCAAATGGCAATGTCATTAATTAGCACACTGGATCACAAATTCAGACTAAAATAACTAATTCATACATCCGGCCTGTAACAGCGGTCTCTCTCACACCCTGGATCGGTCAGTAAGTCATTATCAAGCAGGAGCAGCAGATGGGCCCCTCAGATTCTCCTCATGACTTGTCAGAAACATTGTGGGTGTGTTTGAGAGGAGAGAAAGGGCAAACTATAGGAAGTAGCAGGACGCAGCCGCTGAGCTTCGCCTGTCAGTTCACATGATGAATGAATCAGCTTCACATCAATCTGATGCTGAGCAGCTATAATTGGATTATTTACACAGAACAAAGGCACATGGGGTCTGACCATCTTAACCCCAGGTGGGCGCTGGACTCCTGCTCTCAGGCCGTGGACTCTGACCCGCAGTCAATATCCCTCTGCTCTGCTGGTTATCACCAGCTAATCAGTTAACACTGCTAAAATCTAATAGTGCATTTTTGTTTGGCATTGTGCAGATGCTTTTATTCAGAGCAAAGTGCAATGTTTGTGGTGTGCTCTGCTAATAATCCATTGACCTTAAAATGATTGTGTCAAGACTTGAAAAAAAAGCTGAGGACAGAGGTACAGGGCATTGTTGACACAACATAGAGAGAGACATTTGTTTTTTAATGGATGTCCGAATCAACAATGACTAGCCCATCAGCTGTATGTATTTAGGGGCTCCTAAACATCACTACCAACTTTTTAGAATAAGAGCTCAGCCATTTTTGTTATTTTTTATATTTTTATTTTTTGCATGATCACAGCACAAGCTAAAAAATAACTGAAATAAGACCCAATGGTGGATATTATGAATTGATTGAAAATTAATACCCTCCATCATTTGTCTCTGCTGTTATAATTTAAACTGATTTCTCAGACACACACACTATGTTTGTGCCATTTTTTAAAAAAAATTCACACACCCATGCTTGCCACAGAACAGGGATAGATACTATAGTTATGTAACTCGTGTGGAAATATTTCTGTATTGTGTCTCAAGGAGTCCAAATGACACTTTAAAAAACACTTCAAAAGGGAACCCATAGGTAGAGGCACTGTTGCATTATCAGAATACATATACATACATACATACATACATACATACATACATACATGCATGATAAAAAACTGCAGTGCGAATGGCCTCTTGAGGCTGTTTCCAAGAATAAGTCACCGCAGGCTCTGTGTTTAAATGGCTAACTTTATAGCAGGCACAAACATGTTTAGTCTGGTGCAAAAAAACGGGTTTGTGTATTTGTGATCCATCCCTCAAGTCTTTTAAGTCTATAATGGGTGATGTCATGGTTGCTACGTCCATTATTTTAGTACAATTTATGCTTTACATTGTAGTTAGTTGAAAGTTTGGTGCGTTTCATACAGATGCTATAGGATGACATGGTCAGCGTTGTTAAAAGATGCCGAGGGGCGTGACCAAGTGTCAGAATTTGACGACCTGGGGATTAGAACAGGTTGGATATAATACGTGAACCGTAGAGGCTGCCGGTAGGCGGTTTGTGATAGCTTTGGGTAGAGCCAGGCAAGCAGTTTCTGTTTGCTCTCAGTGCTTTATGCTAAGCTAAGGTAAGCCTGCTGACTCCAGCTGTATATTTAACATGCAGACACGAGAGTGGTATCAAATAAAAAAGTTAACTATTCCTTTAAGCATTAAAGTGTGGTCTGTGTAAAAAAAAAAGTGAAAATATTTCAAAAAGAGTAGTAGAAAGAAACATTTGTTTGAACTCTGGCTACTCCTTAGAGTTATTTATTTATTTATTCAACACTGGCAAAGTTTTACTTTCAAACTAATATTGATTTTAAATTCTAAACATTTGTCTTTTAAGTATGCATCCCTCTAAGCAGTTCATTTTGATTTTCCATTTAATAGTAGTAGCCTTGTTCTTTGTTCAGCTGTGATTTGTTATACATGTGTGTTTCCAACTGCTGACTCTTTTTTTGCTGCTTCCAAAAACATTTCCTGAAAAGAGGAGGCATTTTTCTAGATAAAGATTTAGTTTTTTTTTGGGGGGGGGGTTGACTAAAGTGTTAACTTATCTCTTCTCATGTTCAGCAGGAGAAAGTGTCATATCAATCGTCTGTATATTTTTGTTGGAGAAATACAGTTTTGGGCATCGTAATATTCTAGGGACTTTTCTTTATTTTCCAAGCTTAATACCGTATCACCCTGCTGCTGATTTGTAACTCAAACGTCATGTGGAGGAAGTTTAAGTGACTCTACTGTATTTACAGCAGGAGATAGTTTTCTTGCTTCCTGGCAACAACAGCCAGCACAAGGATGGAGAGTGACAGTTGGACTGTGTGGTCTGGGAGATGTTTCTTTACAGCAGCAGTGTCTGTGTTACAGCACATGCTGGAGACAGTGTGAATTTATGCCTATAGAAATGCAGCTTCCTCAGAACAAAGTCTTGGCAGAGGACAGATTCATTTTGTCATGAAGTATTTTCAGTTTTATTTTAGCCAGTAAAACTTTTAATGGAGGAGGATTTTTAACATTGGATTAATATGTAAATTTCTACGAGGGCTCTCTTCGGTTATTGCTTATATGATGCTTTTATGAGTTTGATTTTGAAAATGAACAGAGCTATTGCAGATGAAATGTAATGTATTACCTGGACAAAGATCCGAGTGTGACCTCTAAAGAACGAAATCAAACAGAGTACAAATGGCATTAATCATTTCACCCCACGTTGCATCTATTTATCTTCAGCTTTTTATTACAAGGCGTCACACAGAATGGTGCTAGCAGTAGTACCATGATGCATTTTGCAATGTCTGTCTTAGATATTTTGTGTACTAAGTTAATTAAAATTTGAAGCAAAATCCATCAAAATGACGTTCAAAAATTATTCTGACTTTATTTATTTATTCACTTATTTTCTCTGACACATCAATCACATTATTGTGTGGCAAGCACTGTACATTGGCGCACCACACCTCAATAATACTACACCCAGGCTCCTCATCACTTTCATGCTGCTGCCTACAAAATGGACTCTCTCTGATTATCACTAAAACTGTGCTGGCTACAGGCCTCCCACACACTTATTTACTCTGATTAAAAAGCAAAACAGAAATGCGCGCTGTCCAGTGCAGAAAGTACATACCCATCTTTTTGCATACTGCATAAATTCTGTGGAAAATTCCGCAGGATTGTTTTTTATTAGGGTAAAGTTCCCAGGAGCTGCACAGCCAATAAAAAGCCAACAAGATAAAAGAGCAGGGAGGATTAGGAAGGGATGAAAGCTGTAAAATTTTCCATATTATCTTGTGAAAAGCTGTGTTCTCTGCTCTCTCTTATTACATTTACCTTAATTACTCTGAAGGACAGAGCCAAAGTGGGATTAATTTGAACTTTCGGCAAGTCATCCCTAACACACTCAGTACTAATTCAGATGCTTTTTTCTTTAATGTTTTGACATACATTTCTTCTCCTCATGGCAAGAAAATGGCCGTGGACTTGGTAGTAAATTTTAGAACATTGTTGTGCAAAGACAACTTGACCAGCCCCCTCCTTTTGCCCTCTGCGTTGCGTGTCTGAATCGCACCACAAGTCGCCGAGACTCATAAAAGGAGAGGCGAAGAGACATTGAAATATCTGAACCTTGCAAAGATAAACAAACTGAGGTATTCATTGCACATTTTACAGGCTGTCCAAAGAATTCTGTCCTCTCAGGACTTTTGAGACTTTAGTGCTGCAGATCAATTTGCACAATCAAAAGCACACATCCAGTCCTCCCATGTATAAAAGCAACTGCATCTGCACACGAGCAGGTCTATACACTCATACAGGCCCAGACACACACACACACACACACAATAAATAAATAGTTAAATAAATGGGCTTTACTTTGCCCAGTTCATGGATCAGTTTTCACTGTTTAGTTGTAAGAACCATCTGGGTCTCTCCTTTCACTCTGCTCTGTAGAGCACAGATGCTCCTTTTGTGGTGAGCTCCAAATCTTAATAAGCAGTTAAAATATTTACCGAGGTGGGTTTTTTTCCCCTCACCAACCACATTTTCCACTCCTGTTTCTTTTTTTTATTATCATTATTATTATTTACACCTTTTCACAGGCAAAAAATGGAGATGTCCACTAAATGTGATTGATTGGGCTTAAAAATGGCCATTATTACCATTAAGCTCCACATGTCAGCTGCTGCTTTTGTGCCGGCTGTATTTCTAAGCTAACCAGTGATCCATGAGCGCAGACAGGAGGGGGAAGAATGTAATGCTCTGAAAGAAATGCCCATCTCTCTATGGATCCTTCAGTTGATTAAAAATACAGCTGCAGACACTAGCATACAAGAGGCAGAGAGAGTCAAAGAAAGAGGAATGAGGAGAAAGGAGAAAGTGAGGCAGAGTGCAAGGGGGAAAACCCCAAGAAAAGGAACTGTTGCTGAGTTGGAGAAATAACTTCTTTCAGCCGACAGAGAGGAAGAACAATGGCATATTGGGGGCAAACATGTACATGTTATGCACGTGTAGTTATGTGGCAGAGTTTCCAGCACACATGGGAATCAAAAGTTGTGGAATGTGAGGAGGGGGTTGGTGTGAATCTGTTTACTCTTGTTGTTACTAAACAGCAAGTTGTTAGCCTACTGCATGCAGTTAGTTACTGTTCCCCATCCCCTGAAAATATGTGAGAAAAACAACCACTGAGACTGTTTAAAGGATACCTGGAGTGTGTTTCACACATCAGACTCTTCACAGAGGTGTTTTTTGCAGGATTCATGCGCTTCATCTTGGTAATATAAAAAGAGGAAGATGAGAATATCTCTTTAAAGTCTTCGCCAAGGAAAAAAGCAGTGGAAACATTTTTCTTTTCTTTTTTTTGTCCTTGGGTCTATAATAACAAAAATGAATATTTACTTTTTAACAGACTCCGTACTTTATAGACCTCTCTACTGGTATTACTAGTGCTAATATTATTTCCACACATATTTCCCATTACAGTGCTTTGAAAACATTTCAGAAATGGTTAAAAAAAAGTGATATTATTTCTTTCACCAAATATATAATGGACTAAGATTAAATGTCGGGATTTAACAACACTAAATACTCATCCTTTATTATTTCATTAAAAATGCAAATTTATTACCACTTTTACCATAGAGGGCCAACTCAACCATATGGTATAACACGACTTTAGACAGTAAAATAATCTTACTTAATTATACTAAATACTAATTTTTTCCACCATATATTTAATGGAAAATATTAAATGTGTAATTTGCAACAATGAATGATCAGACGTTCCTTTATATCTTAGCAAATAGTCAATTTTTATTTAATTAGCTTAGCTTCACCACCTTTAACATAGTAGGTCAAATCAACTGTTTGGTAGAGCATGTTTTTCAAAAATTATTCAACCCTTATAAGATTTTTATTTTTTGTATAAAGTTTCATAAATCTGTTGAGTAAAACCTCTGAAACTAACATTTTGAATTAATATACCCATCTTTGAAAATCCCACCGCACAGATCCTTTATGTCTGCTGTGATTTTTCTTGATACTAACTTCCTGAGGGAGGCAAACTGAAAATGCGGACTACTTAAAGACAACATGAAATCTAGTGTATTTTTTTTAGCATGACATATCTACACTGAATGGTAGAGATAGCTCAACCAGACTGATTTGAATTCAACACATTTTTCATTAAGATATCGTGACTTGAATTGTGCTCTACCAAACAGTTGAGCAGGACGTTAAAGGGATATTAAAAAAAAAGAGAGATATTTTTATAAAGAAATCTGCGCTGAATCTGCCCATTGTTTCATTGCATGTGATTCATTTACAGATCATGAATGCAGCATTTTAGACGTCTTGATTGGGATCAGCTGGCATCATAACTGTGTGTTAGTTGATATGAGTAAGACATGACCTCATGAGGGGATATAAACAGTGCAGTCTCATAGTTGTGTGATTCAGTGAGTCATGGCATTCACGCAGTAGTGTTTAGATTTGACTTCCTGTAAATTAAAAGCATTTAAAGGCTTTGCACGTACTGTAGATTGAAAAACACAGGTATCTTTAAGCTACCCTGAGGATGAGGCCTTTCTGCCCACTCCCGAAATATGTTTTGTGGCATAGTTACAAGCAGGAAATAGCTTTAACTCTCCTAACGCAACAGATGGAGGAGAAAATACGCAGAAAAAATAAACATGTTGCTCAGTAATTCTTCAATTCTTTTCATATTATTTGTTGTACTTTTAGCGGATTCTTTTGATTGTGTGTGCTCGGGGAAGAAATACCTGAAATAATGCAGTACAGGGAGTATTAGGCATGCTTACAGGTTGTTTATTTGGAACAAGGTTTGTAATAAGAGCCTGTCATCTGTGGAGCATCATAGCGTCACCTTTATCTGTTGTGGCACAGAGGAGATTCCTTGGTGCTACATGACATAATCCAGTGACACAGACCCACAAGAGACACTAAAGTGACAGTGGCAGCAGGACTCCCAAGCTCTCTATAGAAGTCATCAGTCATCGATGCTCAGCAGCTCTGGCCATTAATTCACTGTGTGGGAGGCGACTGTCCGCCCCCAAACTCTATTGACTTTTTATGAGTGACAAACACAGCCTATATGACGCAGGCATTTTATCTCACAAGTGACCAACCTGTACAGTGTCAGTGACATGTTTACTTCCTTTGTTCGCTATATGGCACAGGATATGCCTCTGTCTGCCTCGCTATATTTTCATAACTGTGGAACCCTGTTGATACAGTGCGCTGGGGAGGACAAATAACACAAGAACATGCACAGGGTCTGGAAAACATGACCTCACACGCGTTTTAAGGGAGGGAAGATTCCCAGAGGTCAAAGCACTGTTGTTCCTCAGAGAGGAAGTGAGCGAGGGTCCCCGAGGCCATTGAGTGACCTCACCAGGCGACATATCGAGGAAGAGGGCAATACGCTCAAGACGCCCACCAGCAGCTCAGCGTTAACGCGGCAGCTGGAAATAGGATGTAGTGGTAATGGTCAGTCAAGAACGGTGCCTGCAGGTTTTCATCCCAATACAACACTGCAGCAGACGAGTCATTAGATTAGATTAGATCCTCGACGCTGGGTGAAGGTGCTCCACTGGCGTTTGGTTGTGATTTAAAAAAACAACATAGCAGTGGCCTATGAAAGTAGACGAAAAGTTATGCTGCGTCCTGGCTTTTTACTGTGGGTGGCTACAGCAAGTAATATAGAACAAAACATAGGTTTGTTAAATGGTAACATGATTTGTGTCTTCAATTAGTTTATTAACTAAATTGATGAAACAACCTCAATATTTAAAACGGACCTTTTGTGGACAACCACTGGAAGTCGTTTTTTTTGCCTGTCCCTGTTTAAATAGAATAAATAATAACTGAAGAATTGATCTCGCTGGCAGTAAAAGTTAGGTCTTCTGTCTTCCCTCTCACCACGTAATAACCTTTTGTAACCTAACCTCACATGCTGTGCAAATGTTGTATTTTGAGATCATGTCTGAATTTCTCCATAATGGCTGCAACAGATCACTGTTTCTATCATTCATTCTTTTGCAGCAGAAAGCTAAGGCTTCTTACTACTGCGTCATCACATTGTATGCTCTTAATGACATCATTGCACTACATTACATATGGTGCAAAACCATGTGAAAATGCATGATAGTGCCACCAGGTTTAATGATGAATCTCATAACACCTTTGCACTTTTATCATAAAAATGAGAATATCTCAAAAACTAAGTACTATAAATAGTTCAAATAACTTCTGGAGTATTATTATTTATTTATTTACATTTCTTCATTAAAAATCTTTTGGATCAGTATGTTTTGTTTGTTACTTTGTAAAATCTGATGAAAAAACATGTTTTTTGTCTTATTATTTTAATGGCTTTTTGGAAATGAGACTATTTCAATACTTTTATCAGTAATTATGGTTTATTGACTTAGTACATAACTTTGAGCAGGTTGTGCAGATTTTTTGGAAAATTAGGCTTTTGTAGATGTATTTATGTATTAACATGATGAAGCAACCCTGTGAATCTAAATGTAATCAGCATTTTAAAAAAATAATTTCCCATCAAAGTTTCCTTGCAAGTGTCTTAAGACAAATTAATTTTGGCAAATCATTGCACCATCCTAATAAGTGTGAGCTGAACAGATTGTCACTGCATGATTGAGTCTAATGTATTTTTAGATCATGATTGTGCCAGGTGCAGCTTTAATGTTTCATAACAGGACTGGTATTTTGTAATAGCCAATTAAAAATGTTCGATTATTAATGCATTGCAGTTGTGAGCAAAACTCTTCTTAATTTACTGTTTAATGATTGTAGAGCATCACATTGGATGCAAACTGTTGTTGACACTGCACATCAATGATGTTCACCCCACCATCTCTGACCGTCTGTTGCGCCCTCTGAAAGTGCTCTGTCTCCTGGCTTCTTTGAAATAAGTCATCTCTTTTGCTTCCTTTATCTCTTCCTTACCATCCCTCTCTTCTCCTCTCTTGCCATCACTCTCTTCCTATTCTTAGTGATGGTGCGTTTGTTCTGTGAAGCGGACGCCACGTGTTCCCCCCCTTTTATAGCTCTGCACCGTTTGTTTTATTTATCTGACAGGCGTCCCCCCGTATTGTCCCAGGTTATCAGCGCTCTCCTGCAGATCGCGTTACCGCCTGTGTGAGGCTCTGACCCATCTCAGGGTTCACCTTTAAATCTGATTCTTATCATTACCTCCGTGATAAATAGGCAAGGCTTAGGAGGAGATTATTCCGCTGGTCCCGTTCCCCCTTTCCCACTGTCGACAGTGCTCTCCGTCCGGCCCTGAGCTGTCATCCCAGTCTCAATCAGGAGGAAGGCAAACACTCAACTCTGTTCCTCTAAAGATTTGGTGACTTTAGAAAAGAAAAAATAAAAAGGGCTACTGCTGTTCCCATGTGAATGGTCTCTTATCTCCAGTGGGCGTCCTTAAAACCCTCTTCCCACTCTGCCTCGCTCCTCCGAGAGTTAGTCAGCACACCGTCATACTGACAACTGAGCTCCCCCATCGATTTTTCACACGGTTCTTATCTGGGGCAATAGTTTCAGAAAGTTTTTTTTTCCTAATGAAAGTGGTGTCATTTCAGATGTCATGCACACACCTGCTATTTTCTCTCTCTCTCTCATTTGTTTTCCATGATTTTGTCTTGCATTTGCTATCTTGGCTACTACTCTGTTGTTCTCTTGTGCTTATAATCTAAAGCAGCGCTGTGCATAATTTTTAACCTTTTCAGTTTGCATTGCACTGTAGAACTGCAATAAATGTGTGTCCTACCCCATCTGATTAAGATGTTGTTTTGCACTCTGTGCCCAAATTAAATTCTGTTGTTAAGTATTCGCACAGACAGACAAAAAAAATGTTTCTACCCACAGGAAATAATGAATAAAGCAAAAGTTCCTACTAAATACCAGAGAGCCATCACCCCAAACACAAGTTAGGTGTGAGGCATTTGCTTCAGTCACCCCTTTAGTATCTTTTTGATATGAGGAAATAAAAATAATGATCTAGGTCAGTAAACACCATGCTATTTGTGGTTTACAGACACTGCATGATTGCTGGGAATCTTCAAACATCCAGAGTTTCCAACAAATTTATTTATTTGTGGCAGCCCGCCACGAATAAAACATCTACCGCCACAAACAGATTTTCTGTTTTTGGAGCTGGACTGTTCATTAGGAGTGCTGTTGAAATATAAATACCATTTGGCTGTTGATAACACCACATTCTCAAAGCACAGAGCGTACTCTGGGCACAGGTGGAGCAGTTGAACATCAGGCACTTTGAAAGTGAAACTTAACTGTTCGTTTGGTTTGGTCTAAAAGTTCAGCAGCTGCTCCTTACATCCATCTATCTGATCTGATCCACTATAAGCCCATCAGATCAATTATCTAATATGTTGAGGAGAGCTCCACCTGTGCTACATTCACAGACCTGCAAAAACCTCCAAAATTAGAGAAGGGATGATCACGGCCATTTTAGCGTGTAGTAAGACTTGATAGCATGTTGTGGCTCTAACTTCTTGTCTGATAAAAATTGCATTAAAGAGCTGCTTTAGTCTTTGTTTAGCTGATACACTTTCATGCCTGGATTTATACTCTTCTACTTGAGCAGTTTATATGTCTCCTCATCATCTCCTTCATCAGGCAGAGGACACTATGTGTGGCTCAGTGGTCAGTCAGCTGGCCACATTCAGCCCTGCTGGCTTTGATTGATGGTCACTAATAGCCAATCTTGCCGTCACCATAGGGAAATATGGAATTCATTATTTAGTTTCCCATGTGAGGTCAAAGGTTAAACTGAAACAATGATAAAATGGGGGAATCGTTTGCTTTGGACCACGGATGGGGGAAGAAAGACCTCACGCTAACATCAGCAGCTGGCTCCTCTCACCTATATCATGTGGACAGTTTTAATAGCAGTAAGCAGAAGGAAGTGCGTGACCGGGTGATGGAGGACGCTAATGTTAGTCCTGGGTCGCAATATCTAACCCAGGTTCACAATCTCTAAGTAAACATTTCTGAGGATGCATACATTTGACCGTATTCATCAATGTGAGAATTCGCAGCTGTCGTCATGCAACCTGAAAAAAGCTAAAGTGTGTCATCACACTGGTGGTGTTTGTGCTGTAAAGTCATATAGCAGATGGGTCTTGTATATTGTTTTAGAAATGACACATTTATCAATCAGATAATGGTATTGTATTTCTTTTACTTAGATCACACACCATTTGCTGAAGCAATACTAACTTTATAATACTAATCATCCATTTTCACAATCTTAGATATTAAATCTAGTTTTAAATCAGCATATGAGGCTGACCTTGTGACCTCTTTGGCATTTTCCCATTTGGCCCAATTATTAGATGAAATG
Source organism: Plectropomus leopardus (assembly GCF_008729295.1). Taxonomy (NCBI): domain Eukaryota; kingdom Metazoa; phylum Chordata; class Actinopteri; order Perciformes; family Serranidae; genus Plectropomus; species Plectropomus leopardus. The sequence continues at coordinate 30,709,386 of NC_056463.1, forward strand.
ACGAATTTGATCTCCTTTCAAACGCAGCCAATTCAAAAGACCTCCATTCATTCTCCATCATGTTTGGGCAGCCGGTTAACAAGAGCAGACTGGTGCATTAATGATGATAGATTCCTCACCCAAGGCCTTTGGAGAACAAACACTCCCAGAATGCCATGCAAGAGGCTGACCTCCTGACCTGTCTCAGGCCACACAGCAAAGGAAATCTATAAGCAGATTTGGAGGCAGCAGTGACCAGTGGCCAGAGTGACTGACCAGGAAGCGTAGGAGCCTGTTTGCTGGACAAACATGCTCTGGCATACAAGCCCCACAGCTGGAGAATAATCCCATTGGAGGCCTCTTAAATATCCGGACCATGTAAAATAGAGGAGCTGTAAGATATGCAAATCTTTTTAGAACCTAATGAAGCACAATCTTATTTCACAACACGCTGAATTTTGTTCCAAAGAGACAGAAAAGGACAAGTTGAATTGAGTCCATTGGTATTTCTCTGTGGGAAACTTGTCATCTTTGAACTCTGAGGGGGTTCTGCCCAACCTCAGCATCCACTGACACTGTGAAACCAGCCTGTTTCCTTTTGGGGGTTTGGCATTCACTATTTACCATCACACTACTGTACCATAGCTTATTTATTCAGCATCGGTAGTTAGGATAGTGAAGATTTATGTCCTGGTCATTTCTTTAGCCCCAGCGTAAATGCCATGTGTTGAGTGTCTTTCTATATGGCCACAGAAGCAGCTCTGGGAGGGTGTATTGTACTAAGGCACAATGGCACTTTCAGCTAAATGCTAATGTCAGCATGCTAACATACAATTATAATATTAACATACAGATGTTCAGCAGGTAGTTATTTCCATGTTCACCATCTTAGTTTAGCTTGTTAAAATTATAATATGCTAATTAGTAGTAAATCCAATATATAGCTGAGGCTGATAGGAATGTCATTAGAGATGCACAATATTGGATTTTTTTGCTGATATCCAATATGGCAATACAACAACTCATTTGGCAGATAACCGGAACCGATTTTGATATAGCCCTATTTTTATAATAATAATAATAAAATATCAGTTTGTGACATAGGCAGAAAACAGCTTGTTTGCCAATTCTGATATCTCATTTGAATGTAATACCTGCCAATACCGATGACATGCTGACATTATCAGGCATCCCCAAAAATCATTTAGGGTTGGGCGGAATATCGTTTCAGCATGGTATTGCGATATTTTGTGTTGCTATTATGTACCAACTATACACAAACGTCAAAAAGTATCAAATTTAAAAATACACAAATTATTAATATCGCAAATACAAATTAAAAATGTGGCAGCCTTCTAGAATAATAAAATCAACTGCTTTATTGGGCAATTTGCATCAATAAAAATGAATAAAGTTAAATTAAGAGACAATTTAGATTTTGTCATGTTAGCTAAAACTGATGTTGATAAAGTTTTCCTTTGGGGACATCATTTGCTGTTTAAAAATGTTTATCGCAATAATTTTATATTTTGACTTAAGTATCATGATAATAAGGTGTCATGGGGCCTCAGATGATTTCCACCCCTCTTAGTTTCGCAGGGAATTGGTCATAAGCTTAAGTCTTGAACAAGTTAAATATCTGGTGCTACGTTGAAAGTTAATGGATCATCAAAGTTATGATAACTTATCTTTAGAGAAAACATGCTTCAATTTTCATGGAAATCAATCCAATAGTTGTTCAAGTTGTTTCATTCGACTCATCACCAAATTTATTTAATCGTAGGGCAACCACGAATGATTATACAAAATTTCATGGCAATCCATCCAGTAATTATTGAGAAAGCAGTAGACTGCTAGACCAACTGCCACACCAACACCGCCACCTCTAGAGCCGTGCCGCTGGTGTGGCTTGATAATGCAGAGGTGTGTGATTAAAAGAATCACCTTACGTATTATAGTATGAAGATTACCACCGCATGCTAAGCCAGTACACTTTATACAATGGGTCATTATGAGTAAAGCAAGCCTCACTGATCCACAGTATACCTAACAAAGCAGACGCCTCTGACAGATCACCCATTCTGTGTGCAGCAGCTGTAATTTTCCCAAACACCTGCCTTGACTTAACTATCAGCTGTGGTTCCTGTCGCTTTTTACACTTTACCCAAATAGGTTGGCAGTCTTTACAAGCAGGGTGATAATCCTACCTTTTATTGCTGCTAAGGCTACCTCCACTGGTTTTTGCAGGAATATACGGCAATGCCGGTGCCTCAAGCTGAAGGCCAAGTGGAATTTATATTTCCTTAATTTTGATGCTATTTGATAATATTGGTGATATAGTAGACCCATAACAAGATGAAATAACTCACCATAAATATACAGTGTACGTATTTGTATTTGTTTTGTTTTTTTTTAAATTAAAATGAAAGTTTCTGAGATAAAAAGGAAAAGTTGGGTATGTTGGATACAGCTGGCAACAACCTTGTTTTTGACTGCAGAATATATCCCGCTGACATTAACCACACAAACACAAGAACTTTGACATCATTACTGAGGATGTTTTGGAAGGTCAAAATATGGGTGAAACAACTGTGTCAATAGAAACTTTGGAGATCAAATTTTATCTTTGAATGATTCATTTTGTGGCCTTGAAGTTGTGACCGGTTTGATGACAACAAGCTACTGTGTGTATGTGTCTGTGCTTCTGTAGGGTTAGATATTGATTAATCTCTCATCCTTATCTCTCACTAAGGGGGGGTGTGGGTGGGGGATTCATGTGAAATCGTAAATGGGACCTTTCATAAAAGTCCATGGGTACAAACATTGTGCATTCAAGGACAAATTGTTTTCCATGAAAAACTGATGGAACGATCCGTTCATTACTGAGCAAACTTTACTCATTATTTGCATTCAGAAAAAAAAGAAAAATTCCATTGAGGGGCAGCTCATTGATGTCGGGGGAATTTGGCTCTTCTTCAGTCAAATGGTGAGAGTTGATTTATTTTTTCCCAGTGGCAGAAAAGTACTTTGTTAACCTCACTGGTAGATTATTTCATAGCTTCCAAGGCTGTTGCCCACTGGAACAATTACGGACACAGTAGTCCACTGGGAGTAAATTCCCACGATGATTGTGATCACTTCCTGAAATGATGTCATACTGCATAGAGAATAATGAAATTCTCCAATCTGACAGAAAAGAGTTACTGTGCTGTGTGAGCAGAATAATGAAACATGAAAACCCAGCAAGTTGAATAAGGCTACATCTGTACTAATAAGTTTTACTTTTAGTGGACATAATTATTGCAGCATTTATGCCAAGCAGTCACTCTCCTTCAGTGTTTTGGAACCCCTAAAACAGCTACCTTTGAAAATGCAGCTACCATATTGTAGTTTGAAATGTTTTGGTCTTTTGGAATTGAAATGCAGGTATCCACGTTAACTTTTATATTGGGTCTTATCTGTCATGACGTGTCAAGCCAAAACATTAAAGCTAGGTCTCCATACCTTTTGTAATTTCATCTTTGTTGTGTTGGTACTCCTTTACCATTACCATGGCTTTTTTCAGCAATGAATAATATTCCCAGTACCACTCTAATAGTTCACCACATTTGCTTTGTAGCAACCCCTGATCTGTTTTGTGCCACCTTGACCACCTTATGCTCATCTGTACTTTCAGTAATAGTTCAGCCTCAGTCAGTCCAAATTAAGAAATGTTTGGTCTGACTTTTCACCATCTACACTGTATTTTCTGTAACTAAGCAACCAACCGCATAGTAGACAAACTGCTCCCTGTTTACACTGGTATGTGCAAGCCCAGTGTATGTAAGTGGTCAATGCTTGTGTGTACAGAGATTGTTTTCATTTTATAACATGCCCCTTTAAAATAAAAACCTGTCAGTGTGGAGCCTAAGAATACATCCTTCATCACAGCAATGAACTGTTGGAGTAGTATTGATTGAATTATTTATTGTACATACATGCTACAAAAATCTACGAGTTCCCACCTTTGTGTTTTTACTGATGATGTTCAATAAGCTGATAAGCATTATAATACAAAGTATTTAGGGCACAACAAAACTAAAACAAAGTAAAACCACACAATGCTGTGCTTTTCCTGGATTCTGGTTTGTTATTTTGTTTACAATATGATGTCGATGACTGGTCCAGTTTCTGGGAAAGTCCTATGGATGTGTCATGCTTAATAAGAGGATGACCGTTCACATAATTAAAGTGACTCGCAAAATATGATTTCATTCATCTATGTTTCATGCTTACATAGTGAGTCACTGCTGAAACAGCAGTCTCGTTTTTATGATATTAGTGAGTCATGTGGCGGCAGACTGTGAAGAGACAACTTTAGTATCAGGAAAACAGACGGATTCTTTTGTTGATCTCTTTGCTGCTTCTTTGTTGTTGCCAAATGTGGATCTATACTATCTTGTTTCTATCAATGTCAGATAGCAGCTTGGTGTCCATTCAGTGATGGCATTCCTGCTGGGAAGGACTTAGTGATTAAAGCAGACAGGTGTTCTTAGTCCTTGGAGAAATAAAGAAAGGAAACCATCGATGGCAACATGCGGCCATCATGGAGGAACATCCATAAAATAGATCATGGCAAGGAGAAAATGGATAAGAGCTTGAGGCAAGAAGGATCCGATCCATAGAGTAGGGAATCATTGCTGGCTCCTAAACTAAAGTCCACAGTGTGTGGGAACGTTTTAGTATGTCTTGAGGGACACCAGTCATTCAAACATTCTTTAAAGACCAATGCTATTTTCAGCATTCATTTGTGAAAATACATACAATTTTACAATACAATTTTTACAATATTTATTAGAATAGCTATTAGCAAGTATACTTAAGCAACAATGTGCAAATTTAAGTCATTAAAAGGTGTAAATCCATAACTCCCAAATCCCAACTACTTTAATACATTTATTGTTAAAGCAGATGATGGGAAATATGAAATATTAAAAGCAACAGTTATATGATGTTAATCCATGTTTTTATTGGGCCAAATATCCAATGGCTACAACCATAAAAACATGCCTACAAAATATTATATACGGCCCATAATACCCCAAAAGCCCCAAAAAGTTCACTGTATGTGCTTTTTTTTCCAAAACAAATTGCTTTAAAGCAAGCTTTAAAAAAACAGAGTGAAGGTAAAGTGCTTTTTGGTTTGTCAAACAGCATTTAAAACCCTCTCGCCACATGCCTCTCTGACTGAGGCTGCACAATTAAAGTTTTAGGTGAGTATGATATGATAAAAACATAGTTATGAATATTATATACAATTTCTGCTAATAGATGCCCCTAAATCCCACACACTGGACCTTTAAATCATTTTGTTGTGAAATGATTGATGCTGTTGCACGTTGCACTTAGTCTTAGTCTAAGCCACAATATACAATGCAAAACAAATGTCCCAGCTTTGCAAAGCTAGCAGACAGTATAGTCATGTTAAGGGGGGGGGGGGTTCATTTTCAAATTTTGCATCCAATAGTGTTGAGAGGAATCCTCAGTTTAGTCACCCAGCAGCTTTAACTGAGTAGAGCGAATAAGCTGTCAGCTTTGAATTAGCATGTCGCTGTATGATTCTTGGCAGTCTTGTCCCACAGGGCTCAGATTGAGTCAGATGTGTTTGTGTATAATTTCATCATATTACAGTGTGTCATCCCGACGGCAGAGCGGTGTCATCGTGGGAAAGCTAATTGGATTTGCTGGCTGAGTGTGCTGTAGCGCAGCCACAGTGGGTCTGTCAGGATGGTGACGACACGTCATGCTGGACTGTAGCGTGTCAGCAGCAGTGAGGAAAAGCCTCAAGCCCGCAAATATCATACAACTGGTGAATTTGTCACCCTCACATTACACCGCAGTCACCACAACTAGATAAAGCTGAATGCTAGATTTATATCAACACAGTTTAACCACATTTTAAAATTCTGTCAATCTGCCTCGACTTGATAATTTTGTTTTGGCTTGTCTCTGCCGTGTTAAAATTGTCATGACAAACAGTGAAAGCATTGTATATTTGGAGCCTATTTAAAAAAACGTGACACGAGATTGGACCCACCATGCGGCTGTAAATAGATGAAGTCTTTGGGGGCAGTGGCCTTGGGTGAAAGCAGCTCTGGCAGAACTAAAGAGTGATTTACTGTATTCACCACTTGGCCTGCTCTTTTCACTGAGAAATAGGCTAAACTCAAAGAGGAATAAATGTTGCTGAAGTTTTCCCAAGCATTGCTCAGATTCATTATGTGCATAACTTACTTAATAGCATTCCTTCCTTGTACACTTCACGCCATGCTTACCCACCATGCACTGCATCGGCTTTATATGCTTGCAGTGCTACGGAAAAGCTCAGAGTCGGAGGGGTCGGCAGGGGTGGTGTTAGAGTGGGTAAAACTTTTTTTTTTCTTTTTTTATAAATCCTGACATTAGGACAGTTTTAATTTTCTGGGTGGTTTTGCACTCACAGTTGACAAGAGCAGCTAGTCCAAAGAGAAACGCACTTTAGGGAAATTCACTCTTCACAAGACAGAGGACACAGGAAACATAGTGTTTTTAGAGCATAAGCTTTTGGTGAGAAAGATTTTTGTAATAAGGAGTCCCCATGGCAAACAGAGCTGATTAATTCAGCCCCCCAACCCCCACCCCTGAAAATGATTCCCCCCACAGCACAGGAGCACTTGGGCATGTTTAGCGCAAATGTAATTACGGCCTCGGTGAGCGGCCAGCTTTTTAAAGAACCCCTTCTCCTCCTCTCTCACTTCAATACCTGATGATGTCATGGCCCTTTGTGGGGTCGCAGAAACTCCTCAAATCAACTGCCACTCATGACCTTTTCTTTCAATTTTTTTTCTCTCCCCCTTTGCCCAATTCTTTCTTCCTCTTTTTCTTTCTCTGGTTCATAACTGAGGTTCCCTTTATGGGTTGATCAAGCAGCCCCCTCCCTTCGCCTCACTCTTCTTTTGGAGCCACTTTATGAGAAATGCATGCCCCTGTTTAAATGTATTGATAGTCCTCATAGACGTCTCAGTCTTTTGTCCTCTTGGCCTGCTGAAGTCTAAAAAGTTCCAGAACATGGAAAAAAAAGACTCGGCATTCGGCATTGTGCTGACAATCCCACCTCTAAACATATTTGACTAGAGACATATTGCAGTTTGAGAGACCAGAGCAACGCTGCTTGGAGAATTTCACCCATTTTATTGCCACTCGCTGTGGCAGAAAGGAATGTAATCTGGCAAACAAATGTTGTGACAGACAGCTTGTCTGGAGGATTTTATGGCCCGTCTGCACTGTTGGTACACGGTTACACCAGCCCCCTCAACAGTTAATGCGGCATGGAAAGGTGCATGTTAGCTTTGTTGTAGACATGTTTTATTTTTTAATTCATTTGCTCTTTTCTTACTTGTAATTCTCAGGGCTTGTGTAATTAAAGATCTAGCCTTGCAAAGTTTAAAAAAGGTCAGGGCTAATCACTAATCCCAACTCACACACCGAAAACCACGTGATTGACAAATTGCTGTTAAAGTTTTCTTATTTTTTAGAGATAAGCAACCAGCAAAATTATTTGCATTGTCAACAAGCTTTTCAGAATTGGCCGTTCAGCAGCTGACAGATACAGATGACTGCACTTTTTTTTCTTTCTACAATCTAGTCCCAATTATTAAAGAAGTGAATCAAAATACTTTCTAACTTTTATTAGACTATGATATTGTTGAGAGAATAGTTATGCAGTAGGTGGTACACCTAACTCTTTTTATTTTTCCTTCAAAATGGTTGTAGTGCCACCATATAGAAGCAATTACACCCTCTCACAGTTGGTATGTAGACCATGTTTATGACACATTTCTATTGTGGCTTTGCTGCATTTGGTTTCATGCAATGGGGTAGCATTAATAGTCAGCATGTTACCACTAAAAATCAACATTACACTTCTAAAATGTCCCTGAATGACTTTAAATACCAGGAGCTGCTTTCTGCTAACAGTTTGAAGAACTGCTCTGTATTTATTGTCCTTTGGCTAGCAGAAAACAGAAAATTCACTTATTGTAATTAAACTAATAATGAATGAAAGCAACTGTGTTTGAGCAGTAATTTTGTAATGACCTCACATGAGGTAAAGGAAGTTACTTATTAACTTCTGTATGAAACAAATGTATCTGTGTTATTCTGGTCAACTTTTGTTGATGACTTCAAAATTATGTTTCTCCTGGATTTAAGTTAATGATCATTCAGGTTCTGGGAAAAATGTTACTGTTTAACACATCCCCTTTTTAACCATTATATTATCATTGTTGAACATTAAAAATGTATCCAGCTAGCTCATCTTTATACAATTTATACAATTTTTGTATCAACATTACACTTCTAAAATTAATACTTTAACTTTTTATTTAAGGCAGTGTTTCCTGATGATGCCATAGTGTGTGGCCTGTTTCAAACTACAAGTCGATGCACTGTGGAGAGTTTATTGATATTAAACTTACTTGTTTTGATTCCCTATTTTCTCGTATTGTCACGGCTATAGTATTATCACCACATGAGCGCAAACCCCCCCAAGGTAAGATTTAAAAATATTATTGCAACTAGTGTGCATCTGCTACCTTGAGAGTATTGATGAATGGCAAGAAATCTACTCATTGGTCAATTTGAAGCCAGACCATAACAATAGAATGAATAGCAGAGAAAACAGCCATACAATGGGCTAGTCTTGTTACGAATTCTAATGTCAGGGGAAAATGAATGGCAAAGGCATGTGGTGCTGAGTCCTGAGAAAAGCAGCAGAGTTCACAGCATATTTAAAATGTTAAAATTACTTGAAAATGTCACGACTCTACATCACTTAGGTTTTTTTTTCTTTCTTAAAGTTAGAAACATGAGTCTTATATATTTATCACATATTAGAATATTGTTCAGTCTTTGTGAGGGAACGATATGAAGTATTTACCATTTGCTTGTCTTTCTTTCATATGAATTTCATGGAGCATGATTTTTCACACATCTTTTCTTTTGTATGGTTGCTATGCAGCACTGACATCACCCCTTTCTCTCTTTTGCCTTGTTTCACCTGTCATACGCACTTCTTGCACTACACAAAATGAATGAATCGGGGCAGAAGCAGTGAAAAAACATGAAGCTTTTCTCCCCCAGCGGGGACTTTTCAGTGGCATACATACAGTTTATGTCTAATTATGGTTGTCAGTGTGGGAGAGAAATAGGGGAGGCATTCATTTGTCCTTTGGCCGGATTTTCTATCTCCTCCATGCTCCTCTCTTCATCACTCCCCGTCCAAGTGATTACAGCACACTTAAATGCCTAATTGGCTTTACTCCTTATTAGCAATACAATTATACAGGCCTTGGGATTCTCATGTGTGCAGCCATCTGTAGAGAAGAGACACCATTCAGATCTATCCATAATTCAAACCATAGTTATTCTTCCACTGGCAGGCCCGGGCCTTTGTGCATGTTGTATGGTTCTTATCCTGGCTTGCACGCCCCTCTCTCTCTGCTGTCTTTTGATCATTCCCTCACCTTTGTCCTTAATAAATAGAAACCTTACAGATAACACAAACCATTGTCATTCATTCGTTGCCAGTGTGCTTCTGCTGGTAGAATTCAAAGTGTATTTTAGAATTACAGGAAGATGTTTGTCAGTCATCATGCATTTAATTTGTTAGACCTGTTGCATCACATGATATGCACAGCTTAAGTACCTTTTTTTAACTTGCAGTAAGGAAACAGAAGCAATTTGTGTACAATTTTGAACAGCATGTGAACACAATTTCTCTGCAGTGTTGATGTGAACAGAAACTGACAGCTTTCAAAGTTTCACACATCACTCACATGCATACATTTTATCTCATACCATTGGTTTAATAGAATATTTAGCAAAATATATGCTAAATAGGTATAATAAATAAAAACTACTATCTCAGTGACAACCACTTCCCTCCTACAAGGAAGTACAGCTGTCACCTTGACGGGAAGTTCATGGGATCTGAGGGAGCTCTCTGAACTTTGGCACCTGTGATGGATGGATTAACTCCACCAGGTATATTAGAGTACACCATGGTGGAGCTTCATTATCTGTGGCCATATCTCCGCACCGAGGAACCCGTCTGTCTGCCTGGGGTCTTCCTCCGCTGTAATAAGACAGCTCCGATAGTATCTAATGACAAGGCAGACACCCCAGTTCCTGATGCCATTATCAAAAGTGGCCTCATCAATCAGACGGCAGCGTGACAGGGGATGTGTGTGTGATGACAGGAAAGATCGGTGATGAGAGGCTGGAGAGGAGGAAGAGGGTGGGATGAAGGGATGATGGGTGGACCGAGGGGTGTTGGGAGAGCAGGAAGAGGAGGGAAGTGTGTGGCAGTAATGAGGCGGCCCACCTTTTGCTCCGGTCACCCCGGTAGGAGATGATCATATTTGGTTGTGTAGCAGAGAGCAGAAAAACAACCCCCTCAGTCAGTCAGCGTTGTCTGATAAATCCCTTACATCCGCCCATTCACACAGCCTCATTTAATATGGTCACTTTATATTTCATCTCTAGTCTACAAAGCTGTTTATCAAAAAAGTTTTGCATTGTCATGCGCTCAACTGAACTGACTTATTTCATAACAATTAACAGTTTCCATTTTTACACAACAGGTGTCATTCTGATTTATGAAATCAGGGGCAGCGTTGAGAAACAGGCGTTAGTAAATAGTGCACGCATGAATTGTTCGATTGAATTGCGTAACTCCATAATCCTGTATTCTTTCACTTTAAGGAAATATTGCATCCTAACTCAAAGGCACACTTGTGTTGCTCAAGCACAGGAAATTTCCAACATGCTGAATGAACTCTCAAGCACTGTGGAGGAAGGGGCTGAGTTTACGCTCACGCGGATTAACATGTTTGGAAATTCTAACTCTCTCCATCTGACATCTTTGTGTGAGAAGAAAAGCAGAGAAACCTTTGACAACGACATTTTTCACATGATCAGGGCCGGATGAAAAAGTGCCTTTGAAAGGCAGTGAAGCCCAGGAAAATTGTTTGTTGACCACACAACAACCATCGTATTGCGGCTGTCAGGCCTGCGTGGCATGAGGAATTCCTTTGGGAAACAGATTAATAGTTCATTTTCATGGCAGTTGCACTGAGAAGCGAGAAAAGAAAATACAGAGGGTGACATGAGTGAGGAAAGACACAACACAGGCTTTTTTGAAATGAACTCCTTTTTAGTATCATTTATGAGCATCTTTTCCCCATTTTTTTAGATTGACATTTTGTAGTAAATAATAAAAGAATATTCATGATCATTGTATAGCCATATGCAAATGCTTTGCTTTCAGACAAGTCTGCATTTCCACTGGGGTTGCTTCGAATAGACGTTTTGTTTTTCCAACTCGACTACAATGTCATCCGGAATGCGTTCTCAGCGATGAGGAAGTTTAGGAGGACTGCCGCCCCATCCGCGCTTTCCCTTAATCTCCTGTTTTATTTTATCAGGGAATTGCTGCAGAAACAATGGTCTTCCTTTTCAGAAATGTTTTGCATACTTTCCCTGAATATATCTGAATTAGCATGGAAATAAAAGCATGTTTATGCCTGCACCAAAATGACCCCTGAAAATTTGGAGTTAACAGGTTCATTGTCTTTCTGTGAATATATTAACCTGGAGAAAAACACCAGATTATTTTTGATCATTTGATTATTATAATGTGAACATTTATAAATAAATTAGATTTTAATGCATGCATCCTTGCATATCTGTGATGAAAAAGTAGCTGAATTAATAACACACAGTTAAAAAAAGGGTTTTAAAGCAGTGGTATTTTCATTCTTTTTTTCTTGAGAGACCCCTTTTCAATCATGAAATAATACTGACAACCCCTGACTAAGTGACATATTTTATGGATATTTCTTCTTATAGTCAATCTTAGCAATATGATTACAGAGCAACTGATTAACTGTATTATTAACCCAAATAGTGAAAGCAGTAACTGCAGGAAGTTTATGAAAAACATTTTTATGGGATTATTTACTACGAAACTGAGTTTCTATGGTATATATATTGTAACTTTTTATACAGTTTTCTGTCTGTTATTATTTGTATTTTTTTTTCTTCATTTGAACAATCATACATATCTTCACTGTGCCCTTATCTTGTGAAATTTCTTTCAGGCTCAGCTTCAGTAATAATCTAAAGAACAATTTCATTTAGTTTTATTCACAGTATTAAATGGAATACTGAGATATAGGCCTACTGTATATTTGTGAAAAGTTGTATTATGCCCCTTAGAATTAAGAAGGTCTAACAACCCCCTATGTAGTTCTGGTGACCCTTATTGGGGCTCCGGACCCCTAGGTTTGCAACCAGTATTTTAAAGGATACTGGAGAATTTAAATATTAAATGAGGAATTTTGTGATGGTTTGTTTTCTTTAATCTAAAATGGATTTGCAGCATTTAGGAACAGCACGAAATAATTTGCTGATAATCTGTGTAGTTGTGAAAGGGCAGAGACAGCACATTCTTTTACAGGTTGTGCTAAGTATTCATTTGGAACTGGAGCATTAGTCCTTATTTGTTGCTGGTGTCACACTTTATAGCCTTGGGAACACGCTCAACAAACACTAACAAATCACTTTCCGGGGCCACAGTAGGTAACCCCTCCGTAAGTAGCGCAAACTTTTGTCTTTTCCCAAAGTTTTTTATCCCCGTAATTGTTCTAAGTGCAGGTATCAATCAGAGCTCTTGCCATTTACAGTACATTATCTCCTACATTAGCTTGGTTGAATTATGTGCAAGCGCAGGTGGAGACTCAGTAGCTTTGCGAGAGTGTGTTTAAGGGAGTAGGCGTGCATGCATGTGCATACACCTTGTTAGCTTGTATCTATGCACGCCCATAGCTCCACAGCCAGACAGAGGTTTGCCCCTCAATAGATCAAGGCCTCACTAATGGCATATGATGCTGCAGCGGCCTCAAAATGAGCCATGTAAAAGAGTGACATTATCGATCGTGCCCGGTGAGTCGTGTGGCCTCCAAACACCTGTGATTTTAATGGCACGCTTACTTTTTCATGGTTGCGGGAATAAATCACAACGTGGCTGTGGCGGATCAGGGGGCCTCAGCAGTGTGGCAGAGCGCTCCATCACATTTTATATTGTGTTAATAATGTCAGATGTATGTGGGGGAGAAAGAGAGCCCTGCATGCATTCATCACAGGCTCGGAGGTATACGGGGAGAGGACCGGACAGGGTGTCGGGCTGGGAGACAGACGCCTCCATTGAGCTTTCTGTCATTCCTCCACAGACCCAGACAGAGACCGCGAGGATCTATATAAGCTCCGTGCGACACGGCATACAATGTGTCTGCTGGGCGGCTCTCAATAGCACTAAATTTGAGCCCGGCAAACATTCGTCAAGACATATGCTTTTATTCTTGCCATCAGAGAGGTTAATGGGATTAATTCACAATTTCAATCACTTTGAAATGTAGCCATAAATAATTCATAGTCTCACTGGAAAGCAAGACTTTTGTTCATTAATTCTTTGAATTCATTTCCACACCATTCCTGCTCGATAAATGATGTGCACAAGAAAAACATATTTAAATTTGCAGAAAAAATTAAACTGCTGTCATTTTGGCCTGCCAGTATGAGCGTTACTTGTGCGCCTCTCATTGTTTAATGCTCTGTCGAAGAGGACAGAGCAGATCATCTTAGGAAACACCTTCCCCCAAAGCTCTGAGAACACCTTCCAGGAAATGCACTTAATCCTGTCGGCATTACCAAGAAGAATTTACCCATGCATTGATGCCGTTGACATGCACTCTAAGTTTTATAAAAATCTCTCTCTCAACAACAGAATTTTACATACAAGAGATTTGCATTATTTTTTTTAAGCCACCTGCAAAAATGCATATGTGTTTCAACTATTGTTCTCCTTTATCTATGCTTTCAGTCAGCTTCCCTACTCCTCAGACCCAAACAACAATGAACGCTTTCTTTAAAAACAACAGCACAATGTAAATCACCTTCGATGAACAACAGGTAGTGAGCAAGCAAACACTGTACAATTATTACAACCTCTTGGAGCGATAACATGTAATCCACAATCACCCATCCCTGCAGGCACTTAAAGACTTTGACCCCTTGCACTCCCTTGCAATGTGGTTAATGCAGATTACAATGGTCTGACTACTGAGAGCCGTCCTCACAGCTGCTCCCACCTCTCCCAGTCCCGCACGGCTGTAATTTAGCAGGCTGGGTCACTAGTCACCCCCCCCCCCCCCCCTCGACGCTTTGAAGGAAGCAGTCAATAGAAATTGGACGGAAACTTTGTTAAGAGGAAATAAAAATAATAATTAAGAAAAATACAGCCTTTGGAGCCATGTGTGTCAGGGTGAGATGGAGAAGACAGGAGTGAGAGTGCACTGAGAGGAATCAAACGGGCAGCTCACTTTGTCAGACAGGAGTTGGCACCTTCGCACTTCCGTCTCTCTCACTGCCAGTGGCCTCATTTGAGCTTAAAGCAGGATCAACCTCCATAACAACATAAAAGCTAACCACATGGCATGTAACAGTTTATGATTCAACTAAAATGTTTTTTAAGTTCTTTAAGTCTTGAGGCAGAGTGATGCAAAGCATGGTTGTTACATGTACTTTTTATCTGTAAAGGTTGCTTTTTTGGTATCTTTTGTAGAGTTAGTAAAGGGGCAGAATAGCAGCAAAAGGTTATTTTGGACAGTTTCCAAGCCACGGGATTTATTATGCCTTGTCAGTGAATTGCTGTGTGTATTGAATATATTCGCTCTAAACTAATTGACCAGTACGGTGAGAGGCGCTGAATTAGGCAAATGGGCCCAGGATGTGAAGTTGGACTTGATTTATTACTTTGAATGCAACTCAAATCAATGGCTCAGCTTCCCAAAACCATTGCATTTCCCAGCTGAAATCATTGTTATGCTTAAGAAAAGAGAGATTATGCGGGCTTAATGAGTTTCAGTGGTTGAATGTGTTTGCGCGCCATTCAGGGGCGAAATCATATTTAATGGCTGACACTCAGTTCATGGCAGGTCCTCCTTTTTCTCAGTGGCAGGTCACCTTCGTCACCGCAAAGGCGCTTTCAGAGGGGAGGGCCAAAGATAGGGTCCTACACTCATGAAAAGAGGAGCACAAACGCCGCGCATGAGAAATGAAATGGGAGAAAAGCAGTTGATTTGCACACAGCACTGCAGCTCAGCCCAGCGTTGGCTATAGGCCTCAGCCTGCTGACCTCACTGTGCCAGACTGGGACCTCACTTGCTTTAGGAGACGCTTTTGTTTCTGCTGCTCAAGAAGAGCACTAATTTCATTTCAGTCTCGACACACCAGTTGCCTTGGCTTCTAGGTGAAAAATGTCGCAGATCGCTAATAAATTAAGATGTTCTCTTTCTTCTGTCCCAGAGCTGTTTGTCCCAATGTCCCAAACTAAGCCCACAGTTATATTTTCACAACTGAAATCGCATTCATTTGCAAATCGACCCCTTACAATTAATCCCCCGAGACTGAAATTCTAAGAGGCTGATAAAGAAACCAAAGGACAGCTATGTATTGGCGTTGGCCTGACAGCTTTGCCCTAAATTCTTGTTTTTACCAAGGTTCTCTCTGTTTGTTACAGGTTGGACTTTTATTTAGCCATTGCTCACAGTAACCAGCTGTGTCCCTGTGGAATATTTTCTTAATACATTACTTAACAACGGATCGTCTTTCATGGCAAACGGTAGTAGAAAATAGTGCCCAAGCAATGTATAAAATACCAAGATTAATATTTAGGATTTACAAAGACTTGACATTTACTTGGTTGATTGGTTATGAGTTAGAGAGAAATTCTAGTTAGCTATCCTTGGTTTTTGTTGAACAAACATATAAATTTCCATACCCTAATCAATGCAGCTGCTGTAATTTAACCCATTGTCAATAGTAATATGCTCCTATTAGGAACAATATATTACCATGACCAGTTATGAGATTAACAGCCATTGGCTAACAAATGAAAAAAGGCCATCCCAGCTTATTCCAGTTTAATAAGCACTGGATCCACTTTATTGATTATTCACTGCTAATATGCAGCAGCTAAAATCAATAAGCAGTCCAGCTCTCATTTCAATATAAATCCAATTATTGCTATTGCTAAAGCTGGAGAAATTAGTGAGGAAATGGATCACCATGTTGTATTCATTTACCCATATATAGTAGCCTCAACACTAGTCTAGTCTTTGTATAGTATATTCATAACATATTGGAACTATGTAATGTCTTATTTTCATAGTAGTGCACATAATACTATCACACTTGCGACCTTATACATTGTGTTGCTATTATGATTTATCGCTTGAAATAAGTTATTTGATCACTTGTTGTGGTTTTGGTGCATGTCATTAGCTAATTTAGTCAAATATGACTAAACTTTATTTGATTTAATGATTCCGTATGGAGTCATTTGTGGGGGCACACTGAATCTGACAGCGGCTCACATTAAGCGAGCATAAATATGCTTGCACATTCCTCCGTTGAAATCTAATAAATCCCCCTTAAGTCCCTGTAATCACCTGGTTACACATAAAGCCGTTTGGTTTTTCAAATCATCTCTAGTTAGAAGGAGAAGTGAGCGAGACAGAGAGAGACATCATTACTCTGTAATAAAGCATCCATATGGTGTAAATGTTGAGCTGGTGCAAATCCCTGCAGCTTAGCTGCAGAGCACCCTGGCAGGGAAGGTCAGGAGTAAATGCGTGTGACTTAAGCATATGTTTCTTTTTCTGCCATTTACATTTCTGAGCTGATGGCACGAATAGGAGATGAATGGTGCATTGGTTGCTGGTAGGACTTTATAGGGAGACCATAACCCTGTGATGTATATGAGGACTAATTTGATAATGCATTGAAATATCACATTGTAAATAACGATGGAAAACAGTAACATTTCCAAGTTTTCCCTTAGTTTACTGTAGCAAAGCATGAACATTTGGATTAGACTAAGTCAAGGAAATGGAAACTAAGGTCGTTATGCCTCTGTGCATTCTCATAAAGGTCTCTAAAAAGACTCTGTTTTGATTCATTTGTATCAATGTTTGTCTCGAGAGCGTTATGTATTATGTAATATATGAGCTCACTAGATGTAATGTGTTTACCCCGACACTTAGTGGACACCTTCATCCTGTATGTGTTTTTTAAGATCCAATTAGGATATGTAGTGTGCTGCCTCACCGGCCTTTCCTCCCTTTGGGTGTGGTTTATGGTGGTGTCGTGTGTGATCCTGCTTTAGGTATTTTTAAGGTTAACCAGGATTGGTAAGTGAAGGCTAACACAGTTAACCTTACTGTGTAAGCCTGACTGAATACAATGACAGTTACACATTATAATCCTAGGCCTAACACAAGCAGGCCACCTGACATACTTCTACACATTTTTTTGAGAAAGTGAAGAATTTTTTTTGTGAATTTGACCTCTGAACTGCATTCATTTGCTCAAAACATCCAATGTACAAACTTGATAGATGTTACTTGTAAGCAAGCTCTCAGCTAATCTCAGAACCCATCGACTATCATCAGACGATACGAAACGAACAATATTTCTGGAGATTGGGTGTAGCCAGCAGATATCCAGGCCAGGAGTTCCTCCTCTATCCCCCTTTGTTTAGCTTTATTTTGATCAGCAACTTGAGACAGGTCCGGACAACATTTCGTCTGATCTCTAAATGAGTAAAAAGCTAATAAAAAGCCCAAATTTTGATAGCCTATGGGTTCCAAGACTGCATTTTAGCCAATGTGATCTTCCTCTTTTGCTCTTCATGCAAAGTGTTTACCTGCAGGCTACCAAAGCCAGCTCAAACGTTATTGGACAGTACTACTTGGACTACAAATGGCGACCAAAATGCTTTAGATAGAAAAATATTGTACCATTGCCTATGGAGTTATGCAGAAACCTTTTTATTGAGATTGGCTAGCAAAAGGCCTTCCATACACATACACCAACTGTGTCTGTGGGAGTGTGCCTCTGTGTTTGTTCAGCTCAGCCTCTGACTGAACTCAGGACGAGATACCCCACGATAACAATGTTTAATACAGCATTGTGCATTAGATTCGTTTGTGAACGGGGATTTAATCACCAAGACTGTTAAGCCCAGAGAGTAAAAAAAAGATGAGCAAAACAGGAATGCTGCACTTTCTCCCCATCCCCCAGCATGAAGTCTTGTACTTTGCCAAACCCTTTTAAAGTAGACAGTAGTCACCCTGGTCCTGAAGGCTCTGCCCTTAATTACAGAGCAGCTGTAATTACAGAACCTGGATGGAGAGAGAAGGAGAGGAAAACTTAAATCCAGCCCTTGTAAATTTAGATGACTGCCTTCTGATGATACCTGTTTTTTCTGCATTGAGAGGTGCAAATAATCCCATCAAAGTGAACAATGGCTACACACCTGCCTCCTACACTTCTGTCCAATTACATGCAGCTAAACATTAGGTCTGCCTTCTTCCTCGCTCTCGACATTGACCTTACATTATCTGCACACTTAAGGCACTTCAAATTATGAGGTTCTGTAACTACTCTGCCACTAATGAGGATTGCTAAAATAGACCTGCAAAATTCAGCAGTGGCTGCTGTCTCGAGGTTTCGAATACTAAACAACAGTCCAGTACAAGACAGTATTTACATACTGATACGACGAATATAACATACAAATAAGGTTACCCTCAGCCACTTCATAAAAGCTTTTACATCCAGTTTCAAACAAGTTTTCTGTGGAAAAAATATTTTATTATTCTGGCTGTAGTCATGTTGGTTTGTTCGATAGACAGATGAGTTGCGTGTGTAGCAACTGTTGCTTTTCAAACTTTAATTCCTGTGATCACTAACAGGTACAAGTAGGGCTGAGTGATATGGCTTTAAAATTATTTCGCAATATTTTTAGACTATATAGCGATACACAATATATATCTTGATATTTTGAAATCTCCTCTAAACTACCGGAGCATACTTGAATACAAAAATATAAATTAAACTACTGTTATAATAAAGATTAATAAAACACTGTTTTAATGTAGTAAACAACAAGCTGTTATGATAAAGTTCAATACATTATGGTTATAATTAAATAAATTAAAGCTGTGCACATGGAGCTTTTATTTTGAATTTTTTAAAAAATGATGTGACAGTTTATACTTATTATCTGCAATAAATATAATAAATATAATAAATATAAGTCTGTTGTGGAACAAATCAGTCGATGAATATATTTGATTTATTGGACACCACTTGGTGCAAGCGAAAGCCATAGTTTGAAACACACTTTATTTTTTAAGCATCTAAAATGAAAATCGTCATCACAACTTAAAACCTGAAATTTTTTTTCTTGTCTTTTTAAAACCAAACAACAGGTCAAACTTAAAATAAGTCATTCAATGTTGTGAAATATAACATGACAGCATATTATCAATCATCCATAAAGTCTGTGTGTCATATTATTCATAAGTTGGTTATTTGCATCCCGTGGAGGAGAGTTAGTGTTAATGAGTTGACCTCAGGGGTCAAAGGTTAAGCCCTCTTCCAGTTGAGTTGTCAGTGCAGCAGGGCCATTGTGTTCAGGAAGGCAGTTGGAGGCTCAGTGTGTGTGTTGAGTGTGTGTTTGTGTCACAGAGAAAGAGTGCATGTGTGCTTATATGTTTGAATATGCGTGAAAGTTTGTGTGTGTGCTGAGGTACGGGTCACCAAGACTAAATGTGCCACTTATAAAGATCCCTGAGGCCAGTGTGGTAGCATCCACCACAGAGTCAAGTGTTCCTCAGATCTCCCACCACACCCACATCATTCTCACACAAAAACCTCTATTACACTTCAGTAACTTCATCCTTTGGTCACAAATGTCGAGGATAAACCATGAATGCACTCAGTATTAAAACCCTCTCTTTGTGCCTCCATCAGAGTGAAATAACTTCGACAGTCTGTACTGTCGTTTGCATTTCCCTCCTTTTACATAATCTGTTGTTTACATTCTTCAGGTCTTCCTACCTTCCTTTAAGTATGTTTTTTCCCACAGTACCTGCACTTTTTTAATGCAGGTTAGTGCTCTCCCTCACCCAGTTTGGCAGACATCCAGCCGTCATTGTGCTAATCTGGCTCACGTTTATAGCAAATTAGCCAAATACAAAAGTGAAATTGGTTGTTTAGTTTTTAGATATGCCAGGCGGTTTGTGACTCAAACACTCTCGCCTTGGACGTGCTCGCACACAGGGCTGCTCATACACAAGTTTACACATAAAAGTTCCTATGCGTAAAGAGCAGAAAAACTAGCTCATTATTTGACTGCTTTTATCTTAAGTTCCCGTCAGCACTGAAAAGGCCATAAAAACTGTAAACAAATTGTCATTCTGCCCCCTGTTTGTGAGTCGTCTGGTTAGCAGCTCCTCCTCAAAGGCCAGAGTATTATTGGAGGACAGGCTTTGTGTTGAGACCGCAGTCATCTCTTACCCTGGAGTGTACAAACAACATCTCTTTGGTGGGCCCTAAAGGATGTAGTTTGATGTGTCATGCTATTGTCCAACATGGACCTGTTTTATTGCATATCATCATTATTTTTTCATGTAGATAAACTCATTTAATTTTCCGCCCACAATCATTCCCTTATTTCTGTTTTCTGGTAATCTTTGTTTTTCTTTCTTTTATTAAATAAAATTCCAATTTCTTTCATTTTTTAAATTCTCTCCAAGTGAAGCCCACTTTCATGCCTGCAGGTCTGTGTGCAGCCCTCTTTCCCTCTGATCCATTACCCACAGGCCATTAGGACCCGCTTAGAGTTTAGGTCTGTTTTTATTGAATGCTCTTTTACGCCTTTGCGTTTGAAGTGAGCGCCGCTCGGCTGTCATTTCCTGCTCTGAGCGCTTGCCGCTCACGACGTGTGTAATTAAGCGCTGTGCTGAGCGTCCCATGGAGTGGCCGGCCACACTACTGATGTTTAATACCCACAACCAGACACAACGCCTCATTGACAGTGCTATGGTTCACTGCCTGTACAATTACCCTGCAGGATATACTTCACATCACCTTCACCCGTACAAAGTGCATCTGCCCACTTTTCTTCATGTCAACTTTGCTTCAGTTTATTTATCAAAGGCTGCTGCAGAGGCAGGTTTGACCATAGAGGACAACTGGACTCTGTTTTCTCAACCACTGTGCTGTCTGACATAAAAAAAAAGCTGCAAAGTTCACCATTCTAATAATCTTTTTCAAAGTGTTTGCACATATGTCTTTATTTATATGCGTGTCTGCATTTTATAGATGCGGATGGTTAAAGCCATAATTTCTCCATATGCAGCCTTTGGGCCAATGCAGCCCATCAGAAACATTTTGTGCAGCCCATGAATGAGACATGAAATGCCTGCATCATATTTTAATCATCCCCGGTCCATTCCAATAATTCACTTTCAATAGAGTGCTCCAGGAATGATGTGTTTTTGTAGGTCGACATGAAAGTTAGCGTCGCCCCAGTTATGTTATCAAAAAGCCTTTTGCATTTTTCCATTGGATTTGGGATCATTGCAGAAAATAAGCTCTGTGACAAACAAGCATTTATGACACTTTCACGTTTTGTTAAATAAGATAATCTTCACAAAATAACCCCACATTTATGATTTTTGAAAATGCAATCGCAAGAAGTAAAAAGCTAACTTTTGGCTTTGACGGTCAGATAATTAAGCGTCGCCACCACCACGGGGCTGTAAAGCCATGCTCAGCTCGATGATGTTCTGTAGTTTAATTTAGCCAGTTTTTAGCAACCACTTTTTTTCAGACTCATAAAAGCTTAAAAAATCACGAGTGGGGTATTTACTAACATATCATATGTCCTAGAACAAACTGTGAAAGTCTCTTAAGCTTGTGTTAACCACAGACCTTATTTCAGGCATCTAACCAAAAACCTATTGACTTCAAAACAATTGAACGGGAAATGCTGAAACTTATTTCCGGGTTTTAGAACTCATTCCTGGAGCACTCTGTAGATAACATTTATTGCACTACTCAGCTATCTGCGTCAAACTGCTGCCCCCCATGAGCATCTGTAAGGCTCAGAATGACAGCTTGTACAAGGCTACCAGTTTCATTTTTTCAGTGCTCGTGCTGTTAGCTAAAGTTAGAAATTTAAGTGGTTAACTCGGCAGTTTGAAGTGGAAGTCAGATGGAAAGGATATTTTGTTTTATGGATGTACTTTTCCTGTGTGGTCCTCAATCATATGCTGGCTCTCTAAATCAGCACTTAGTCATCAAAACTTGACCCCTGGTATAGTTTGTCATAAAAATGTCATTTAAAACAGTCATATTGTAGTATGCCATGAATGTCGTTTATAAGCAGTCGTATCATTGTATGCCATAAAAAGTCATTTAAAAAGTTATATGATACTATGCCATAAACATTTCATTTAAAAAACCACATGATAGTTTGCATAAATATGTAATTTATACAAAATCATATTATTGTATGCCATAAATATATAATTCACAAAGTCACATGATAGTATAATTTCAAAAGTCATAGTGTAGCATGCCATAAAGATGTCATTTCAAAAGTCATATTATAGTATGTAATATTTATGTTATAAAAAGTCATAGTATAGTCTGCCATGAAAATGTCATTTAAAAAGTAATTATATTGCCTTCCATAAAAAGTCATGGTATAGTATGCAATCAAAACATCATCAAAAGAAGTTGTTGTATATTACATAGTTTCTCAAAGTGTGGCCCCTCTGCAGAGACATTTTATGTGGCCCCAGAACATGACATAAAACACTGGCATTATATTTTCATTATGCATTACTTGGCAACTGTGTCAATCTGTACCCTGCTTACAAGCATCTGTCAGGTAAGGAGTGAAAGCTTATAAGTCAGCATTTTGATGTAGAAGTGAGATGGAAAACAGAATTTTTTAATCGTCTGCACTTTTCTTGTTTGGCCCTCATTCATATGCTGTCTCCCAAAATTGGCTTTCAGTCTTCAAAACTTTGAGAAGGCTTTGCAGATCCCATTAAACACAGATGTGTTAGATGTGCTTGCACCCCTGCAACACCTCCTCCATTTCACAACAGGGAGGATGTTGATAGGCGGAACACAGTTAATATCGAAGGCAGTCATTAGACAATCTTTGCTATTACAAAAGAAAAAGTAAAGTAAAACGTGACTGGGTAACCTGTCTCTTCCTTTCTCTGGTTGTGATTAATGAAAGACGAGATGGGCTCTCTGGCACATTAATTTCATAGCTCTATGAATTTACTGCTGAAGCCTCAGGCTGAAAGAGACGTTTCAAACAAAGGTCAAAGTAGAGGACTTAAGTAGGTCTGGGTTGTGTGTCACAGCTGGAAGTAAGGCCCTGGGATTTTTAGCACTTTATGGGCCGGTTGTGAGGCTGATAATGTGCAATGTGGGAGAATATTCCACTGAGGAGAGGTTAAAGGCTATGGGAGACATTAAGGAGCTTGGCCTTCATGTAAATAGATTCAGTTATTACAAACAGACAGGAGACATAGCATCAAAGTTATGAAGTCGGTTATGGAGTGAGGTGTCTGTAAATGGGAAGAGTTACTTTAATCATAAAAGACACAGATATTTATCAAGTAAATATATATATATGTATTTGCTTTTTGTAGTACACAAAAAACAAACAAACCCATTAACTCACACCTACCCACATTCATGCAAACAAGGCCATAGTGTTTCATAGGTTTAACAGTGTATTGTTTCATTGTCAGCCAGAAGCCAGTGTGTGTAACTGTTTCTGTCATGGCTGACAATTTGATAGTTTTTCACACTTTGCTTTGCCAAGGCTTCCCATTTTTCTCCATGTGTTTCTCCATTCCCCATTTCCGCACTAAAGCCAACTGAGGTTTACAAATATTGAGCCTTAATCCTCGGGCCTCAGACAGCAGGGCCTGCTGTGTGGTGCTCAACAAATGACTGAGTGTTCATGAGTGAAATTAGTTCAGGGAGGCCTCTGTTTCCTCTCGATGTTGATATAGGGGCAAATAAAAAGCTGCGTAAACGTGGAGCCCCAGTTTGTGAGTACCTCAGTGAGTTGAACTGCAGCTGATATAAAGCTGAAGGCCTCATGTTTTTTCAGAATAAGTTTTAAATTTCTTTTTTACACTTCATAGGGGCCTGTTATGGTTGAGTGGTTGCCATGATTCAGTTGCTAGACTGAGGAGAAAGAAAATAGAGAAAAGAAAAATAAAAACTGTTTTTTCATACTGTGATCCTTGAGCAAGGCACACCTAATGTGCAGTAGAGCTTCTAGGCGCAGGCTGTGATTATACTGGAGGGCTCTCAATTATGGGCAAAAGCTGAGGATTCACAATTTTATTTAGTTTACAATGACTGTGACAATGTTACAATGACAATAATTTACTGTATGTGTCATCATTCTTTATCAACAAATTGACGGATTACTCCCTATAGATCCCTAATATTAAAAAAAAAAAAAAAAACATCCAACATCCATCCATTAAACTCATCCTCTATACAACATAACTTGTCATTTTATTTTTTTCATAAAGCTTCTCTCACCTTGACTGTTTGGAGCCTTTTGTGCATATCTTGAAAAAAAAAAGAATAAACAAATACACGTGGTTACATCTTAACAAATGTGTTTTGTGAAATTTATGGCATCCATAAACTTTTACAGCAGTTGTGTTCAGGTTTCTGATTGTGTGGACTGGCAAAACCCAGATGCATTTTTTACCAGAACCTTTAGGCACCCTAAAGAACAGAATAGTGCCTCAACAAAACTTTAATGTGTATGTTTGTAAAAGTTGTTGCCTGTTTCACTCTTTTTTTTTTTTTTTTTTTTTTACTTAGTGTGATATATGCTCAACACACACGCATATATTGAAATTGTCAATTGCGTATCTTACAGATGATAAAAAGCTTTATTTTAATACAATGACAGAATACTAAAATCAGTAGGTCCCAACTGTTCCAGCCACAGGGTCCAGATTTCTCCTTAGTCATTACTTTAGGGTCCACACATTAGATAAATTACCAAATATTCAATTGTATTTAACAATATGTAAACAGCATGTTGGTTTAGAACACATAAATTAAATAAATTGCAAGAATAAACAAAACGGCACTTCAAAATAAAAGTTCTGTGCAGTAAATTCGCTGTACCTTAAAATAAAGTGTGTTTTTAAAAAAAATGTTCACAAGTCACTGACGATCGATTTAGAATGGACCTGCGACCCACTTTTGGACCACGACCCACCAGTGGCTGGGTGACTTAGTGTTAAGTGAATTCACCAGACAGACGCACCAACACACACATTAATACACACTACCACCTTGCATGAGGCTTCAACGGATGTTTCTGAGATCCCCGGTTCCTCTCATGCACTCCCCCATGTGAAACCATCTGTGGATTTTCTTTTTTTTGTTATTTGTTATTAGTTTGGTTCAGGCATGGGATTCGCGGCAAGGTTGCACACAGGGGGAGTTATGATGTTTTTCGTCTTCTGATACTGTATGTCCAGAACAATGTGTGCTCCAAAAATAAATATTAATCTATGCGCAGACTTTGTTCCCAGCCAGGCGCTCTGTGTGTATGTGTCTGTGTGTTCTGGTGTGCGCACTGTGTTTCTGTTTTCTGGATCAGGCCCAGCTCTAGCCCCATTATCTCCCTGTGTCTTTGTATGTGCTGATTTATTTCAACAGTTCTCTTTTGGCCAAGCGCTGGGTGCCTCCTCTTTGTCAGCTCCTGTGTGAACGCAGAAGCCTTTGACCACCTTTGACAGTGTGAATATTTTAGCTCTTTTTAATATGCAGCCTGAACTTTTATGTAAAGATGAGGAGTGGAGGGGGGGGGGGGGAGGGATGGGAGGAGAGAGAGGGGGGAGGGTTTGGGGATGAGGGGGTGAGGGGTGTTGTGAGTCAGTGTTCCTGGAATTTGACATTGATGGTATCAAGCAGCAAAGTCATAAAAAAATATCTAATAAAAATGTTAAACCTCAGTCTATATGAAGTGTATCTTCATATTGATTCACACACTCTAAATACATGCTACTTATCCCTCCACTATGAAGGGACATATCACCGGTGCTTTATGCAACAATTGACTGAATTGCAGTTTTTCTTCAAATTTGACAGAATTTGCTAAACTTTCTCCCTTTCATGTTTTTGCCCTGTATTTGTAATGAATTCCTCCAGCGGTACACACAGACCTGTTGACTGTACACTCTCTTCTCTGGCCAGAATAACACAGAGCTTCCCAGAGTTAGCAGGTGTTCTGGGTACCCTGGTATCCGTTAATGCCAAATGTTCAGGATGTGAATTTTGTAGTGTCCTGTTATTGAATTATCACAAAGTTGCAATTGAAATGGGCTCTCACATATTTAGATCAATGTGATCTTGGACACTTGAAGTCTCCAAAAGCCTGATTTGTGTCTCCATCAGGATTAAGGCAAAAGAAGATAGAGTTAGCAGAACTTACAGTATTATAAGTCATTTATTGAAAAATTAAAGGGGAACTATGCCCATTTTTTAAAATGTATACATGTTATTCCTGCGGTCTAAGACAGTTCACAAATATTAGTAAATATAAACAACTCTCTCCCAAATCCAAAAACTAGAGTGCTAAAACTCAAATTTGTGCTGTCATAGTGTATAACTTCTGTGGCTCCTTTATAAACAATGAATGGTAAAAGGTGTTATAAATGACACTGAGAGCGGCCATTAAAATGGTCTGAGTATATTGGCACATTTTCTCTCTCTGAACTGAGAACGCTACAATAGAATAAAGCACATTTGGGTATGAAATAGAAAACAAATATTCTGTGGTCCCATTTATTGTCTATGGAGCAGCTCCAGACTTTTTACCTGATGACATCACAAGTTAGAGACTTATTTACCTGGTTTCTGGCTTTGAAAGAGAGTAGCTCATTTTCTCAAATATTGATTAAAGTTTCCTAGGCCATGTGAATAACATATTTGAATTCTTAATGTAGCTGGTGCTCCCCTTTCAATAAACACAAAGCTTTGCTGCACACTCGATTTCTTTTGTTGTATTATTTGCATTAGTTTTAACATTTTAGAAATGGTGGTGTGTAATATATTAAGACTGAAAAAGTCTGATGAATTCAGGGAGTTATTTTGTATTTACATCATATGTATTTATTCAGCTTGCATAATATTGGAAATGGATTTCCCGGAATCTTATATTTGTCTCTGCTCATGGACATTATTCAAATAAAAACATAACAAAAACATCCCAATGTTGTTTTTACAGAGCTTTGACCTCACAAATACGCATACATGGTGCGAGGAATCAAAGTTCAGCGATTGGGTCTTTGATTTCTAGGAAGCAGCAGTTGGAGTACAGGTCCAACCTGTCACTGAGCGCCCGTTTGGGGGCCAACAGCAGCACTCATCTCCTCAGTTATTATTCTGACAGTGTTTGCTCAGCCTTGCAGACATATGTTTCTCAACTTGAGACGGTTCTGTTTTAATCTGCCCCACACTCTAAGATGTGGACACAGTCACTGGTTGGATTTATTAATCCAGCTGGTGTTTTTTGATGAGGACCCCTCCCCTCCTTCCTCATTGTTCTCTTCTCTTTTCCCCTCCCCCTCCCTGGCCCTTCTGTCTTTAACGTTGACTTAAGCATCAAACCTGTTTGCCACTTGGTGGCCGCTCTTAACCGTATGAGCAGGCAGAAATTGACCCCACATCCCAGGTGACTCTGCGTCTGTGTTTGAATGCTCAAAGCGAAATAATGAAATGTCATTCATTACAAACAGGACAAAGCTCAGACAGACTTGATTTTAACTCAGATTTGAGTTTTAACAAATGTGTCCAAACCCTGATGCAAGCACTTTGCCCCTGTTTCCTCAGTGAGTATGCAAACATGAACTCCCGTGACTGTTTGGCAGACTTGTTGGCCTGTCAGTCCACTACGAGACTGGCTACAACAGGACAAACAATAACACAGACAGATACTCTGGAGATTATAGAGAGATAGACAGGAGTCCTCTCCAACCAGACAAGATGGACATGGGAGGGAGTGAGTAGCAGATTTGTATGAAAAGCGGAGGGGGGAGCGGTTGTGTCATGGCAGGGGTAGGCCAATGGAGCGGAGAGGCCCTCATGCCCCCGCTGATCACAACAGGGGATTAATTATGTCAGCATAATAAGTACAAATGGTGATCTGAACGTGGAATTAGCCCCCTGAGCAGAGGCTGCTGCGGCGCGCAATGGAGAGGAAGAGTGGGTGGTAATGGAGGGGGGGATTGTCCCAATTTGTCCCAGTCTGTCTGTGCAGGCACAAGGGTGGAATCTCGGGTGGGGTAGCTTGTTGTCTGTCGGGCTGGCAGGCTGACTGGCTGGCAGGGCAGGCTGACATGACTGACTAGGTGGGTGGTGGGGTGGCCTGGTCTGTCATCTCTGTTATGATTTTCATGGATGTCAGTCTCAGTGGCAACGGGACAAGGCTCTGTACTGAGCTGGAGGCACTCTGCTGTTCAAGTCCCAGTCAGCTCCCAGCATCCTCCGTCTCAGTCCCAGGCTATGAACTGGACACAGAGTGGAGCTCTGTCTACGATGGTTTCTATTTGTAGTAAAAACTACCATGTACTTTTTTGTGACATTTCTCAACAGTATTCATTACACTCCTCCCCAGTAAACAACGCAGCACGTCTGTCCTGTCTTGTTGTGGCTGAGGAGTCCAAGCTTTCGTTAAAACTCTGTTTTAAGATCCAGGTCATGCTGCCCTGGCCCAAAGGCAACATGACCAGTAGTATACAGTGTTCATCCTCAGCCTCCCTGTAGTAATAGCTGTTTTCCCTGCTGGCTCTTTGCCTTCAGCACTTCCCTTGACCAACTCTCTGTCAGTGCCACACAGTCTCAGTGCAAAAATGCAAACAAAGAATACCTTTTTTTTTTTTTTTTACACAACACAGTTCAACAGAACTTGTACAACTAATTGTAATTATGAAAGTTCATTGCATCTATAAATGATTGCCAAAATCTGATCTATAAACCTATATTTTGGGTTATGATATAGTAACAACATTATACAAGTTTTAATTTATCAAACCCAGTTTGTAATAGTACTGTACTGTCAGCATTTTTCAATAATAGCCATTCAGTGTATTTACAGTCTGTAATTACCTCTGTGTGGTAGTTTCTGTTGTTAGTGCGGAGTCCTTCATTCCCCTGCTGGATTTAAATTGCCCTTACACCTAATAGGGATTCACAGAAAAGGACATGAGCATGTAATCCACTTAGTTTGTAGTTTATCTCAAGGATGTCAACCTCACTGATTATTGTTAGCTCTCTCTGAGACACCGGACATCTTTGAATGTAGAAACAGATTTATTTTTGTGCCTCCAGTCCAGCGATATCTGTTGATGGAGGCATTATGTTTTCGAGTTGTCGGTTTCATTCTCAGGAATGCAATATTTCAATAATGCCTTGAGGAAATTTCGTCAGATTTGGCACAAATATCCACTTGGACACAACAATTAACTGATTAGATTTTGGCGGTCAAAGGTCAGGATCACTGTGATGTTGTGTCCGTCTCATTCTTGTAAGTGTGATATTTAAAGATGGTCTTCAGGGAGTTTCGTCAAAGTCGGCACAAATGTTCAATTTGACTCAAGAATGAACCGACTGGAATGTGTTGGTCAAGGTCACCTCAGAAAACATGTTTTTGGCCATACCTCAAGAATTCTTACATTTATTTAAACAAAATTAAACAAAAATATCTCACAGGATAAAATCATAAAGTGATGACATTTTATATCCAAAAGATCAAAGATCAACTTCACTGTGACATCATTATAAATACTTTTCTGGCCATTTACTAAACATCATATCTCAGGAACAGAAGGATGCTGAATTTGAATTGATGACACTAATCTTGGGGGTCCACCTTGACACTGTGCTGGTTGTATAGGTCATCTGTGCTGCTGGTGGGGAAGACGTCCATGAAACAGCCATGTTTTCACAGACATGGATGTAAACTAAAAGTGCAA
Organism: Plectropomus leopardus; assembly: GCF_008729295.1. Classification (NCBI taxonomy): domain Eukaryota; kingdom Metazoa; phylum Chordata; class Actinopteri; order Perciformes; family Serranidae; genus Plectropomus; species Plectropomus leopardus. The sequence continues at coordinate 30,739,406 of NC_056463.1, forward strand.
TTTGACTGGATCGCGGAGGCAAACAACACATTAATAAATATGTTGTTATGATTACTGACTATTTCTAGAGATGATGCACTTGTTGTGAATATTCTCTCTTCATATTTGGAAGTTGATGCGTGACTCTCTTAGCAGACACACATGTGCATGAGTCTATGTTTACAGGAGGGGCAGACCCCAGAGCCAATTTGCTTTGAGTAAGTCTATGAAGCTTATAGTGGCTGGCTCTAGATAATGATTTCTCCTGTATGGCAGGGAGGCAGCTGGGAGAGGGTCATATGCAGACTCAGGCCCCATAAATCCCTGCTCTATGATGAGCACTCTGCGTATGACTTATGGAGCACAGAGGCGGCCAGTTAAGACAGCCACTCGTAAACATGTGGCATGACCGCCCTGACGGCGCTGTCAATTTTCATATTTCATCGGTTATTGGGCCAGGAGTGCTGAGTTATATCTCCGGCAGCCTCTCGTTAAGGAGGGCTCTTTAGCTGCTCCTGTTGGCTTGTAATGTTGACAAGAAAGGGAGAGAGCAAGGAATAAATTCACCTGATCATTTTTCAATTGCAACAAGGGACACCTCAATCAGTAAATAAGCATTCTTGTTTTTATAAATAGTGAAATGTCTTTTTCGGTCTGCGCCTAAGTCTGCATCTTGGATTACACTCTGTAGCCGTGACACTACTCCAAATATTGTTTATTCAAGTGTATTCCAAATGATTACTCTAATCCCTGTGTGAAATTAACTTTGAAAGTGCTTTAGAGAATATCAATAATGTGTGGATACAATGCTGTATTTTTATAAGCAACCACACCAGAGCTCTTATGATGATTCATGAAAGTATGCAGATGTTGAAGTGGAAGTGTGGAGGGACTCTGACAGAGTAAATATTGGGAAAGGTATTATTATGATGGATGTATTTACTGAAGATGCTGAAATATGTACTTCAGTGTTGCAAACACACATAATATCGATGCAGTGTAAACAGCTAAGTAATGTGTTTGGGTGTGCAAACAGACCTTCAAATAGAAACAGGTTCAGATCTTTTACATACATAAACTGAGAAAATTACCATGGGTGAAAAAAGTCTGATGATCTGTAGAGAAATAAAGTTTTTCTTTTTTCCAGCAAATTAAGTTTTCATCATGGCTAGTCAGGCCACTCTGAGTGTATGTGTCGAATTTATGCGCGATCGTTAAGTTACATTTACACCAGCTATGATTACTGCTTAGAGCTTTATTATAAAATAGATGTCTGCATTGAGGTTTCAGTGATGCAAGTTTGTGGTAAAGTATGTTTCCATAGAAAGTTTGAACCTAGCACCGTTGGAGAAACTTGTATTTCTGAGCCTTGAGACGCTATTTGATCACAAAGATGACCGGGAACTAAGCTAATTAAAACTCATTATTTAACATCCCTTAACTGCAGTCAGAGACTCTAGATCTATACATGTGTCAGCTTCATGGTAAGAAGAGAAAAATGGAAGTTTTGGTTTTGTGCCATTTGATATTTTTAGGGCTGCAACTAACAATAACTTCCATTACTGAGTAATTTACTGATTAACTTCCTGATTATTGTTTTGCTCAAAAATAGTACAAAAAATGCCCAGCTAACAATGTCCAGTACCCAAAGTTTCATCTTTAATTTGCTTGTTTTGTCTGACTAACAAACAAAAGTGCAGCTAAATTCTCACTTTTGAGAAACTGAAATCAGAGAATATCTGGCAATTTTGTTGAAAATTGATTTAAATGATCAGTCAGTAATCAAACAATTCAGAAATGTGACCTAATCTGTAAGCCAAACCTGCTTCTCTAACATCTGCACGGCCTGTTGCATTTGTAAGGAGAGTTACAAAACCGTATTTGCACCACAACACAGAAAGTGCACACTTATCCTCAAAAGTATTGCTACATTTTGATACAATAATTCCACATCATTATTAGCCCACTGTGCTGCTGAGTGCCCCTGCTTGGCTAGCCATGACTGATGATACACTCTGACTCACCCCCCTCCCCCCCAGGTGAGTAAGACTCCATGTCACTTACTGGAACACACTCTCCAAAAACACAATGGAGGTCTCACATAAACACACACTACCGCACACCCATTTAAATCATGCAGGCCCTCGCTAATGACTCAAAGGGTTGGTTTTCCTCTCTACATCCCCATAACTCACCATCACCATCCCCTAAAACCCAAAATAACCTCCAGTGTGCACTGGACCAGGTGCTCTTTAAACACAGTGAAAAGGATTAGAATAACACATGAACATTCATCGCCAAGGTTGTCATGGCTTTGATCAATGATGAAGCTTTTGTGTACACAGACATAAGAGATGATGTCAGCTTTGCTACTATTCTATGACTTCACTGCAAAAGAAATTAATCATCATTTCATCTTGATGGAGGAAAATGCTCCATTTGAAATCATACCGGGGACTTTTTTTCCAGTTTGTTTAAGATTCTTATACACAGAGCATATTAATTCATTTATTGTTGTTTTGACAAATATTTTTCATAGTTGCACTCTTTCCTCTTGCCAACAAAGTATTACATTTGATCTATGCTAGTTTATTCTAGATGAATACTTGACTTAAAGTGTAAATTCAGCAGTAATGGTGCTGTAAAGGATGGCTGTGTAACAGTTCCTTAATGAGAGTTGGATTAAATTTAATGCAAGCTCACTGAGACAAAAGTGGGGTATCAAAATGCCTCTTGGCGATCCACTTACAAAGGCACACATTGTGCTTCTGAGAGATGAACATACAGTAAGGCCATTTCCTCTTATTGGCGCTCTTGGCAAGTCTAATATTTACAGAAATGTTATGGTTTGACAACCCTCAATTAAACTTGTCATAACAGAGCCCATCTAAAGGAGAGACAGGAAGGAGGAGATGCTAGGAATGATGTCAGCGTGGCGGGGAGGAAGAGGGGGCACGGAGGCATGTAAACAGCTGTTCTCGGATTGTCTGCGGTTCAGCGGGATATTGAGCGTGCCGTGTGTTTGTCGTGTTGTCAGAATCACAATGTGACTGAGTACAGCGGGTACGCACGAAATTTGACCTGGTTAATTGGTGCCTCTTATGTTTAAAGACAATTGCGCAAGGCGGGATTGACACACTGAAACATGCCCTCACTTATGGAAGAGACATACTCTGTGGTCGTAGACTAAACAAACACAATGCCAGCTCCAGTGTAGCAAGTTTTATCTCCTACCTCTGCTGCATACTGAGCTGCTGTGCACCCAAAGTCTGTTTGCTGTTCCATAGAAAGAAAGGTCTCTGAAGTTGAAATGGACTTATTTGGTGCCATTGCAACGTCTAACCATTAGAAAAAGGCGTCTGAGTGATCAGATCCGAAACTCAATCTCTTATGAAATAGCATTTGTCTCCAGCTATCAATCTGTCCATTTCACTGCTTTGAAGTTGATCCACGTTTGAAACAAAGCAGAGCTCACTGAAACAGAATGCGGGGGAGAGGCAAGGGCGAAGAAAGAAATCCCTTCTGCAATACATGTCTGAATTATTACAGGGATGTAAGTATGTAACCCTAGCCGGAGATGTGGAGTGCTTTCGGAGTCTGTGTAAATGGATCTAGTCAGAGGTGAAGAGAAAACAAGTCTGACCCCGTGCACTGTGCACCGGGGAGGTCAGCCTGTCTGTTTGGTTTTCTGAGTCTGGACCATGTGCTCTATTTGAAAAGGGGACGGGCCTTGCTGACGTTGTAAATTACAAGGCAGGCATGGTCCGAGGAGTCTGCCAGTTTGTGCGTGTCTGTGTTTGCTCCTCAGTTTGTGCATTCATGTGTAAATGTGTGATGGTGTATCTGAGTCTCTCTATGAACCTGGTCACCCAGTGACTTCACCTTATCGCAGACTGGCTCACCGGAGCTTCCACACTGTCCTCCTGGCCTTGGGCAAACAGAACAGAGTCCAACTCTAACGCTGTCTGATTCACAAATATGATTCAACGCGCAGATGACGGGGCCCCTTAAATGCCATTTACCGGGCCCTGGCATGGTGATAATTGAAAATGTCAGTAAAAGTGCTTAGGAGAAATTCCAGTAGGATTATCGCCCCAGTAACATCGACACACAGAGGGGTTGTCTCTGGAGAGCACAAAAGAACTTGTCTCCATATCATAAAACCTGCACTGTTCCCCGGCTTTTTTAATGAAACTGCTGCTATGCCAATCCTGGGAGGGGAGTTAGAGTAACATCTTGTTTTTTTGGTGGGAGTCGGTGGTGTGTGTGTGTGTGTGTGTGTGTTGGAGATGATGTGGAGAGAAGGGGGGGGTTGTGGCAGTTCCCCTCCTCTCTCTTTTTCGAAAGCCAGTGTTGTCGGTGCATCATATAAAAGAAGATATACAAGCAATTCACATGCAAATGTTGAGGGTGATTTAGAAAAGAGGGGGAGAAAGGGGAAATGTGCTATTGAAAGCCAGTGGAGGGATGGGGGAAGAGGGGGGGTGTGAGGAGAGAGTGAGGGGGGGTCGCATTAAGCGTTGGCGAGGGAGGTGTGAGGTGGCGGCGCTGTGAAACAGAGAGACATTTGTGTAATCTGGCTTTATGTATCACCACTTCTGAATAATAACATGAAAAAAGAGACTTACCTCATCTGCCTGGTAGAGCCAAGGCATAAATAAAAGGGCAGAACAATGGAATTACTATTACCCCAGCCTCTGCGCCGAAGCTACATCACCAGTATTCTTTGGAGCCACTGGCAAGAAGATTAATGTTTTGTTAAATATCAGTGTGGGAGCATGTGAAGAGGGGAGAGAGGAGGAGGATGGGGTGAGGGGGGGTTGCTTACTGAGTCCTCTAAACTTAGTCAGCCCTGGCTCTCTTTGTAATTATGGTGTTGCTACGGATGCGTCCTACACTCTCCCTTCCTAAGTGTTAGTCGAGCGTTGTTATGGTATCAGATGCATGTATTTGTCGAGAGGATTATGGGTAATGTTCCGTGGCGTCTGATTGGACATGTGTGGCTCGCTGCGCTCTGTTTTCATGATGCATTCCTTGGCTCGCAGCCCTCATGGCAAAATGTTCCGTGTTGCTGACTAAATGCAACTGAGACTGGCTCCTCTCTGTCAGAGCGCTCAATTGTCTCTTTCGGTCATTAGCCTGTCTGCTTTCGAAAAATCTTTGGAAGAATCGTGGTTTTAAACATTTTTTAAATTGCAGGACCCTATCCAACATTATTGTTGTATTTACACCCAACCCTTGACTTTAACCAAGACTGAAAAACCCTCCCTGACATCTCAACAAAAGTGAAACATAAAGTTGGTACTACTCATTCAACCGATGACTTTAAAAAAATAAAGTAAATAACATTTCTGGTAAACATTACCACAACAGAACTTGAGTTATAATACAGGCCAACTTTATATGACACATTTAACTTTTTGCCTTTTTTAAAAACAATTTTTAACTTTTTGTTATTACTTTAACTTTTGGTAGAAATATAATTTAGTGTAACTGAAAAAATCACAGGCTTGTTGTCCTCTGTGTATGGCTGGTAAGCCTTTGTAACCTACTGTGCACACAAGAACCAAAATTTTTGATAATTGATTTATACTGAAAATGTTTTCTGCAAAGGAATAGTAAATTATAGCCCAAATTTTGGTTTGAAAAAATAAAAAGACTCTTTTTGACCGAATGGTCAACCAAGCATTGACCAATAAAGTGCCAAAAACTGCAATTTGTTGAATGGCCACTTGAGGCTGACTCCAGAAGTGAGTTATTATCTCATGGACCCCCACATTAAAATGCCAACTTAACAGCAGAGATAAACATGTTTGCAGACTGGCTCAAAAAACGATTTTGGTCTCTATAGCTATTTGCTAAAGACAACTGATTTTATATTTTATAGATCTCACCTGTTTGCATTTTATTAAGTTATGCATAATTAAGGGAGTGCTGCTTTGAGGTTTGGTGTGCCTGCCCTCAGCCTCTTAGTGAGATCCACCCGTCATTCCTCCACAGCACCAGCGTCTTGCCCAAACACGGACACTTCAGGTTCCAAAAAAAACAAGATGGCGGTGGCTAAAATGCTGAACTTAGACTACTCTATCCTCAGCAAAAAGAGAACATACATGACCCTCCCTCTTTTCGGACCCTTCCCCCCCTAATAATTTGTGTAGGTTTCCTCCGTGCAGAGTATTCCCAGCTTGATGCTATTTATCAAGATGCATTTTGACTCCATCTTCATATTTCTGATTCCTGCTTATATAAATAAGCGATCTCAAACCTTTGTCCTTTCAAGATTATATACAGAATATACACATGAACATCATAGAGGTTATTTTTCAGCAGCACTATGCTTCATGGTTGCATCCATTCTCACATGAAACTGCCCAGTTCAACCACTGAGCTCTTTTGGTTGACCACTGGAGCAGTTGGGGGTTAAGCTCGTTGTTCAATAGCACCTCAACAGTATTTGAACAGGCAATTTTCCAGTCATTTACACTCTTTTCTAGCCTGTGAGCTATACTGTGCCCCCCTGCATTAAATATAAGAACCCAGAATTCACACAGACCACAAAAAAACAACAGTCAACAGGAGAGGTTGTTTACATAACTAGAAGTCACAGGTAACAGTGACATATCCCAGCTATCGTATTTTAGGTTTCCTGTAATCATGATGTGGTCTTTAAGGCAGCAATATTTCTTTTGACTTGATTTTTTTCACTTATTACCATCAGCACCAGCCACAAAGCCTTTTTCGTTTTTCTGACGCAGATGTGAGTCACATGTAGTCATGTAATGGCTTTCTCCACTTGTAAAACATAAACAATATACATGTTGAAGTACCCACAAACACACACACACACACTAAAGTGATGGTTCTTCCATTCAGAGAATGAGACCTCTAATTTTAATTTTAATAGCATTTGCATGTGCATGTGTGTGTGTGTATGTGTGTGTGCCTTGACCAGACATCCTACCCCAGTGTTAGTAACAGGACTAAAAGGGGGTAGCGGACCCACAATATTACACACACTCATAAATCTGTGGCCCCTGTAGCATTTATGTCGGCGGCCTGTGATCTAGGGTGATAGGCATGTCCGGACACAACTGCCCTCCCTCCTGTGCCTCGGCTCTTTTCTCTGTAGCGTGTATGAAAGAAACAAAAGGTCAGGGGTGAACCTGGTTGCATGACAACGGGGCTGACAGGCTTAGTAGCTAAGGGGATAGGTGACAGGGTGGCACGGACGTGGGGTGACAAGGTGATGGCATGAGGTGACAGAAAAGTTACCAGGTGAGGACGGAGGTGAGTGACGGCATCTGACCGACTCACCCGAAACGCTCTTTCTCTCTCTTCTTCTTTGTCTGTCTTTCTTACTGTCATCCTTTCTCTATCCGTCCACCTCTCACGTCTCCGTCTCACCAGAAATCACACTCAGTCACACCTTTGAACTCTTTCTACCTGACTTTGACAGCAAATGTGTGTGTGGGCTTTTTCGTTGGAGTGTGCAAACATGAAAGTGCTTGTGTACTCACGTGTCATGTGCTCAGTCCTCTGTATTTGTACCAGCTTTTGCTCAAGTTAGTACAGTGCTACGACTTTTTTGCCTCTCCATGCGCTCTTTTAGGCCCCTCTGAGGTACTTTATTTATGTGTGTGTGTGTGTGTGTGTGTGTGTGTGTGTGTGTGTCTCACAGCAGTTAACATCCTTCCTGTTTGCTCTCTTAGCTCTGAGTCATAGCCGTGACGTGCTGAAACAGCCGAGGGGGAGGCATACACACTCCTGCTGGCAGTTGAGGAGAAACAGGGGGAGGAAATGAAAGGTACTCCCCTCATTTCATACACCAGCAACCTCATACACTGACTCAGCAACCAACCATGGCTGGTGTGTGTGTGTGTGTGTGTGTGTGTGTGTGTGTGTGTCTGTGTGCGTCTGTGTGTGTCTGTGTGTGTGTGTGTGTGTGGCAAGCGTGCTCTTACATGCATATGTCTATGCATGGGTCTACTTATAATGCCTTCTAAGAATAACTTTCCATGGTTGCACAAATTGTTTGAGATCAGCGGTCATATTTGCACAATCTGCAGTGGAGCAGGGTGTTCTCAGAGTGTCAGGGAGACATTATTCAGTCGGGCACGGGAAAAGGATTTGACCTGTCTGGCCCTTCACACACCCAACGTCTTGTTCAGTGCCGCTCCTCCTCACCAGGGAGGTGAGGGGGAGACACAATAGCAGCACTCATTGACCGGGTTAATAAGTATTCTGTCTTGGTCCCAGTCAGATGCTCTTTACCTTCTAATACACTGTCTGTGTGTTTCAGTCTTCAAAGCAGCACAGTGACCTCATGTCTGCCTCACACAGCTTTTGTAAACTAATGAATGACAGGGGCCAGGGATTCTGCAGCCTGTTCGAAACAGGGCAGCACCGTGTGTGTGCGGGAGTGTGTGTCTATCTGTCTGCAAATTTGCACATATATAACTTCTTCCCCCTCCAACACTCACATCTCATCTACCTTGTTTTGTGTGTGTGTGTGTGTGTGTGTAGAGAGTAGTTTGTGTGAGTGGACAACTGTAGAGCAGTTATGTGTGTGTGTGTGTGTGTGTGTGTGTGTGTGTGTGTGTGTGTGTGTGTGTGTGTAGCTGCTCTACATTTATGAATCAGAAAATCCAACAGATTGTGCTTTTAAATACAGGATCAAATATATAATTCTTTATCTTGATATTTACAATGATAAGAAACAAAATATAGCAAAACATTGTTCAAAACCCACATGTTAAATTATTTGCACCAAATATAATCATTTGGCAGGTGACCAGTCAGCATTGCAAGGTACTTGATTAGTTTATTATTGCTTTTGTGATAAACCTGCTCCGCTCCATTGGCTTTCTCAGCCTTTGATCCAAGGAGGATCAAGAGGAATAAGACTTTGCCATGGATGAACTCATCATACAGATGTTCACATCCCACATCATGGCTTTCTGCTCACCACTGCATTTATTTTGTATATAAACTCTCTTTCCCAAAGTTTTTAATGTGGAATTCAGCCTGCTTTGGGTGATTGAGCTAAATATACACTGCAATGGGGCTTTTAAGACAAGGACAAAATACAGCATATACAAAGGGAATAATTGTAGCCAAAACCTCAGACTTCTCTAGTCTTAGATGCAATAGCAATATTGTGTTGATAAATCTCATAGTTCTAGACGGATCTCCTCAGCTATAACTCCCCAGTAAGCATCATTTTTTCATTATTTTCATTAACCTGCAGTATAAAAATGCTTTGCAGTGACCCAGCAATTTGCCTCGAAAAGAGAGCCCAATGCAGGTAGCTAAAATAGCTAATCCAATCTAATGTCTGTGTTTACTTCCAATCAAACTCAGGGACATGCGTTTGAATTGATTTTTTTTTTTTTTAAGTGTATTAAATGCATGTTTATTTAGTACGTTTTTGGGATGCTGTGCTGCTTGCCCTCACATACTATACTGTATGTTTTTGCTGGACTCTGCATTTGCTCTCTTTAGCAGAGGTGGCGAGTCATCATGAGCCATAGTCAGACAGGCCACAATTATAAGGGTCAGGCCCAGGTTGAAAAGTAATGGAATTTCCCACTACATGTGATTCTAAAGTGGCATGAAGTGAAATGAAGATTGTAAACAATCTTTCATGTTGAAGTCCTTGTGCAAATCAAAGAGAAAATCATGAATGATTTTATATTTGAGATGTTTTTTTCTTTCATTAGGCTGATACAGTTATTCATGACTCATTACAAAAATGTATCTTTACTTCTTATGTTTTTTAGAGACTTTTTATGTTTGAGCAAATTTCATTGGGTTTATAGGGTGAAGACGTGCTATTGAAGTTCAAAGATTAATTTAGCCCATAAAATTGGTGGTAGCTACCTTTGTCAGCTGAGCCAAGAGGATGTGTATAATATGGTGCTATACTGGCTTACACCATCTGCTAAACATATACTGTTGCAGCAATACTTGTAATGAAAACAAATGGAAAATATCTGCATCTACTGGTTGCATAACAGAAGCCATATCAAACAAGTTATTAATCATTTTATCCATTTTGCTGTGATTGAATTGACCACAATGAATTCTTGGCTAGCATTTTCCATTATGGACATGTCAGTGGTGTTGTCTTGGAGATGTTGCCATATGTTTCAGGGAACGCAGATTGATATTTTGCAAAAAGATGATAACCAGTACTGTCTTACACTTTTTTATATGTGACTGTTACCTTTGTAGGAATTAGACTTAAATATGTATTCTCTGAGAACAGATGTTAATTGGAGTAAAAAAGACCTTCAAACCAGATACTCACATTTGTGAATATATACCACAGTTGTTGAGGATTTTGATTTGCCGTGTAGAAGCTTTACACCAGTACTACATGTGGTTGTTTTGGTAATACTACCTACTGTAGTAGCTGCTGTTTAAAAACACAGAAAAAAAGCCATAGCCTGCAGCAACTTTCTTTTTGACTGCCGTTGAAAGGTGTTCCTTCAGGTCCTGGCTGCGTCCGACCTGGCAACCATCAGGTGTCCTGGCTTGCCCAGCTGGTTTGCTCTCCAGAGCCAGAGGAGAGTACTAATGCATGAGGGACATAAGCCATCAGTGTCAAGGGAGGGAGAGAGGAGCCGCAGCCATGTCCTGCTGCCGTGTGTTGTTTGTTTACAGGAAGGTGCCACTTGGCTGTGTGTGTGTGTGTGTGTGTGTGTGTGTGTGTGTGTGTGTGTGTGTGTGTGTGTGTGTGTGTGTGTGTGTGTGTGTGTTGCTAAGGGCCATGGGCCTGTACGGAGAGATAGGGCCTCCTTCATCCCTAATGACTATTGAGTGTGTCTGCAAGATGACAGCCTGCTGAGAGCACCTGGCTGGCACTCTGCAAAGCCCCGCGTTAGTTCCTCACGTTGTAGGAAGCCAAAAAGAGACAGCTGATGAACGTGCACGTATGCGCCGCTCTCATTGAATAGCCATGAATCAAGAGGTCACGTGATCCGCTCTCTAATTGTCATGTTTAAGTCTCTTCAAAAGAAGAGATGGAAAATTCCAAACCTTGGAGGTCATGCGCTCAGGCCACCAGACCTTTTTGTTTGCTCATACGAGACTGAAAAAGGTAACAGTCTATGTTTATATAATTTTATAGCTTTTTATGTCGGGCACGAAGAAGAAAAACAACACTTGCCTGGAAGTTAGTCAGTGATTTATGTCATGTTTGGACAAGTATGAACAATCCATCTTTTTACAGGGACTCAATTTCCTTAAAAATATCACTATTATTCCTCAGAAAGGAATGTGTGCTTAAACAAGATATGTAATGTGTTTATTTAGCATTTGGTAATATAACACACCCCTCTAAGATTACAGTCTTTAATATGTTTGTTTCAAATTTATGGTGGTTGCATGGTTGTTTTTCTTTTTTATGTAGGTGTACAGTAGCAACTATTTGAGCCTTGAGTTCCTTCAACATAATTTGTTTTAAATTTCATACAGCAGCCCACTGTGAGGATTGTTACACGCTTATTCCAGTAATCATACTTGTCAGAGCCCCTCTACACTGCCAATGTATGGAGGAGACACCTCACAATTACTTATCTGCATTTTGTTGAGACGTTTATAATTCCCACAACCTAATACAGGAGCATCGACTCAAATTACAGGCTTTGAGTTACACGGTGAGAACTTATTTATTGTGGCACCTTCTCTTTCTTTGCCGGTGTCAGTCGACTACAAAACCTAATTAGTGCTTTCAGCTCGACACCCATTAGCTGAAACCCGATCCCTGGCCTGCTGGAGAAAAATAATTATGACATTCCTCCTATAAATCATTGGTTATGTCCTGGGCCCTTTTCAATGGAAATATGATTTCCCACTACAAATTGTCCAACCTGTTTTATGTTCTGCAACACATAATTAAAGCCGTGGTGTGTGAGAGGAAGTCATTTTGTTCAAAGGCTTTTGGCAACAGCGGTGCTATGTCTTTTCTGCTTGTTTAGAGAGCAGCTACTGGCAAACCTGGACATGTGAGCTGTGTAATGGATTAGGAACAACAGCAGCAACATGTGTGAATAACCTGTATTTGTCAGTCAGCCAAGAGACATGGGAAATTAAATACATCATCGAGTGGCAGGGGTGATCTGCGGGTCAGCAGGTACAGCGAGGGCCACTGGCAAAGCGCTTTCTGACTCTTAGAAAATGCGTCCACACATTAGGGCTGCCGGGCCCGAACAAGTCTGCTTTATTCTCCTGGGGAGGTTGGCTTCAAACCACAAGTAGCCATGCATGACCTAGTCAGCCCAGCTTCAGTGAATGAATACCATAGAAGTAAAAATGTCCAGTGGTACATATGCTTGACATGTATTACGACAGCCTTAAGCACATTATAAATCATGGATAAAACCCAACAAGTTGAATGTTATATCTTTCTATATCTATTCTTAATACCTCCATATGGTCAAAGATAAGTCTATAGAGTTGGCACTTGAGGATACTTGGGTTTAACCCTGCTTATTGTTGTAGTGGATGAGCTAATCTCCTTCATACTTGTAATCCTCCTGAAGCAGGAACATTAAGTTATAGTGTCCTGTTTATCTATGCCCTTCCAGGCAGGGAAAGGTTACACCGTTACCCCGCCTCTGTGTGTGTGTGTGTGTGTGTGTGTGTGTGTGTGTGTGCGTGTGTGCGTGCGTGCGTGCGTGCGTGTTTGTGCATGTGTGGGCACGGTATATGTGAGAGAGGAAGCGACAGCCTGTACCAACGTCAGTCAGCCAAATACATGGCTGTCTGAGTGCCAGAGGTCAGAGGGCAAATCTTGTGGTAATCTGCTAATCCAATTGGCCTGCCGTATTCACATGATCTGCCAGGCTGCGGGACAGCCATCCTCTGTTCAGACACACACATATATATGGGCATTCACACGCACCCGCGCCTGCTGTCCGCACCCTTCTCTCGCGACAGTCTTTGACTCCATGACACCGGCCTGTTTGATTCCACTTAGGCTTGAAGCAGATTAGTGAAGGTGACTCCTGAGGGGGAATTCCGCTGCATAATTGGCAGAATTTATAAACCAATTAAAAGCACATTCTAAAGAGCGCTATTCTGCCGCTATTATTAACTCCATGTGATGGGATAAGCTGAGGCCCACTGATGCGTGCGTGCAAACTTCCTATCATATATACAACTGTACAAGTGCGCCTGTGTGCTACTTGAAGTTATACAAGTTAAGATCCCAATCCAGTGATCATCCACAAAGGAGTACTTATGTAGGAAAACTCCGAGTGACCCTGTTTTTGCTTCAAAGACCGAACCACAACATATTCTCTGTCTGAAAACAGGCATGTCGGAACATGAAAGACACTTACCTGCTTTTTATATTTCCTGTGAAGACATAAACATAATTAACCGCATCATAGCAAGCAGCGTGTACATTTAGCATTTTGGGAATTTACACACTCAGACAAGAGTTGTGTGCCATGCATAAGGATACTTTAAAATTACACTTAGACGGACTTGATCGTTATGGGACAGTCTAATCCTCCGCCCACCCTGCCACCCTATCTGTGCTAACTAACATGCCGTATGAAAGGAAAGTACTGACTACATGTGGTTCCCATGCAAACATAAGATAACAACCACATCATGGCTGGCAGGCTGCACTGTGAGTGTGTGACGTGCTCTGCAGCACCAAAGCCGAGGCTTAGGAAGGGACTGGATCCCATTTCCCAGGCTGGAGCAGGACCTGAGGGCAGAGTGTGGAAACTGAACTAATTGCAGGATATTGGTCCTCGGATGATTAGAGGAGGACATGGAATGCCTGGTCTGTGATGCAAGCAGACCAAGGTGAGACTAATGACGGATGCATTTTTTTTATGTCTTCAGATAAGTCCGTATCCTACAGTGGAGGCCCGCTGCATTGTGGCAAGGCGGGCAGGGGTTGCAAGGCTTCCTGTTTGCCCTTAGAGGACAGTTGCAACCAGTTGTGGTTTCTAAATTCTGTCCGTTAAATGCACATTACTAATAATACAGTGACTGGAGAATAACACTACATAACAATTCAAACCATGCACATCACATTTCCTTTTTTTGTTAGGGTTCTTGATCAGCATTTCCACTGTCAGAGATGATTTTTTTTTTTTTTCTTAAGTGATGCATTCACATTACTTAGTCCAAGTGGTACTAGATTTTTAAGGCTGACCCTAACATCAATATTTGAAAGTTTTAAAAATCCATAATATGCGCTGATATTGTTGTCTTATTTAACTACCTTAATAAACTTTGTGGTGCATGTCTGTCCAGTGTTCTCTGATGTCCAAACCGTCTCAAAAGTATCTCAGATAAGATAACCCTATATCACTAGACAAGATTGATAGCAGAAACGTCTCCAATGATGTAATACTCTTTGGGTACAGTGAGTAAATGCTCTTGTGTCTGTGGTTTTGAGAGTGTCTGTCTGTTAGAGTTTTTCCAAAAGTGTCCAGTTAAACTTACAGAGGAAGACAGGATAATAACAAGGCCAAAATGAACTGCCTAAGAAATACCGTATCCTAGAATAAAATTTAAAATAATGGAAACCCAAATACATTGTATGAATTCTTACAGTCAAGTAGTTTTAAAACTATCGACTTCCACCAAGAGCTTGACAGGACAGAACTGTATGTGAGCAGGGGACCCCGGGAAGAATATCCAAGATAAAACACATTAATCGAACAAGCAATTGCGGAATCCATCGGCTATTAGACTAACACTGATACAGGCCCTGGACGAAATGGACAATATTTTAGGGGTTCCAGGGTGCACTGATCATTGAGTTTGATTAGCAATTTGAGATACATGCAGACAACTGCAAATTCTCTCCTAAAACAGATATCTGCATATGAATGCCAGTAGATTAGTAAAATCCAAATCATTGTCATAGCTAAATGGTTCAGAGATGTGCATTTTGGCCAATGTTTTCTACCTCTTGTGCTCTCCATACAGACTGTTTATCTGCAGACAACTAAAGCCCACTCAAACATTATTAGTCTGCACTACTTAGACTACAAAAGAAAGGCCGGACACTCCTGATACCAGAATCTTGTACTACTGCCTACATATTCTGCATATACATGCAGATATCTGTGTAGATAGATTTCCATACCACTTGGTCAAGTGAGCAGAAGTCAAACCATTTTTAAACAACATCTTAAACTTGTTGCTCCAGCGTGATCAATAACCAAGTTTGGCAAGCATATCACAAACAAGCTTCCCCAGCTCCAATAAAATGCAGTTCAAAGCTGCAACCCCAAAATACTGATACTACTTTTGGGTGAAAGCTTTAAAAATCATCAAAAGTATGGATCCAGTGGTACCAGGAAACATGTGATATTTTGTTTTTACATAGCCATTGTATTTTTTTTTTCATGTGACAATACATTTAAAGCATGTTGGGTATGGCACACTTGCTTAACTTGTTTTATTCAAGAATTGTCTTGTCTTTTTGTAGATGCAATGTAGGTGATGTCTTGGTACATATGAGCTAATTTGGTATGAAGGGTACATAGTGAAAGTTAACATTATAGTAGTCTTAGGGGGCATTTTACTGCTGAGTTCACTTACTTTTGATACTTAAACTGCTGTAATGACAATACATATTACTTTTACTGAAATAGGGTTTTGAATGCACATATTGTTTAACCCTTTAAAACCTAGAGCAATTTCACTTTTGCTGCTTTTAGATGCCTTTCACAAGTATTTATACCTTAGAATCCTGAGCAAATTTGTATCAAAAACATGGGAAAAAGGCAATTAGCAAACTGAAAAGCTAGGGGGGAAACTGTATTTAGAATAATCATAATTACATATTCAATTAAAAAAAGAAAAAAAGGATTTTTCTAAGGTCATTTTTTAAAACTTTCTTTCTTTAACTCATTAATTAATTGATTAAATTTCTTTTCTAATTTTCAATAAATTTTCTTGTACTTTTTACTAATGTCTTGCTAATTTTGGGGTCATTTCTTCTTTTATTGCTCATTGCCTTCTTCCATGTTTTTGAAAGAAATCAAGCCTATTTGCTCAGATTTTTAAATGGTTACTAATGAAGACTGAGTCCAACTGTATCCAACTGTAGAACGTCTCTTAACATTTACTGTGAACCTCTAATAACAGTGGCACACAGAGAGTTGATTTGTTAACATGAAGTTCAATCAACTGATTTTTACTTTATGTCGAAGGCCAAGGGCTGATTTTAATTAAACATCAACATTCTTCTCTCTTATTCTCACAATTGTTTAACTTAAGTGTGTCCCAGTATTCATTTCCATTCAGTGTTCAGCTGACACCTGTTCTCAGTGAGATCATATGTGAACAACGCGCAGAATCCTGCCTATGCTAAAGCCTGACACAGAACAGTAGCAGCTATGGCATGTAATTCACTTAATAATACAGAAAACTGCATATGTTCTAACCCTTGTCCTTTATTATAGATGTCTCAGGCAACACATGCAACAAGTGGTAATTATTTTCCTTTTGTATAATACAGCTGGCCCGACTACTCAGCTATGCTTCACTCAGTAGTTTGTGTCCAGAAATGTTGGCCATACTGAGCAGGAGGCATTTTGGAACGGCTGAAGTGCTGCGGTCCCTCTGTGCAGACACCAACCCTTTGATTCTGTGTCTGCGTTTAGTAGCCCCCTTTGTTTGCAGTGTTTGTTTGATGTTACTTTAGCAGAAAGAGACAGACACCATTGAGTAGTGGGAGTGCTGTTCTGCTGCGTGCCATTCACGCCTGCTGTAGAGCGCACAGAGTCAAACACAACAAGGGTAGGCCATTGTTTACCAGTGGAACTAATCACCCTGATGGCACCTCCATAAATCCCCCTCCCTGTCGACAGTGATTGGAGTGTACCTATGTGTGACCATGGACAATACAAATGCGCCAAAGGCAAATAGAATTGGGGTGCACTGAGGCAATATTTAGCTTGGCCAGATGGCCGGTTGCATGCAGCAGGCTTCTTAGCCCTCCACATCTGCTCCTTGTGATGTGCCAGCAACTGGGTGAGTGTCTCAGCTTTACTTGTTAGGGCTTCCCTGTGCACCCAAGTTGTCCCGCTGCAGAATGATACCTCCCCACTTTAACCTGTCAGCTTGAGGATCCCTTTCCACACTCAAGCTGTCTCCTGTTTTTCCCTCCACTGTGGCAGGCTGTCTGTGTTTTGAGGGAGGCATCAGTGCGGGCCCCAGTCAAAACTCCTCTGATTTCTTTATTTCCTCGTCCTGGAAGATGATCAGATTCAGACTTGTGGTGTGGTCCTGTTGCATCACCGCTCCACACACAGAAGCTTGCTTTTGCAGCTGTTTAATATAAATTCTCTTCAAATATCTTTGTCCAGATGGTTTATTTTTACAAACAATACACAGGGCTGCATTCCTACTGAGCCCCCGTCCCCACCCCTTTACTGTCTGTCTAACTAGGCAGCTTCACTTCAGAGGAGCAGAAAGACAGGCACTATCATGCAGAGTGTGCACAGATGGTCCAGTGACACTGCTGTCATACAAACAGGCTTCAATAAAAAGAGATATATACACATGTATCGGTATGGATACATAAGCCGTTCCTTTTCAAAGGAGGAGATGTGCACGTGGATCCACACACTTGTTCATGCGTGAGGAGACAGATGTGCAGAGAGGAGGAAAAATGCATGTATATGGATTTTGGATTCCAATGTGTTTATTTTAATAGGATACATACCCATTTGTCATAGATCACTAGGTTTCTAAATGATTTCCAGATGACAAAGCAGTGTTGTGTTAATGTCACTGATATTCAACGGCTGGGGCGCGTCTGCCCTCACTTCAGTCGGCACACACTACATAGAAAGCACTGAGATTTATCATCTTAATTTATGAACACATGTAAATACTGTTTGGGCAGTAGAGCGTTGTGTGTATGAGACACTGAATCCACATCCAGTAGTACTGTTCTATAATATAGAAAATATAGTAATAAAGCAAATCTTAAATTACTAATAATGTTCATTCTTTAAAATCATTTATCACTTTTTCAATATAAATCACAAGAAAAATTGATTTTCTACAATTTATTTCTTGTGTAAATAAAATCTGATTTACCATGAACACAGTGTGTAACACGAGATGTGTTAATCTCCTGGGGAAACTTTATTTGCACAACGAAATGATGTAATTTTTGTTTTTCTAGCTAGTGCTGAGTACGGGTGGGAATCACTGGTTGCCCTCAGTACAATATTATCTCGATACTTAGGTCATGGTACAATATTATTGCAAGTTTAAATGTTTTACTATATGCTTGCAGTAACAAATATTGTGATTTATTAATTTTGTCAACTGCTAATTAAGGACAAACTATCCAGTAAGTAAAGTTTTCAGTCTTTTCATTTTGCTTAAATCATTTTATATTGTAGCAACTTGTAGCTGAAAAAGCTATTTTTATTAATATTTCAGCAGGCTTCCAAGAGTTTAATTTGTGCCTGCAATATTAATAATTTACATAATAAAAAACATGATACTGCCGTATCCATGTATGGTGGAATATGGCCATGCAAAATATTGTGATACTATCCCATAATGATTTTTCCCCCCACCCCTAGTTCTGAAACACTGTTAATACTCTATTAATCTATTAAAGTAAGTAATTTATTAAGCAAAAACACAATACATCCTCTGCGCGCATTCCTGCAGTTGAAAGGACTTGCCTATAACTTTTGATGGGAATGTTTCACAATTTTTGGACATTTTATCAACTGAACAATTAATCAGTTGATAAAAAATATATATCAACAGATTAATTAATGATAAAAAAAGTGGCCATTATTATTGCAGCCCTGTTTTTAGTGGCAGCAACAGTTATCTGAAATACAGAATTTAAAAGAATTTACAGAACTGGGTGAAACGATCTCATCCTGGTTGAGACCCTTTTTCCGCCTTTAAGAAACAATATTATGAATTCCATTGCTGGAATGAACAACTTGTTGGGGTTGACATTTTTTTGCAGTGTAGGTTCTACCCCGACCCCCACCCTCACCTCTCCCCAGGCCTTACTGCCACATCCACTGCACATCCTCCGCTCCCTTCCGGGCCCCAAGCTCTGGAGCCTCACAAAGGAGCCCTAACAAGAGAGAAGAAAGAGCCAGTGCCACTTGGACGGGATTACATCCCAGTAAGATTCTTCAGTCCTCTTGGCCAGCCGCCCCTTAACCCTCCCCTTCCCTGATTAGAAAGTGAGCAGGGAAAGGCTGGCTGGATATAGAAAAAGGGTCCACACATGTCCAATGAAGTGTTGCACTGTTGTACGGAGTAGACTTGCTGAGCGTTATGTCAGTCTGGTCTTATCAGAAATCCTGTCACTTAAGTAATTGTGAAGTGCATTGCTGAATTTTTTGTGCGTTTGCAGTGTTAAGCAGAATTAGACTTTGACCAGTTTTAACTTTAGTGATACTGATATCATGGATCTCTGTTGCAACAGATACCAGGTTACAAATAAAATATTAGTAACGGACAAATCAAAACATTCAATTTGTGGTTGTAGTTTCCACCTCAGTGTAAATGCGGTCTTTAGTTCATGTTCTGACGTGCCCAGGATTCAGTCTGCTAAGAAGCAAGGACACCTCGGCTCTGGTGTTTTACCTTATCCTCTCTGGATCTTTAATACCTGACTCCACCCTGCCTGTCCTCAGATCCCCTCGCATGCCATCGGTCCTGACCTGTCTTTGTCCTTTCCTGCCTCCTTCACTATGTGTACTACCTTACACACCTATTCAATATTAAGACTTTAACACCCAGTATCTAAATTATGTCCAAGAAATCTTTGATAATAGCTCATTAAGACTTTTTAAGAAAAACAACATAAAAATCAAAGTGCTTGTAAGGAGGCTCATTTTTTTGCAGTGTAGATGTCTGTGATGTACAACCACTGAGAGTGAGTGATGGCCTCTATGTCCCCCGCTCTTTACGCCACCTGAGCCCCATGCCCCCTCCAACAGTGGCGGAAGGGGTCAGGTGACAGGTGGACAAAAACCAGTAGCTTCAGAGTAAATGATGCATGCCCTGGGATCAGTAAATAAGAGGCAAGGTGCCATTAAAGGAGGGCAGCCTGCATAGCTGCCATTCCTGCTGGGCTGGTGGTGATGTCGGGGGGTCACCTGGCTGGCCTCACCGTGATGAGTGTAGTGTGTGTGTGTGTGTGTGTGTGTGTGTGTGTGTGTGTGTGTTTGTTTGTGTGTGTGTGTGTTTGTTGTGTGTGTGTGTGTGTGTGTGTGTGTGTGTGTGTCTGTAGAAGCACTATCACAGTGCTTAGTCATTTATTTTGAACTCATATATATCTCATATATATCTCTTTATTAACAGACAATGTGATATTCCTCTTGAAAATAAATGTTTGTGAAATATATCCTCATTTTTGAAAAATTCTGAAATAGGTGCGAACACAATAGCTGACTTAAAAGTGTGTTTAAAAGTGTGTGTACACCTTTCTGTGTAAACATATATGAACAGGTATCTGTGTTATTTGTGTTGAAGTGGGGGATGAGGGAAGGCTGCATGCTGACAGCAGAAACTCACTGATGTATGTTGTTGGAGTAGCGGTCAAGGGCCGCAACACATTCACCAAAAAAAAAAAACCTGCACCCAAGATAAATGGAAATAGCTTTGGGTCTGATGGCATAGACCAGATTATAGTTGTTTGTAGATGACGGCAGTAATAGCCGTTATTCTTTTGTTGTGTTTCTTTTCTCACTTATCTTCCAGCGTGATGTCTGACATAGCCATTTGGACTGTGAGCGAGGTTAAGTAATTCCACAAAGTAAAACCAATAGGCTAACCACCACATCCACCTTCCAGCTTTTTGTCACCGCCGTTCCATTTTTTACCTTTTACTTAAACGGTGCAAGAGATGAGCTGTTGTTGTTTATGGGAAGGCGGTTTTGTTTGGAGAACCTGCGTCAGAGCAGCTAACCTCAGAGTTGGGAGAGAGTGGGGCGGAGAGAGGGGGGGGGATGGGGGGGGGGGGGGTTCTGGCTTTCCTCAGGAGCTCCATCGTTCATTGGAGCCAGGGAGGCAGCTGCTTGCTCACCCAGCCAGGGCTCCCCTTAGCCAGGCCCTGCAGCACTTCTCTGCTCTCCTCTGGAGCTGAGCTGGGGACTGACGAGGCCTGGAACTCCTCCGTCTTGCACATCGCAGCCAGGACAGCAGCCGCCAAGCCAGCCAGCGAGCAAGCCAGCGAGCCAGGCAGGCAAGCCCCCTCCCCAGCTCCCAGCCAGGCCCCTTTGTGGTGCTCCACTGCCCAGTAATTGATGCCTTGCACTGGGGATATATTTAATCACCATAACAAGGAGTTGGTAGGAATAAAATGATCTTGTAAAGGCGCTGCAAAGCTCTCTGAACAAGCTGGATCAGAGTTTGTGGGAAGCGGAGCATGAGATCTGAGAGCCTGTGTTTATGGGCATGCATGCGTTTGTGCACTTTTGTTCTCTCGCGCTCGCAAATTTGGAATCTCAGACGCTCACCTACGTCCTTCCCTGTCTTCCCCCATCTACCTCTCAGCCCGGACTCCACCCCAAAAACACGACTGCAGGCCAACAAATTTCATTACAACAGCCCTAAACTGCACAGTTTTAGAGCCTTCTAATTATTCCTCTCTCAGATGTGGTCATGTTGAGAAAGGCCGTAAATCAACAGAAGTAGGAGCGCCAGGCCCGGAGCTGTGAGAAAACTGGAAACAAATGATCTGCCCCTTCCCCTACTCTTTCCTGCTCTCCAACACCTTACCTCACTGTCCGCCTCTTTTGACTTCCAGGCAACATGAAAGATGAAACTGAAGGACTGAAACAGCCAGATGTCTCTAGCGTGTGGTCTGGTGGGTTAAGAGACTGTCCTGTAAGATACTGAACTCTTACCTGTATCTCCATCAGCCCAGATGTAGACATTTTTATCCACCATGCCTCTGAGCAGCCCCACTGACACATTTGGGTGTGTAGTGTCTTGCTAAAGGGCACAGCGCTGGCTGGTAAGATGGTCAGTAGACAGCTGAGTGGTACCTGGGACCAGGTCTGTCTGTCTGCTCCACAGTCTGTGACTGCCTGTAATCAGCTTCTTTAAAGGTTCTAGCCAGTAATTGCTCACTATAGCCCCAAGATAGCAATCAAAGAGATGCAGAACTCCATGCTCTCCCTTTCTATGTCTCTCTATCCTTCTCTCTCTATCTTTCTCTCTTTTCTCTCCCACTCTATCTTTTTCTGCTACTTTACATTTGGAAACACTGTAAAGAAAAGCATTTTAGCATCTGTTTTTTAGTGTTTGGTGGAGGAAAATCAATTCAAATTGAATTAATGGCAAAATTGATATCGCTTTGAAGAATGCCCCACCACCAGTCCCCTCCTCCCACGCTCGCCTGTCTCTGTCCTGGTTGCATTTTTCCCTGTTCTCTGTTCTCTTATCTTTCAACAATTACAAGAGCAGTCTAATGGCCCTTTTAAGTTGCCTGCCAGCTGTATTTGCAAAAAAAAAAAAAAAAATGTCTTCTTCATCTGTGGGCAAATGTAGCTGTGTTGGGGTTCATTCACATTGCCGATGCCTTTCCTCTGAAGTCATGATGAGGGCATTAGAGCTGTTTGTCTGGGCATGAGATGTGAGTCAGTTCATGAGCACATCTCATGATGTTATGTCAAATCTATCAACCATCATGAAGTACCAAGCAGCGTTTGATGTGGTGTGAATTCCTGATATCCAGAACTGTTAATTTGAGCCCAAACCATTAGTTGATTAACCAATGAGATGATTGTTGGGAAACAATTAATCTACTAACAATAAACTTTTTCTAGTGATAGTCTTATGGTTATTGTTGTTGCACATGATCTTCATATGAAAACTTTGGGAGCTTTTTGGGGGTCTGCTGCCAAGATGATTTCAAGACATCATTGTGGTTTCTGGTAATTTATGACATGATTATTTTTGACAATGCGTAGACCAAATAATTAATCAAGCGTGAAAATAACTGCACCCCAAGCTGTATATTTATATTTTTAGACTGATCTGTGGAGTCTTGTATATATGGTATGCAGTATTTCTGTCAGTGTTTAATGTGACTACTGTAACTACACAATGTGGTATTTCATTACAGCAAATGTAGATAGTACCAAAGTTAGATTTATTTTTTCAGTGGTGGAAGAAATGCTCAGATCTTGTACTTAAGTAAAGGTAGCAATACACTGTTGCTTTTACTTGTAACAATGTAAAAATACTATGTTACAAGTAAAAGTCACACTTTCAAAATCGTACTGAAGTACAAAAGTAAAGCTTAAAAATGTACTTTAAGTACCAAAAGTACTCAGTATACAGAGTACCCCATTTCACAGTAATGTATGCTATATTACTGGAATTTGATTATTGATTACGTTTATGTTGCAGCTAGTAAAGGTGGATAATTACTGCTTGGTAGCTTAATCTATAATATTACATCATCATTTATAAGATTCATACTTTGTGTAAATTGTCTAAATCTGCAAATTCTAAGTGCAGTATTGTAGGCAAGCGGACTAGATATTTGACCTCTTATCCGAGAGGCTTCCTCAGTTCTAACAGACTAGTCGGGAGTCTACGGGAGAATTGCCATGACCAGGATGACTAAGAATCTTTACCAACCTAAATCTGCAGAGTAGCTGTTAACTAAAGCTGTTAGATAAATGTAGTAAAGTAAAAAGTGCAATATTTCTCTCTGACATTTTGTGGAATAGAAGTATTAAGTAGCATAAAATTGAAATACTCAAAGTATAAGTACCTCAGAATTATACATACCTACAAAACTAGAGTAAATTTACTTAATGTTATATAGTAAATATATTTTACACAGCTTTTGTATATCTATGCTTGCTCTGTACTGTTATTATAAACAGCGTCATGTCACTAGATGAAGTCATTTGTTGACTCTCATGGGAAATGTGAAGTAAAAGACACCTGCAGTTCAGCAGATGTCCCATCAATTATCACAACATGTTGTTCACCACCCTCACCCAGCACCCACTCCTAGTTCCTGGAAGGTGGCCCCCAGTCCCTTTTATCAGGGATCTGATACAGTACACCAATCAGTTCATCTTTTGCAATGTTTTTTGGAGTTTATGCCTTTGTTATGAGGCTACTCCCATCTAATCACATTGCTGTAGTTACAGTCTGTGCAACAACACAACATGAACACTATGCTGTCACTTAGTATTTAGTTTGATGGACACATTGCTCAATTTTAATACCACATTAGCCTGTGTCACACCAAATTAAAGGGGAGAAAAATGAAGCAGTGTGTCCTTTCCTCTTAAGATGTACAAGTTAACCTGCTTTAGAATTTGCCTGGCGTGGGATGTCAGGTAGGGATCATCCAGCATGCAAGATCAAATCTCATCATCACCAAGCACGCAAGCCTGAAGATGCTAATACATAGAGAGAGCACAGCATAGGACGGAGAGTGGCAAGAGTGAAGCCTTAGAGGTGAGGGAAGGGAGAGCTGAAGCAGAGTAAGAGAGAAATAAAGCAGCTTACAGGTACTGGAGAGAGAAAAGGAGTCAAGGAGGAGAGGGTATCAGTCCTTTGCAGCTCAGCTGAGATTGAGAGAAATAGAAATGAGAGAGCGATAAAGAGTGTGAGCAGGAGACAGAGAGAGAGAGACAGAGAGAGCAACACAAGCCAAGTGTTTGAAGTGGATCACTGTAGGCCAAACATCTGAAGAGGACAAGACTGCAAACATGTCACACTGCAGCCTGCTTGCATTTAACAACAGATGTTTGGTCTCTCTATCTCCAGTAATGCCTCCCCATCCAGGTTAATCTGACCTAGTGAAAGAATAATACAGGTTTTCTTTTTAAACCTTAACTCATAAAGAGGACGTTAGTTGGCTTGTTTTCAGTATAGTGCTGAATTCTCCCAACCCCCATTTCTCTACTGTCTTCTGTCTCCTAGCAGGGGTATAGTGCCTTGCCTGGGGGCATTTTCAACAGTACATGTTGCGGGAAAGGAAAGAATATTACTCATACACATGTCTCCACCCACTACTTCCCAGACTACCAAAGAAGTCAAAGTGGCAATCTTCAGCCACCAGCTCCCTTTCCCAACAATACAGACAACCAGATCTATAAGCTGCAAGTCTTTTCCGGCTTTTGTAGCTGTCTTTCTGTCCACTCTCTTCATAGCAGAATGCTCAGCCACGCTTCCTCTTTAAGTGTGTAATTACTCCCCAGCTACAGCAGCCCATACATTCTCCCCATGCAGTGGCATCACTAGTGATTTGCACCTAATTTATGGTGCAGGAGGTTCAAAGTTTTAATAATATTTGGGTAATATGATGGCAGGCCTTGCCTCGCTCATGTGATGGATGAAGACCGGGCTGAGCCATTGCAATTCTGAGCATGACGAGATATTGGCACCAAACAGCTTTATACCTCTGCGCTCCTCTATAGGGGTTGGCAGTGGTGTGAGAGCACAGCCAGAGGACCTTCATGAATTATAGATATGAGGCTGAATGATCAGGGCCGAGGCCGTGTGAGCGATGGACGAAAGGGACAGGATGTGGCTGGCTGATGCACCACCGTCCCTGTTGTCCTGCTGGATGCTGATGCTCACATAGATTAATGATGGGATGCTGAATAAAGCAGGTCCTGTGTCGGTGCAGTTCGTTGGCAGTAAAACACCGGGCCGTCATGAGACGTGACGACTGCTGATGGAAGCTGATGGCAAGTCAGATGTGTTTTTAAAGTACTTTTGACGAACTGATCCATTACAGGAAGCTTTAAAGACTTTAGAACATCAATAGAGAAACCTGCATCAATTATTTTAAAAGTCTGACCCTGGCGTCTGTGTGAGTGTGTCAGAGCAGCACTGCAGGGGGAAGAAATTTGCACTTGAGGCCTGAAAACAGGTCATTGTTATTAAGAAATTCAGTTTTCAGCCATTTTGGTATAGGACAGAAAGAATAATGAAGGGCATAATTGAGAAGTAGGGACATTGAAAAGCATGTTAACAAATGACACTTTTGCCATTGACAATGTCGCTGCTAAGAATAGGGCTGCAACTTTGGCTTCTGAAAATTAACTAACATGATCGCCTGCAATATTGATGTTTACAGTGCGTGCTGAGCTCATAGAAAACTCTGCTGTCATGTCAGATCAAGTGCTTCCTAAAATAACAGCCAGTCTCCACTTTTGAAGAGCTCATCCGTCATCAGCCATCATCATCCTTTGTATGGAAGTATTAGGGATTTAGGAGAGAACAAATCATATGCAAAGAGACTTTTGTCTGTGTTGCAAAACAAGAAAACCAACTTGTTAAATCACCTGAAAAGAACAGAAAACACCACAGTTTGCAGCAAGGTGAGTGCATGAAGGCTGAGAAGAAAAATGTTGCTAACGTTACCTCACTGAATCCCCATCCATTCCATATCAGTGACACTACAGCATGCTATGAAAAAATAAAAAATAAACAAATAAAATACAGCGGTGGATATGTATCCATCCAGCACTCAAAGGCAGACTGGAATAACTAATGCAATCGCATAACATTTGGCTAGAGATACTTGTCTGTAAACAAAGTTTTCATTTGATTGTATTCATTAATGGCATATTTATTTTTAGCTACCCTGTAGTTTGGGTACATTTTTTGTGTACATTTTGCTTCAAGGAGGTGTACTCAATTCAGGTGAAGACAAAACTTATTTGAAATCTAAATCTGATGCAAAGAAATTTAAAGTAGCAGTAATGTAGCACATGAAAGTGAGAGCAGGGCTCTGGTAATTTATTTTTGTGTAAAAATGTTTTGGTAACATTTTAATTTTATTTTTGCTTCTAGGAGATGTGCTTTGAGTCTAATATTAATGCAAAAATGTGTACAGGAACATAGCACAAAGTGGAAGTGAAAGCGCTGATCTGAATATTTACATGTGAAAGTACAATAAATGTATTGTTAACTAAAATCAGTAAATAACAGGATAAATAATTGTGATCTCAAAATTGATCAAAATAATTATTAGTATTTTTGCCATTTTACCAGTAGATCTGCAGAATATTTTCCCAATTACTTGTTTAAACACTTAGTCAATTAAGTGAGATAAAATTCTTTGTCAAAGTGTTTGAGAAACAAACAAAACAAAAAAAAAAACAACGCCCATTGCTTTTCCTCAGGGCCCCATCTTCAAATTGCTTTTTGTCTAACCAAGAGCCCAAAACCCAAGATTTTCAGGGGAAAATGATATAAAACAGTTAAACCCAGCAATTATTAAATCATTCTGCAGCTTCTCTAATGTGAATGTGTTTTTGCTTAAAAATGACAGTTATGGTTGATTAATTTTC
The DNA here is from genome assembly GCF_008729295.1 of Plectropomus leopardus. Classification (NCBI taxonomy): domain Eukaryota; kingdom Metazoa; phylum Chordata; class Actinopteri; order Perciformes; family Serranidae; genus Plectropomus; species Plectropomus leopardus. The sequence continues at coordinate 30,766,705 of NC_056463.1, forward strand.
TGGATTATTTTCTTTCAGTTGACTACCTGTCTTATCATTTCAGCTCTACTTCTGTCTGTTATATAACCTTCTTGTGCTCCTTGTCTCTTCACTAGTGTGACTGAAACCCATTTCTTCACAATTGTAGCATTCACAATCATACTGATTCCAATATTTCCCGTTAATTCACTCGTGACAGTAATGTGAATCCATATCCCACTTTGCACTTTGATTCCTCTCTTGTCAGTTTTTGTGCCAGCGCACATTTGTAATACATGGAATTAAACATGCCATTCTGTTTTAATGAACCACTTGTTGGAGGAGAGCATTGATTGTGCAGACATTAAGCCCATGCTCAGATAAGATAACACAGAACATTCTCTAATCTAGCTCTGTCCTACTTCACACTTGACCAGATGGAGATTTTTTTTTTTTATCGTTGAAAGAAGAGAGAGAGAAAAAATCTCTTTAAAAATTAATACATTATTTACACCCACCAACGGCTTACGGCCCAGTGTAAATCAAGTCCACAGCAGGCTCTACTGAGTCCCTCTTAATGACTTCTAAAACATATGCTTTTTTAATCTTTCTCTTTTTTTTTTCATTGCCTCATTGCTGCTCTGGGCTTTTTTTTTTTTGCCCTTTATTAAACTATACACACACACACACACATACACACAGTGTCATTTCAAGAGGAGAGAAGGTCCTCCGCTGTCCTAATACAAGCTGAGGAAGGAGACATAGTGAACCCCCCCCCAGCCCAACTCAGCCCACCCTCCTTCTTCGTCCAGCCTTTTACTCCCTCCTGGAAGGAGCAGAGAAGGAGGAGGGAGGGAGGGCGGGGGGGTAGGTAGTATTAAGCTTGACCTTATGTCCAGCAGGGCAGCTGCCTTCTTTGTCAACACTCGTCAGATAAAGTCAGCCGACGAGGCCATTGTTGTGGCAGGTAACTGTTTTTACTCGCAACCTAAAGAGTGTCTGGTGGGCGGCACTGGGAGATTACCACCTGAGATTTATTAAAATGGTCAGTGATAAAAAGAACAATGGGGCTTAAGCTGGCTGGGTAAGTGGTCCTAATTCATGACAGGAAGAGAGGGCACACGGCTCCACACCTACAAACAGAGGGCCCTGAGGATGAATGCCCCGGCCACTTTGCCATCAATTAGCAAACAAGCTCAGAGGCTGGATTGTCTCTGAGACAAAAAAAAGTAGAAAAACAATACAGGTTTGGTATGGGACAGTGAGGGGAGATAAGTTTCCAGGCTATTGTCCAGGTGACAGCAAGGAGGAGAGGAGGTGGCTTGCTTTTGAATGAATCCAACTAGATGTTGCAAATAATGCTGTTAATTGTGCTGTCCTTTGTGTCATACAAGGTAATAGTAGAAAGCAGAAAAAATACAGTTTAAATGAAAAGATTTAAGGAAATAGCATATCACACGTAGCTGATCTCAACACAGATTAAGTGCAGCGGCTGTAAACTGTATTCCATGTATGTAGCTATCCACGCATGCTGAGCTCTTGCTTTGCTTAATAAATATTTTGAGATTAAAAGCAGCGGTCCTACAGATGTTCGGGCAGACATGCACGGCAAGCGTATGTTTTTCGTGTTAAGAGGATATGTTTAATTCAACTAGAGAATAATTATTGAAAATACTAGGCTGCAATCCTAATCTGGGGTCCAATCAAAGCATGAGCCTTAGACAGATTAAATTTATCCCCCCTACATTTCCATCTGCTTCAAGACATCTCCAAAGAAATACACATTTTCTTTGGAGGAGAAAACAACAGAATTAGATGTTGGCCGGCAGCAGTCTTAACGTCAGTGTTTACCAAATCAGTATGGATTAAAGACGAGGCCCTCGTCCTGGCACGGGAGCAGATCTGCACAAAAGGACACAGCATTCCTAAAGTTCCCTGACCCAGACTTTTACACAACTGCACACACGCTCCAACATTACCAAGCCTATGACTTTATGTGCAATCAGCTTGTATATTGCTTGGGTGAATTCTTAAATCCGCAGCAGCAAATTTGGGCTTCGAATTGACAGAGGGATTAATCAACGGGATGTTAAAATGAGTGACATCATCATACGGATTCAGGTTCAGCTGGAAAGTTTTGTCAGAGACGGTAGATGCAGCTACTATCACCTGTTTCTGTTCACCTTCTTCACCCTGCTGTTGTGTTTATATGAGGCAGAAACTGGAGGCTTTCCTCTTTGTGAAACATGCTCAGCTCAGAGCAGGACAGGTGCGCAGGGAGTTGGTGTATTTAATCCTGTTTCGCAGACCCATGCCAAGCTAGTTACCATTTAACCCTTGATTGTGGGCTTGTCACCCGCGGAAAACACTGGCTTTGTGCCAAAGTTGGAAGGATTGGCTAGGCTGGAAGAGGGCTACAAAGAGGAAAGTTAAGGCCTGGTGACACCATCATTTATACCAGCAGATTTATATGTAAAGAATATATATATATACACACATAGACATATATGTGTATATACATACACACACACACACATATATATATATTTTTTTTTTCAATGGGATTGCTGCAAATATTAACTTTAAATTCAAATTCAACATTGGTGAACTTAGACACATATTCAAAGAGGAAATGGAGGAAGATATTGTTGCACTTTTATTAGGAGTTGCTGGCATAAATATTCAATTTTAATAAAATGTATGCACTTACTGTCCTTTTAGCAACCATGCTAATTTAAGCCCCTTTCCCAATGGACAAAAACAACATTACCGTGTGGCCTTTATATTTAATCAGAAAAGTTGCTTCACTCCCAAGACAAATGACTCTGCAGTAACCAGCTCCAGCTATGATTAGTTGCGATCAGCAGTGATGGAAATACAATATCTGGATGGACGTGCTTATTGTAGCCCCTCAGCCAGAACAATGTAATGATGGACCACCAGAAAATATCGTACGTCTTCATCCGAACATTGTTCCATATTTAGCTGGCACCGTGTTTGAGTAAAGGCTGAATATGTGAGATATATAAAATGAAGTAGAAACCATAGCATTTTCACTGGCCTCTATTCTGCTTTCTACTGTTTACTAACCAGATTCATGGCCCTCCTGTAATGTCAAATGTGACACACAAGTAAAAGCAAAAAACGAAACAAAACAGAAAGGCATACTCATCTGCTGCAAAGCTGTGTACATGGCTCAAGTCTACAGGCAATGGGAAAGGAGTCTATTGCCAATTTTTGGTGGGTTTTCTCATGTTTAAACAAAATACATACACGTGATAATTTCAGTAACTCTTACATGAAATGGTGTATAGTCCTGAGGGCAAAATGTTTGACGATGGTAAACAGCCTAGTACAGAGACCAGTTCTAGTCTGGTCGGCTAGCATTCAAGTGTCTACCTTTCCAGTTACAGTAAATCACTAGCCGTGCAATTAGTTCCTGTGTCACTGAGCTTACCACATATTTCAGGAAGACACAAAGATAAATTCCACTGTGTCACTTTCTGATGTGACCAGGCATTTAGGAAGCAGTAATTTAAAAAAAAAAAAAAACAACACACACACACACAAAAAAAAAACAAACACAACTTGGATGAGCCATCTGAAAATATATTATGACCCAAAAAATTAAACCTTAGACCTTAAGACGTAGCCTAAATTCTCTTTAACAACAAAAACTGAGACAACTGAAGACATGAACAGATGGGACATATCTTCAAATCTGAGGTATGTGATTAGTGGTTGTAGATGCCTCACATAGTTGCAGACAGGTGTGAATACCATGCTCATTCTACTTCTCAAATACACAGTAAATAATGGTCAGAATACGTCAGCTCTAACATGCAGTTGTTTTTACATTTATTTACCCAAAAGACAGTGTTTTTCTGTTCTCTCAGCAGACTGTGTTTTGTCTCTAAGTTTCCTTTGTGAGAGTGACAGGAGATGACAGCAGGCTACTGTTACCCCCTTCTCTCAGACACAACCTCGGCACCCCGTGGCATTTCGGGGATTTGATGACACAGTTACACATGTTCACATATGTCTGAGGGAATTAAGACATATGTGACACTCCGCTATCTTTCTTGGGCCGATGTCATACTTGCCCTTTTAGAAATTATGGCCCTGTCTGTCCACAGCTTGCTGCATTTCACACTTTGGATTATTTTGTTACTCACTTTGGGTTTCACACTGATACATCCCAATATATCAACCGGTGGCTCCGCCACTGTCTCCGCCTCAGATAACTCAGTTTCGGTGTAGATTGTTTTAGTCCCTCTTTTTTAATGACCATGACCAATTGGATATGTTCTGTTGGCAACTGTCTTGCTCCTCTCATACACTGGGCCATTGTGAAAAAGAAGCAAAAAAAAAAAAAAAAGAAACCTAAGAGGGCCCTTCGAATTTTGTGTGACAGTCTTTCAATATGTTTCATGTGACTCTCCATCTACTGTTTACAAACTGCATCTTGTGTGTGATTACCAGTGTATGTATACCTTCCTGCTCTACTGTCTACTGCTCACTACGTTCTCCAATCACACAGTTGTTTCAAGAAATTCACATTTCCACACTGAAAAAAAGTCAGACTACTATGTCCATTCTGCCTAAAATCTTTACTCCATTGGCAATGTGCAAAATACACAGTGATGTGATAAAATATCAAATGAGCAGGTGACACCTCAAAGCTCTGCACTCATTTAAGAGGCAGACGTGCTGTGACAGTAAAGTTTAGCAGCCAAAACAATGCTAGCAATTCGAAGCATGCTGGCCCTCGTAAATGAGTCATTACACTTCATCAGAACGGCTTATTTCTGAACAACACGGTTGTCCTTTCTGGAATAACCTGGCCCTTAAAAGTTTGTCAGCTGCCAAAAACTGCAGATTGTTTTTTACCATTGTTTCTCAAAGCTCGTGCCCATGGGATCACTCAGGAACATTTTGTGTGGCCCCTGAACATGACACGAAATGCATGCATTACATTTTCTCTCTATTTCAATAGTCCACATGATATAGTCTCCATTTACTATACAACTTGGATACTGTTTCAAACTGCAGTCCCCTAACAAGTGTCTGTCTGCCTCTAGATGACAGTTTGTAGAGAGTGTCAAGGGCATTATGTTCTGTCATCAATGCAAGTGCTGTTAGCTAAATTTAGTGTTTTTGTTGGGTAACTCGGCAGTTTATGGTGGAGGTTTGATGGAGGGATATTTTATGTATGGGTGCACTTTTCCTGTGCAGCCCTCAATCATATGCCTGCTCTCTAAATTGGCACTCAGTCATCAAAACATTGAAACCCCCTATTTTATGATGTGGGATGGAATTAAACAATGCTGGACAGTTGTCATGGCAACAAGTATCTTTGCGGCAACAATTATGAGTTTAACAGTAGAAACATGTTGTTTCAGCCCATTCTCATTCAGAAGTTGCCAAATACCGTCGCTTTGTCTATTATTTCGGCGTAAGATACCGACGCTAAAAGCCACCTTTCACAGCGTGATGATAAGTTGCCGGGCATGCTGATCATGTTGTAAATTAATCTACCAGGAAAGTGCACTTGCATAGGCACATATTTTATTGCTGACAGCAAAAATTGAGCCAGATTAAACTTTTTTTGATCTAGTGTTCTTTACCAGAGCCCTTTGCACTGGCATCTTGGCTGTGTTGATGTACTTAACTTGTTTTTTGATTAACTGGGCATGCATACTGTTTGTGTGAATGAAGACATAATTATTACTGAATAATTAGACCATACATAAAATGTGCAAAGAAAATCAAATTCAATTGCATATTTTACAGACTATCCCCATTTATCAAACCAGCACCTAGTAAACTGTTTTAATAAATTTAGAGCCAGCACTGAACTTGCACTGGCTTAACCACATACATGGGTACACACACGAACGTGTTGACATGAAACAAGAAGTACAGATCATAAACCAGGGAGGAAGTATCATAATCTCTCATTACATCATTTATGGAGGTTATTGCAAAGACATAAACCACTGCTGCAGGAAATGACTTAACAACTGTCATAAAAGTCAGTTAAATGCTATTCTCACCCCAACCCTCTATTTCCAATCAATAAATGTTGAAACGCTATGATGTTTTTTTTCCCTCTTCTTTGTGTAGCTTTGGGTATTCTCTGTTAAAAAGATGTATCTAAAGATTTCAAACAGTTGTTGTTGAAGTGTGATATTGGTGTCAGCTTTCACTCATGAGTACAAAGGCACACCTACAAAAAAAAACATCCACAGCTATCATCATTCAGTACAAGCTTCTTCTCAGACACAGATCAACTGATATTTAAATGGCTGATTTTCAAGACTGACTCTTTCATGGTACATTTTGCAGGACATTCCACCCGGCTCCAGATGGGTCCTCTTTGAAGATAAAAGACCTGCAAATCTGTGGACAATGGCACAATGGATCAAACGCAATATGTGCGGTCAAGAATATCAGGAGCTGTTATGGGTAAGCCTTTTATCCACATCTCAAGGAACTCCTCAAATAATTGTCTGCTAGTTTTCAAACTTGAAATGCCTGTGATGCTTCTCCCCTTCCTTCACTGACCCACTCAGTGCTCTCCTGAGGTCATGTTTTTGGTGATGAGCCTTACTTGGAGAGTTACCCAAAGCCATTTTATCAACTAAAACAGACTCGCTGGACCTCCCTCTCAGTTGTGTCCCAATTATCCCAGTGAATCTTACAGCAGGTATCCAAATGTCAAGCGTCTTCCATGTTATTTCTCTCACAACTCCTCCGTGGAGTAGATTCGGTAATTAGTACCTGTGGGATGTGTCAGTGTGATCAGAGGGTGAGGGCTAAGCATGGCTCCATGCTCAAGCGGTCCTTCATAACGGCTCTGTGGTTGCATTGTTCAGACAGGGATTTTTGTTCGATAGAGCCCCTGTATCAGACGTTCCAGCGGTGTCAGCGGTGTGCAGGTATGGAGGCCGGGGCAGGTGGTGTATCGAGGTGGGTCTTAGTGTTCTCACAGCCTTGAGAGTTGCATTCCCACAATTGCTAAGGCAGGAAAAGTATGAGTTTTTACAAGTTTGAAAGTAATTCTGCAGCAGGGAGAGTACTGTGATGTGAATGGAAGGGCAGTGAATCAGACATTGTGTATTGAGTTGACACTCAGCAACAAGCTGTAATATAGGACTAAACAAGAGAAGCAATGCTGCTGATGATCTGTTATGCAAATTCACTATCGCAGATTTTCAGAATGTCAGAAGGAAATCATGGGAGTTTTACCTCAGTTGGCAAGCACGTTTGATGTAAGGTGGCCGTAAAACTCAGTCCGAGCTGTTCCCGCAAAATTAAACGTGTTTATTATTATTGTAACTTTTAAGTCTTGGCTCATGAAAATGTTGTAAGTTTAGTGATGTAAACATTGTCAACAACCAATAGCTGCGCTCTCTCCACCACCAATCAGGGAGTAGCAAAATGACAAAAAACATGGAGGGGACTCAGGGGTGGCGCAATAACATGGACAAGTCTCATTTCTGTGGAAAAGTACTAAATAATAAATATTACTAAATAATTAATATTTTAGTGAGAAATAAACCAGAAAACAGTCTCATTGTCCCATGGTCTCCAACACTTGAGCTCAGCTAACCAATAGGTGTTGGTAGCAAGTTGAGATACCAATATCCGAAATGTAAAGTTTAATTGCAAATGCAGTTTATCTTTATAGATTATATTGATGCAAAATTGACAAGACTTTAGTCTGTGAAAAGTCTTTTCAAAGTCAAAGAAGCATTAATGTGTCTCAGAAATCAAATTGGTTGTCTTTTAGTTGCCAGATAATTTTTAGTTTTTCTACAGTCAAATTAGTCATTTGGTAAAATTGAAATAAATTTAGTTAAAAATGTCTCACATTATCACATCCACCATTACCCAGATAGGTGTCAATGCTTTTAAAACTGTTTAGATGTATGTTGCAATCTTTTTTTTCTTTGTGTAAATGGCATGTTTACCATTGATATATGAAGGAGAGCAGAAACTGCATTCAAACATGGGACCCTATTGATGCCTATGAAAGCTGTTTTCTGAGTGAAAACAGAAGAAAAACCCATAGAGCATGGACACTAGAGTCCTTCTCCAGTTCAGCAGGGTTAGGGTTACCAGTTTTTTTATATTTAGAAACTAACAATCTGATAAGTGTGGATTAGTTGGGGTATCTAGCTTCACATGCTTAGGTTGAATTCGGTTAAACTAAAGCTACGCTCAGCTGTAGATCAAACAGCATCTTTGGTTTTTAGCACTGTGCTCTAAACATTTCAGAAATTGTTCAGACCAGTTATTTGAGTCGCTCACATTACCGGATCAGATCAGATTTTGATCCATAGAGGAGTTTGGATTCATCTTTGAGTGTTGTTATTGTGTGGATGAAACAATTCATGTACTCATTAAAGGTATTTATGTAGCTCTATATTTTGACCAAACACTTAAATTTGCTTTCATTATACTCTGTTTGAAGCTCCCGTAAATAAGAGGTAATAAAGCAACACAGGGACGCTGTGTGAAATCGACTGATGAGGCCGCTCAGCTCAGTGTCTCTGTTTGATATAAGAGCTATTCTATGCAAAAGCACTCCCCGCTCGTTTTTCCCCTCTCCTCCCCCTTTGTCACTTAAAGAATGCTTGGCGCCTGTGGATTAATTAAAGTCTAAACATTAAATATTGATTGATGCATTATCAGTGGCTCACAGTCGCCTCCTCTCAGATTGATTTCCACTGTGATTTATTGTCATATTTGCAGAGTCATTTCACTTGATAACAAAGAGAAATTGCTTGCAACCTTGGTACCCCCACCATTAGCCCCCCACATTGACACGCTCCCTGATACTTAGCCCTCCTCCCATCCTCCCCCTCTCCTCTCTCTCGTTTTCTGCTGTCTCTTTTTATTCTTTTTCCTCTTTTTACTGACTTTTCCTCCTTCATCTTCACTGTCATCCTCATGCCGTTAAACAATAAGTCTGCGCTGCCATTGCAGAGTTGTTTGTAATGTGATGCAGGTGCACGGATGTGTTACTGCTCTTACACAAGAAAACGTGGATTAAAAAAAAACTGAAATATTAAGTTAACTGTTAAGAAGACATAGAGAGTTCTATTCATGCATTTCTTTTCAATTTTAACAAATTCATTTTTTAATTTAATTTTTCCCCATATTCATAAGATTTATAAGAAATATTATCAAGGTGCCAATCACAAAAAACACCTAAATATGTTGAACTGTTTCAAACGTATAAATCTCCTTTACACACAAGGTAAGTATGTACTTTTTTATTAAAACAAAAATCAAAAAAGGTAGAGGAATTTGTCTGTTACAGGTCTGCCCTCCAGTTGTCATGCCATTTCCATGTGCCAAACATAATTTACGATTTTACTCCTCAGCCGTCAACTGTGAACTCTATTAATTTGTAGGGGGGGACACTGATTTATAGGCTTATGAGCCCATGTATGCACATCACCATTTGTTAGCCAGATATTTGCTGCCAGCTCCCTGGATGATGGCATCATCCTGTTTCCCCGTAGCACACACACATTTGTGGACTCAAAAACACACAAAGAGAGGAACGCAACCATCCGAGGTATATGAAATTATACAGACAGGTAAAGTGCAGGAAAAAATCTTCAAATGTCTCCCCTTTTTGCTCAAAGTCTTAATTACCTTAACTTCTGTTTGAGCAGCATCAGGTCATTTTCTCTCAGATAGTGCTACTCTTAACCTTCCTGTTACCATCTAATTAAGCACTCTCTCGGGTAAAATTTGGAAGCTATTCTTATACTAGAGCCAGGAGCACATATTACAACTTTCCTTCAGTTGGGGGCTTCTGTGCAAATCACATTTAAATGATGTCAAAACAGAGGAAAAAGCTATATTTACCAACAGTTAATATTTTTAGGACTTCTACTCAAATCAACTCATTATTTCAAGGGCTCGGGACAAATTGAATTTTCCCGATTGCAATTGGATTTGGTGACATTGAATTATGAGATATATCCTAATTTGTGTTTGCTGCATCTGTGGTGTGTGTGTGTGTGTGTGTGTGTGTGTGTGTGTGTGTGTGTGTGCGTGCGTGCGTGCGTGCGTGCGTGCGTGCGTGCGTGCGTGCGTGCGTGCGTGCGTGCGTGCGTGCGTGCGTGCGTGCGTGCGTGCGTGCGTGCGTCGTAACAAAGCAGATCTTGTGGGTCTTAATTCTTAAGCCAGTGTTGAGACGAGGGATGCATGTCATCCAGGTCTCACACGGTATTGTATTGCCTGCTAAATTGCATTATCCCTCATGAGGAGACGGTGTGGGAAACGATGTGTTCCCAAATCAGGTGCTGAATGAAGAACTGATCACATGTGATGTGAGTGTGATTCAAACCAGGCAAACTCCCCGGTCCATAACTGTCTTGCTATGTAGTTTTAAAAATGTGATCCCAAAACTGATTGATTTGTTTGCAAACACAATAATGACCCCACATTAAAATACTGTAGAACAGCAATTAAAACTCAGTAAATGTATCTTATGTTTTTAAGAATCAATAATAATTTGGTGCCTTTATTTACATATTTTGAGGTTTTTAAAGGACAATCTTAGATTTTTCATTTGTTCCGTATAGGAATTTTTAGCTCTGCTGCACACTGGCTCATCAGCCGCACCTCCTCTATTCAGAACGCTCTGCTTAATCAAGATAGCCCCTTCTGTGTTTGACATCCATAATCAGCACGCAGTGAGGGAAATTATTCAATTAACCCTAATTAACACTGTAATATTCTACGAACTACATGAAGATTAGACTTGTGCTTTGACTATTTCAAAGCATGTTCACACACGCTCTACAAGCTCATCCATTGTCTGGGAGCGGTTAATTAAGGCTAAATTTGCTAATTGTTCATTTGTATTTTTCCTATTGGCCTGTCATGATAAATCACCGTGCAGTAATTCATCTCGCCCGATGTACTTCATCTCTGTCGTATAGGAGCTTGTGGCGCGGCTGAGGATGAAATGTTCATTGTTAGCATCATCCGTCACACTGTGGGAGGAGAGTGATGACACAGCTGTGATTTGCTTGAGCTTTACAGTACCAGGCCTCTTACCTGTCCAGCCTGTTTCAACTCAACTGGGTTTGAATCAGTTAGCACAATCATTTTCTTCTCCTTTTCTCTTTTGCACCAGTGACAAAGTTTGCAGCGTAGCAACAGTGTAAATGCACAGCACCTCAAGTAATCTAGATCAGTGGTTCCAACTATGGACCAACTGAAGCCATGTAATTATTTAAAATTGTATGTCCGTATACAATTGAATTGTCAATGTACAGGTTGCTTTGCTCAGTTACTGTTTGTGTAAATACCACTCTAGAAACTGGATATTTCACCCATTAATACGTAACTAGCTAACGATGTCAACCGTTAATTGTTTATATATCCTTTACGTTTAGCTATTTCAACCATTTATCCAGTATGTTTAGCTAATTTAGCTGTTTATCCATTACATTTAGCTAGTTTAACTGTTCTTCTATTAAGTTTAGCTATTAAAATGTTTATCCATCACGCTTATTTAACTGTTATCCATTATGTTTCACTATTTTAAGTGTATATCCATTTTGCTAAGCTATTATAAATGTTTATTCATTAGGCTTAGCTAGTTATATTTGCTCATTACTTTTAGCTATTTTCACGGTTTATCTATTAAATTTAGTTATTTCAACTGTTCAATATTGCGATACTCCAGTTTTAATGTTTATCCGTTATGTTTATTTTAACTGTTTATCCATTATGTATTGGCTAACTGTTTCAGCTGTTTTCACAGTTTACTTAACACATTAGCTGTTTTAACTGTTTATATTTAACAAACTATTTCACCTATTTATCCTTATATTGCTTGTTTATCGATTATAACTAGCCATTTGTTTAGGCTATTCTTTATATAATAACTTTTTGTTAATCTGTTATGCAAAATGACTTGTTTCACTATCGGAATTTGATCACATTTAAGATTCGGAAAGTCTTGAAGAGCTGCATGATTTAATCCTCAACAAAATATTTGAATGGCATGAGAGCTATGGCATTTATAATTGTACATCACTTTCTCATGCTTCGAAAAGTTGCAATCCAGAGAAAATTTTTAGAGCAAGACTATCAGTGTAACCATAAAAACTCACTAATTGAACTCCCAGTCATGCTGCGAGCTCCTGCTTGCCCCACACCTACAACTGCCTGTGCACGGTGCAAGAGGAGAGGGAGAGACCCCACACTGTTAGCAGAAGAGCCATGGACTGTTATATGCTGAGCAGCATGCATGGTAATTAATTACAAAATAATCTATTTAAATATTTGTCTCACTTGATGGTCTAAACAGTTTTCACCCTGATGGTCTAAATAAGTTGCTTAATTTGTTGCTATTTAGAAATAAAGTTGCTAAGAGGGTCTGAAAACTCACTAGCCAGAAAGTTGCTAAGTTGGAAACACTAATAACAGGCAGTTTATTTTTTGTTGTAAATATAATAAAGATCAGCCCTTATCCTTAAAACAGTTTAGTTAAGTACCCCTGGTTCAGAGTTAGTGGTCGAGATCAATATCAACGTGACTGACTGTTGCTAAAATAATACTTACATACTCGAACATCACTCCGTGTTGCTGTCTGATTTCCCCCAGTGTGATGATATCCTGCCACCACACCGGATGAAACCCAGCAGCTGTGGACCATCCTGCATGATGCAAGAGTTTTCACTGAGGCCTGCTGTTAGATAAACAAACCCCAGCACCTTCTCTTCTCTATGGTAAGGCAGTTCAATACACTCTCATCTCTCTCTCTTCTCTGCAGTCTCTCCCTGCTGCATGTATTGGCCTCAGCGTCTACCAATCGTCTTATTGATCCCAAATGAAACACTGAACTCATCAATATGGTCTTAATGCGAGTTTGTTGTTCAATCACTTGCCATTTAAATCACCCGGCTCAAGTCCGGCACGCCATCCATTTTCTGTCATACGCTGCACGTCTCACCAATTTGCTTTGTCATTTTGGGAGAAGTATGCAATTATCATAAATATCTCCCAGCATTCACTTTGTCAACCCCACAGTGCGATGTGATCATGCCTGCAAGAATTTAAAAGTCTGCCCCCCCTTTTTTTTTATCTCCTTTGTTACCTTTTATCCTGTGTTGAAAATAGGTGCTTTTCTCTTCCCACCAATACTTACGATAGCCTATTCTTACATCTTAAATGAGGTTTCATGACTGTCACAAATGAAGTCAAAGTGCAACCCCATTGATTAGGCTGGTAATTAAGATGTAAATGTGGTTGTGGGCTGGTGAGCGATCACACCTGCGATAATAGCAGAGTGCTGTTAACATCACCAGGGGTCTGACTGCCATGCAGTGCGCTGCCTTATCAATGTTTGGAGTGATCTTCTGTTTAAGTATAGGCTCCACTCCTAATTCATGCTGTTTGCTAGTGCTGTGCTGCCACTGGCAGATAGTGGGCTACAAGGTAATGACAATTTTCTCCAGTGGGTGCAAGTCACTCAGTGAGAGGGGGCTCTTGTGTTAGCCACCTGGTTAAACAAAGGACCACTGGAAGACATTACAGTCCAAATGAGAATTACCTTAACTGCCAAGTGCAATGAATGTAGAGGAATTTGTCATGGTGACATATTCACAACTCATGTTAACAGAACATGCTGACACACAAGGCCACCAGGACCTTCAGCACAGTGCAAGGGGACAATGCAAGACATACTTAAGAGTAGACTGCGCATATATGAAGATGATGTGAAGTCCCAAATTAAATTTATGTGTGGCCAAATTCTTTCACTTAAGTAAAAGAACATTTATATGGAAAGTGGCTATTAAGGAAAGTTCCTCAGACAACTCTGCATTGACAGCTTTGTTGGGAAATGCAAACATTCAGTGATACGCTCTTATACTACATCCCTTTTTGTGTGGACAGCAGATGTGAGTGTGCTGTGGATTTAGGTAGACCAGGCATGTGCAGCCGCTGGCAGTCCTTTAGGGTTTTGGCGCTCGCACGTCGGTGTTAACAGTTTAGCTTCAGTGCCAGGTAGAGAATGAATGACACGGGGCAGGGTGGCACATCCTTGGAGATGTTTGTCAGGAGATGTCCCTCCCTTCTGCATGTTTACACTCACAGGGGCCACACTTGGCTGTTAGCGGGGGAGAAAACTGGGAAAACAGCCGTCTTGTGAGAGCCAAGACTCTTACTGTGAATATTAAAGAGAGACAGAGAAGGAGAGAGAGAGAGAGGGAGAGAGAGAAAACCAGCTATCTGCACAAAACAAAGCTGGGTTTGGAGAGCCCGTAGCACATAATAAGCACGGCTCTTTCACTGCACACCCAGGGCACTCTGGAAAAGTGGGGAGGCCGCTGAATGGGAAAGGAAGTAATAAAAAAAGCAAACTTCTTTGAAAAGAGTCCTGTGTGTGTGTGTGTGTGTGTGTGTGTGTGTGTGTGTGTGTGTGTCCATATGCATGCATGTGAGTGTTTGTGTGCAGCTGTCTGCCTGAATGATGAGTACGTAAAGCCTACCTGTAGCAAACATTTTTTGACATGAGATACAACTTAACTTTTTGACGCTTGGGTCAGAAATTTTAAATACTATAACATCGTCAAAGACAGCGGTTAGATCACAGGGGCCTTGTGAAAAGGTAAAGAGATCCGTGCCGTGTCCCCTCGCCAGACATTTTGATCGGAGTTTAAAAAAGCAGCAACTCACCAGACAGGACGAGCCAAGAGGTAGAAGGCAAAGTAAAAGGGCAGTGGAGTTTGATGAGGAGTCTGATTGCCATTCTGTCTGACGTGCAGACTAAATGAGCTAAGAGAGGAAGAGAGGGACTGTTTGGTTTGACCATTCGCACACACACACACACACACACATCCAGAAGTGGGCTCTGAAGTGTCTGGCTTTTAAGCGTTTTGCATAAATGCATGCATAATTTTGTCTACTTTTCTATTAGTGGTTGATTATTAGACACTGTCCATAATCTGCAAATGTTAATATATGAGATAAATACATAACTGCTCCAATGTGGCTACAGTTTCTACATAAATGTTAATTTTTATACACTGCTTTGGAATATATGGCAATAAAAGAATTGAATTTGGTTTAATGGTGATAGGACCATCTCCGAAGTGTTAGCATGAGCTAACAGCAGCGCCAGCTCACATCCAACAAAGAGCCTTTAAACGGTCCCAACAAACTTGCACCAAAAAGGCTCGACTTCATCATTTAACCCATTAGGTAACGTTAGCCATGTGATGCTTCAGTTAGCCCTGTCACTGTGTGTGCAGGCTGACTCTCAGCAACTTTTCCTGAGGGGCAGTTTTCATACATCCATAGCTGTACTCTCCTCGTGTCTTAGTACTTTCTGTTTCAATTACTTGTATATAACCCATCGACATGTCTGTTTTGAGAAATTATGTCAAAGCATTTGAGTTCAGTTCTTACAAAAAATGCACTATAAGTATTTTTGGGAAGTTTTTTGATACTTTCCGAGAGAAAAAAATGTACATTTGGTGAGTTGGAACTGTTCTTTGTTGGGTTTTTTTGTGTTAATATTAGTATTGTCAGTTAGATTTGGCTAAGTAAGGGCTTTGGAATATTAAATCTTCCATATTTTCTTACTTTCAGACCATCAGGTGTGTATAAACTACAAGTTATAAACTTCTTTTTAAAATACAAAACTGATTTTTTTTTTTTTTTATCGGCCTTGAAAGCAGAGCAAAGCTGATTATCAGTTATCAGTATCGGCTGAAAAAACCCATATCGTGCATCCCTAGGAAAGAGAGAAGAGGAGACGCAGAAAATAGGGAGGGAGTTGTGAGGAGAAAAGAGGGCAGGAGAGAAACAGGGAGAGAGAGAGAGAGAGAGAGAGAAGCAAAGTGGGGAAGTGGTGGCAGTGCTTTAACTTCACTGAGTTTACCCCCCAAGGTAGTCTTTTCGCTAGTCATCAGGGACCTGACTTCTTTGACGTCCCGTATCCGACTAGACTTCCACAAGTGGGGTAAATAAAGAATGACATGCCCCACCATACCTCCCCCTCCCTCCCCCCTTTCACCTCCAGGCAGGTTTCACCCTTCTCCTCCTCCTCACATGGTGTGCAACAATACAGCTTTGACTAAATAATGTCACATTTCCTCTCTATTGGCTTTGTTGAAAGATCTGTCAAATCTTTGCAACACAGAAATTTTCATCCTCCCGTGTTTCATTATGTGGTCACCGGGTAGCTAAATAACACACTTTACAAAAACAGACGCACACACGGAGAGACTCCCTCTGACACACACAAACATACATTTAGAGCTCTCTCTCTGTCTCGTGTGGTCACAGGGACCTGAAGAACACACATGCAAACACATGAGAGGACCTCACATTGAGGCTGCAACACTGTTCTTTCCAACAGATTGCTGATTTTTAACCACTGAAACCTCTGCACAGCCTAATGTGTGTTTGTGCTTGTTTTAAAGAGCAGTTAATTATAGAAAGGCGTCATATTTAGCGCTGTTTTTTTTTTTTTTATTTGGAATATGGAGGGGTGTCAAGGCAAACTGAAGTAGCCATTTGATGGTTTGCACGCTATTGGCCAGGCACTAAGATGACATTGTCTGCCAGAGTGAATTGCTCTATTCTAGCTCATCATTCAGTACATCTGCAAATAAGGAAATTATTTTAGGAAGAAGAAAGAGAGAAAGTGGTAGAGGAAGTGTGTATTTTTAAAGAAGTTAAAACTTTATTTGATTTGTTAAAAATAGAGAAAACTGCTGTTTCTGATGTAAAAACTGTCAAATGCACGGCTTACTGTGTCCCCAACATTCATAAATTGAATCAGTTTGGTGCCATTTCATTAATGACAGCAGACTAACACATAAAATGCAAAGTAAAAACCTGAAGGAGTGATAACTTACTGAATACAATCACCAGCAGCACCAGTAGCAGTAGCCCTCCCAGGTGCCAGACAGCAAGTCTGGGAGTGTCATGGAGGCTCCACCCGACCTCCACTCCCATTCCTTCCCTGTAGCTTCAGGCAGGTCAGGGACAAGCAGGAGATCAATAGCTTGCGTTTGCCCATAGCAGCCCCATTTCTCAGCCGGGACACTGATGCTAACTATCAATAGTAATAAGGGGCTGTCTGAGACACAGTTAACTGCTGGCCAACCAACACAGCTGTCTGGCGGCTGTTGATAAACATCTTGTGCCCAGAGTCGCTGCGAATAAACCACTTGACATGTTTCAGCTTTGTGGCTTTATTTACTGTAAGAACGTGTGTTTTTTTTTGTTTTACGTGGCGTGTCTGCGCGCTCGGTGGTTACCTGCACGCTGCTTTGTTGTGTGGTTACACTGCTCGCCCGGCTTGCTTTGTGGCTGGGGCGCAGACATCACATGTGTATATTCTGTAGGTTCTGTGTTTACGAGCGGCGTGAAGTAATGTAGGGATAATTCAATGTGTAATTTTTAGTTTTGCTTCCAGGTTCTTAAAAATACATAAACACTCAGCTTTCGGGGGGTGATGTCTGTAATTTCTTCAAGATGTTTGGAGTGTTTGGTTCCGCTGTAACCTCCAGTCTTAGTGATGTGTGTCAGTGTAATCCAGCTCCGTCCTGCGAAACATCTAACGAGCTAAGCATCCCTCTTCATCCAAATATCATTTGTCAATGTCATATGAAAGCAGAACGTGCTTTTCAAGAATACGAAAAGAGCTAAAATAGGAGGCTTGGTGGTCGTCCAGTGCCATGGTGTTTCTCTTTAATTCAAGTCAAGCGAGCACGTTTAATCAGATACAATCAAGTGAATTTGTGTCATAATAACTGTAGGATTTAATGATTGCATCTCAGTGAACGTGAGTATCTATTCACAAAAAATAGTCTGGTGCCGGGTAATGACAAACAGACAAAGTGTTGTTAATAAAACTTAAAGGATTAAAATTGTGGATATATTTGCTGTAGAATTGTGTATCAGCACATACAAAATTAATTAAAAGTTTATTTTATATTTCATTATTTCAAATTATTGACATTTTTTTAAAAAAAAATAAAAGAACAATGAGATTTAAGTGATGTTATGTACATTATTACTTTTTTTTGTGTTTCAAACATGCAAAAAGATAATTAATTACATTATTTTAAAATTATCATAGTACAGCAGGTTGTCTTTGTATATTATATGATATTTTTGTCATCAAAGTTATGTTTTTTCTTCCAAAACAAAAGTGTGCCAGTGTTTGCACACAATATGCAAGAGGATACCGATGTGGATTTCTGTGTGAGTGCACACCGCCTGTGGTATCTGGTTTCCAGTTACTCCAGTCAGGACAGGACACTGCTGGCTGCCTTGCCTCTCTCACTAATAACTGGGAGGACGAGAGTCTTAGTCAGGGATCCTTTGGCAGACATCTCCTAACACTTGTACACTTGTACCTGAGCAGCTGATACACACACACACACAGTCACACAGAGTAGGCAGAGTGTATGCTTGTGTCATGGATGACTGTACCAATCGCACATGCAAACTCACACACACACACGGCGTGGACACGGTGTGTGTGTGTGTGATGGGCCAGTGACCTCTAGCACCTCTGTGACACCCTTGAATGTTTGCTTGTTTTCCCTCAAACAAGACGGGATTGAAAGGGGGTGTCTGTAACTGCAGCTGAGATAATGTAAAAACAAACACGGCCCATTGATATCGGGTGATGCTGCAGGAAGTTGTCAGGGGGCACAATGGGGGGAGACAATCTGCGGGACAAGTGGTGGCAGGGCTGCTGGAGGACAATAGAAAGGGTTTGATCTCTTAATTAATGGAGGCTATTCCCTGCTGCTGCAGGTACTGAATTCTAATGCAGGCGATTTTTCAAATGGGTTTCTTTAGTGGCAAAACAGCTCTAAATGCTGCATTCTGCTCATCTGGAAGACAAAGTCATTTCAGTTTATCACAAAAATATTCTTATTTCTGTTGCAATTGATACAACTGAAGTTAATCTGATCATTTTTCCTATTAAAAATATATTATAAATATAAAGACAAAAGTGGAACAAATGATGTAGTTTCACTTCAAAAGTAATTTAGAAATTTTAATTACACTCATTATTTTCCATCTAAATTGTTGCAGATGGACACCTTAAACAGAGCTGCTCAGTGCCATTAAGAGCCATACAGTGATGGCGTGTGTGACTTGATACAAGGAAAATGTGGGCCTATTTCTTTATTTCTTTGAGCATGAGGCCAGCTTACAACAATCCCTTTAATCAAGCTCCTAATCCCTTTGCAAGACGTCAGCATCTATGAATAAGGCCATGCACTTCTTGATATTTGTGTTGGAAAGGATGGGGGTCAAAGGCTTCAGCGTTTACTGTTGATCAACAATAAGGCTCAGTGTAGCATGAATATGCTTTCAATCTGCAATAGAAAAATTATTTTACATGGATTTAGTAAATAATATGTAATTGGGTAACTGCTGTCTGATGTTGGCTGAATTAATTAAATTAATAAATGTATTTCCTTTAAATGTAAGGCCTCCCTTAAAACTTGACTTTTTTAAACAAACATCCCGAAATACTGTCATCTGATCTTCAAATGACAGCTTGTAAATCACAAATATCAAATAATTATTGTGTGTAATAATGACAAGTCTCAACAGTCTTGTGAATTAGTAAATTAGTCCTTCACTTGTGTTAACACACTGGAGTCAATGCACCCTCGTAAACCCAAAACCTTTATAAGTTTTGCCCGTTTTCTCATCTTGCCACTTGGGCTCTCTCTCTCTCTCTCTCTCTCTCTCACACACACACACACACACACACACACACACACACACACACACACACACACACACACGTGCAGCTGACCTAGATGAAGGCCTGATCCAGCTAGTTGTAATTCTTTAGGCATCGCGTCGAGCAGGGAGCGGGACCGTGAATAGAAACCCACCACGTGTTGAATGCGGTGTCACACAGTAAAAAGGGGCTTTCTGCTCAGAAATACACAGGCTGATGATCGCTAACAAGTCCGGTTTGGGAGATTCCCCCGCCTTAACTATCACATTATGCGCTCAAACGCGCAGTGTTTCTCCGCTATATGATCAATCATGGGATGTCAGTGATAATAGTGAGTGATGGCACCCGGCCGGACCCTCTGTGATATGTTGCGCACAGCATTGATTGCGCACAGATAAATGCGCACTTTTTATGCGGAAAGGCTTCTGTCATTTTCCTCTGCAGAAAACACTTTTATATACTGACAAACAGCAACTGGTATTTATTGAAAATAGACATCCATTAAATTATTATTAATAAAGGGAAAATAAACAATTGGTTTTTTTTTAAATACAAATTAATATTTTGTCAATTTTTAAAATCTAAATTATTAGTCGCATATATCCTTTTATTTGAGATCTAGGAGAGAATATTCCACATTCCTCTGTTAAAGCTGTCCATATGTACAAGTGATTTTGATTTGAACAGTTTAATAATATTTTATAATCAACAAGTAATTTACCCATTTGTATCTAAATCGACAAAAAATATATTTTAAGTCAAAGTTGAAAACTTTTTAAACATTTAGCACTGAGTTATGTCCGATGGGTCCAAACTGTGTCCGTCTGTGTCATTCAGCCCATGACTGTTAACACTGTATCCTCACCGTCCTGAGTGAATCCCATTTAAAATGTCTCCCGCTCGGCTGGGCTGCAAATCACCCTGTTTACAATCTCACACCAACACTCACATCAATTAACTGGCCATTGATTTTCCCGCCCGGGACATTACAATATTGCAGACCCCTTTTCCACTCCCAGCAATTTCAAGTTTGGTGCACATAATTGCACGGGCTTTTTAACGGCACACACACGCACATTTCCCCTATTAATGATCATTTGCTGTGTGATTTAGTTAGTCGCTGCTTACATTTCGATTTGGTTACATCAGTTCAGACATCTATCAATACCATAAAATATGTGTGAACTGATGTAACCAAATCGAAATGATATAATATATATATATATATATATATATATATATATATATATATATATATATATATATACACACACACATACATATATATATATTAGTTTGAATATTTGGCATAACGCATTGATAAAGCGGATCACTCAGAGCCATCAGCAGCAGTTGATTTTCCCCCTGCCCTTTCCTTTTTTTCATGAATAAGTAAATACTAAGGCTAGTCGAAACTAAAAGATAGCTGACACAAGAGAGGACCAGATCCATCTAGCCTGCAGCCGCTCTTTAAATATTCAGTGAAAAATAATGGCATCCGAGGCATCACCTATAGTAACATTATTATCTTCATTTCTCAAAATCAGCTCGACTGAGAGCTTCGTTTATCTTTTTCACGTAATAAATCTACTCGACTCAGCGCGCACATGAAGCTCCTGTGGGACCTCTTGCCCTCTTAAAACATCCAAGGCGCACTCCTGTTAGTGCATTATTTAGAACGATAATAATAATAATGATAATAATAATAATAATAATAATACTGTAAAAGAAACGTTTTTTTTTTCTTGGATTTACAGTGAAATAATACAGCTAAATGATACTGCAATTTTGATAAAAATTAAATAAAAGACAATAAAGACAATAAACGGCCTTTAAAAACAACTTTTGACAATCTGTTTTTACTGTACAAACAACCCACTGGATAACGACGATATGAAGACTTTTTTTTCAAATAGTTAAAACGATGGCGTAAAATGTATATGAGTCCACATGGCGTGAGGCTAAAAAAAACAAATAAATATTGAGGGAAGAAAATAAAAGCTTTATTTATCCCTATTCAGATGAACAGACTTGTCACCGCTGTCTTTCCCGCTGATCATCCCGGTGCGCACAAAGCGTTTGGATCCGCTGTGCGCAATCAGAGAGAAAGAGAGGGAGAGCGGGAGGGAGGGGAGGAGGTGGAGGTGAATGGCAGCGTGACTGAATAGCCGGTGACCAATCAGATCGTCGATGGGCCGGGCTCTGCATTCGTCCCACTGCTGCACGGGCCCTCAAAGTTTGTTTATTCGCGGAATGCAGTGTGTGATGAAAACGTGTTAGTAAGTAACCCCCCTTTTCGACTAATAATAATCAAATGAAACTGATTGGGACGTCGGAACACACTGTGGACTTTTTTGGGGGGGGATGCGTACCGGTGCCATTTTACGCACGGAACATGCTCGCGCCACACAGCGTTTTAGCGCACCGGGAGCCTCGATTGAAACTCTTCAGAGAGTAGGTGTCGGTGAACAACACAACAAGAGCTGAATTGCAACGATCTTAAATGCAAGAGCGGAGGACGGACTACCGAGTTGTGGAGAGAAGAAAGTTGGTCGCCGATCGCGGAGTTGCGAGTCGTCCGCATCTTCAGGAGACGGAGAAAAAAGACAAGAAAAACTGTGATCGCTGCTTGATCAATGTGAAAGATTGAAAGATACAGTCGCCGGCATTGACTCGAGACGCTGACATTCCCCTGTAGTAGTCAAGATAAGCTTTGACTTGGCTAACAGAAGGGGGTTAAACCGTATCTAAAGGGAGTTTGGAAAACCCAGCCTTTCTTCCCCATACGGATCAACTCATTGGGTGGGAGCTGAGAGAGAGACAAGAGTCCCCAGCAAATCAGGAGCTAATTGATTAAAGAGACTTCATTTGAATAGGAGGGGGGCTGGCGAGGTGCCAATCGCCTTTCAAAGAAGCCCCCCGTATGATTAATCGCAGAGCATTATTGATAATCATAACGGGGCACATGCGCGGTGGATGGGCTCGATTTACGTAATTTTTGAGCTGGTTTTGTAGTCATTTTTTTATTCTTTGCCTGCTGATGTGCCAGCCAGCATGTCGCGGAGGGAAACAAAGCGAAGCCGCAACACTTCCAATCCGACCCTCATCTGCCTTTATCGGAGCACAATGGTGAGTCCACGCAACCTATCGCTGCTTTTATCCAAGCACCACGAATATTTCACTTTTTAGGGGGCTGTTTTTGTCGTGTCTGTGGCCACATCTGATAATTTAAGTTGATAGTGCTTTATTGCTAAAAGTTTGATGAAAGCAGGACACACTGCTGCGAAGAGCGCAGATGAACACACATCCTGAAAATATCCCTCCGGTTTACTCATCGTGTACACTTTTGGTTCAGATAGCAGCAGAGAGACGTGAAGTCTTACTCACCCTGACATAACATTTATATTTATATATAAATAAATATAAATTATACATTTTATATATTTATAAAAGAGAGGAGTTAAAGTTAACCAGCAACGCACGTTTCTTTTCAGTTTTGCGCAGCGTGTGTGTTAAAAGTTTTAAAACTTTTTACTCTCCGCTTCAGCTTTAAAATCGTGTTTTTAAACTGATGTAAAAACTCTTGTGTAATGAGTAGCCAGCTTAGTTTCGCTCCTCTCCGAGGCTTCCCTGCGTTCAGCGATCGGTTTCGGTGCCTCGCCATGGACCACCCTGTCGCTCCTGCCGGGACTCCAACTTTTCCTGCGTCCCGGACATAGAAATCTCCCCATCTGCGTGTTTCGCAGTTCTCCGCTGTAAAGTCATGCAATGTTTCCCTCTTTTATGAAAATCAGTGTCAGTAAGTCATTGCCTGTTTGCACAATAGCGTGCTTTATTGCTAAAAGTTTGATGAAAGCAGGACACACTGCTGCGAAGAGCGCAGATGAACACACATCCTGAAAATATCCCTCCGGTTTACTCATCGTGTACACTTTTGGTTCAGATAGCAGCAGAGAGACGTGAAGTCTTACTCACCCTGACACACACGTATACACACACTCGATTTTGCATTTTATTTCGAAAGAATTTAGTTTTCTCAACTAAAATCAACATAAATAAATAGGCTTGTCATTACTTGATTTTTATTTTTTTTTCTTTAACGCCTTTAGAGAAGCTAATGATTATCTCAGGCCTGCTGTGAAAAATGTAACTGTGGCAATTGTTTGATCGCAAATTGAAAAAGTCTCTTTTAACGGTGCTGTTGTGCCATAATGTGCGAAATCAGTTTGTACGAAGTGGTTCTCAGAGCTGAAAATCCAGGTCGCAGAGTTTCAGAGGCCAAGAAATATCCAATCAAGCTGTAATAAATTGCATTTTTTTAGATGATAGTTGAAAATAGAATATAAAACTAAAAGAAAAACTTCAGCAAATTACGGCGTGATAAGATTGCAGGATAAAGGTTAATGACAGCTGCATTTCGTAACAGGACGTTGCGTTGTAACGTTTATTTTTGTTGACCGACTTTTTGACTATCAAAAGGAAAACATACGACCAAATGGCTAATTCAAAAGACAATTATATTTCTTTTTCTTTACTTATTAATACTTTATGTGATTTAATTTCTTGGAGGCTTATTTTAAGTCTGTCATACAGTGAAACAGAAATTTCCTTCTTAATTTTCATAATTTCATCATTTTAATATTTAGGGAAAAAAATCTGCCAAGAATGAACAGATAAAATGATAAATTATTTTTGCTGATGGCTCAAGCTGTTGGATAAGGCCTGTAAATTAAATAAATGCAATGCAAATATTGTCAAAGCCACATTGTGTTTAGTGCTGCCTGAAAAGCATGTGCAGGTAATTTGAAATAAACACTTGCCTCTTTCAGGAGAGTCATGTTATAGAAAGGGTATTTGCAACCCATTTCACGTGATTTTTAGGAAGTTGATGATTAATGCAAAACCTAGTTAATTCCTGGGGGCTGTTTTTTTCGGCATTTTCCTTTAAATCTAATAACCTCAGTTAGAGATACTTTTGTCATAAACCCTGGGAGACTGCAAAATTTCTTAATTCTGTCAGGTACCATGCCATTAATTATTGATAGTGTCTTGTATGTGTGATTATAAAGGTATGGATGTGGTGTGTTGTCTTTAGGTTTTTGGAGTGTTTAGCAGCATAGCAAATGTGCTGTGTGTCTTCTGCAGAGCTGTGGCAGTCGGAAGTGAAAACAGAAAGTCTTTGTATTTGTAGCTGAAAATCAGTGGATGCTGAGGGCCGTAGTTACTGGGAGGTCGGGGTGAGTGTCACAGAGGGTGGGATGTTGAGCTGTTTTAACCTTTGCCAGTGTCCCTCTGTGTGGAGGTGATGTGAGTTCAGGGCCCAGTGTGTCCCTCTCTACCTCGCCATTGACCCCGCTGATCAGAGCTGCAGGCGGCCAAGCAAGGCCCCGGCTTTTCATTTAAGTGTGTGAGCGTGAGGCCTTATCAATGTTGTGGCCATCCCCCTTTTGCCCTATCAGAGTGGCCCCCCTAGAGGGGAGATTGGCAGGGCAGCCCACTTTGCACTGTTGTTCCCCTGCAAACAGAGTGCAGTCGCTTGTCATTTTGCCAGTGTTTATGTGGTCTAAGTCTAGGTGTAGCCTGAAGGACTTGCTTTGCCTTTTTTCCCTCCCCTTGAGCTTTAAGCATGTCACCGGGGCAGAGCTTCTTAGATTTGAGTCTTGTCCTGGACCACGGCAGCTTTAGTGGAACCCCATCTAGTGTTCAGTGGGATGAGTCCTGAGGGCTGGAGACGATGAGAGCAGAAACCCTCCTGAAGTTACAAGTGTCAAGAGGCTCACAGAGGCCCCCTGCGAAAAAATAATGTAGGATCTCTCAAAGCTCTCCGTCAACTTTTTCCGACTAATCCTCGCTTTCTTGTCTCTCATATTCAGACTTTGGTCAGTCTCTTTGAGCCTCTGTCCTCTGCTCTTTGTCTCTCCTGACGCCCTTTAGCCCTGCGCACTGCTTACATTGTGCTTTTCATAGAGACTCTATGGAAGTTTTACAGACTCCATCTTTACACCAGCTTGACTTTATCTTAATTTTAATTGGAAGTTAATCCTTTCTATTTTAGGATTTAAGCCTAATGCTAGCATCTGTGTTGTTTGCTATACTAGTCTTATGTGGACAGTGGATTTGTACTCATGCATTCATTTAGTTTTGATTGTTTTTTTAGTCGTCAAGTAAAGTAAAGCACAGTATTGCACGGTCAGATGAGCAAATCTGAAGGCGTGGAAGCATTTAAGTTGATACAAGTGTGATTCTTCTGTTTTGCAGCCGTAAGGGCTTTAGTAATATTATTTGTCTCATATTTCAAATTAAGGATGGTCAAGAGAAGACTATCCACTGCTGCACTGCACAATGTTGATAAAGATATTTTGCACTAGTTTGTTACTTGGTAAAATAGAAATGCGCAAATTATTTTGCACATAAATACCTTCTGTTTCTTTGACTTTTTTGTAATTCAATATTCTAGGGATATTTTATTATTGTAAATCAGTGTATTTGCATTTTTAAATTAGATTTTTATAGAATCTTTGATTTGCAAGATTTTTGAAGATGCGCACAACATTAAATATTGGAATCTTTGTTTTAAATTAATTTAATTAATGAAACATACTTTTGCTCTTTCGAGAGAGTGCATATAAATAAAATGTTTAATTTATTTAAATTTGTTGTACACCATCGTGCCTCGAATAGTATATACATCATGTAGATTCCTATGCTCTAGATAGACTTTAGTGTTCACACACACATTTCTTTAATTTCCTAATTCTGCATCTTCCATAAGTTTGTTAGACAAAAGTTTAATTTTCTTTTTTTGTGTGTGTGTGTGGTTCCATTTTCCCTCCCACTCTCTTGTGGATCTATTAGATTTTCTTCACACTTATTTGTGTACAGACAGCTATGAGAAAAGAGAAAAGGTGTTTATTTAATCCTCACATTTCTCACACTATGAATCAAACACATTTTTTTAAAATTAGCGCTTGGGGTGTAGGTAGACGGGTGGGTGGAAGGGGGGATTTAACATGAAAAGTTATCATTAAAGTTGAGTCTTCCCTGTTTGCATGGTTTGGTGGTGTGAGGGCCAGGGTTTACTGTCATGGCAACTTTGCGTTATCTGATGTCTCTGAGCAGAGAAACATTGAGGGAGATAATCCCTGAATTAAACAGGATCTGCTTTGAGTCGACTGAGATGAGCAGGGCCAGGCTGTGCCGACGATCCCCGCCGCTCCCATGCTGCGCGAACAATGGGAAGGCATCCTGTCTCTCTGTGGGGCAGGGCTGCACTTCTCTGGGTTTCATTTGCAAATGAATTCTTGGCCCTGATGAAAGTGTTGAGGGGCCAGAGCCACAATGAAAGGGATTCATAGAGAAATGCAATTTGTAAATCAACTTGTATGTTAAACAGCGAGATTTTAGTGTGACAAAGAGGGAAAAGAATCAGGAAAGTCTGGAGCACAGCAGTGGCTCTGGGGGCAGGGTGTCGTCTTGCCTTTTTGCTCCCTGACTTGTCCTGTTTATCAAAATGGAAAATTCAAAAACACGTTTCTGTGCGCATTTGAAAGGCGGTCATTCCTCTTGAATTTTCCTCTCAGTGACAACATAAGTTGCTGAGTCTGTATTGTATGTTCTGTGAACTGGTGTGTCTCGTTTCTCAGTTTTGGCAAGTTTGTGATGCATGCATTCTGATGTACCGCCCTACTTCAAAGTTTTGACCAAATCATTTATTTAAGCAAATTGTTTTTTCCGTTGCTTTTCCCCCCAGAAGAATTCAATGAGGAGTGCCTCTTCTACGGTTTTTAGAGTTTTTGGTTCACAATTTATTCACAATAACGGAAAAAATTTGCAAAAATTCAACGTATTTTGTATTCTTTTCATTAAACGGCAGACATTGTTTTCCATGGCAAATAATTTAATTGATTAAGTCATCATTTACTTTCTACTCTTTCGTTCTTTCTCTCTGTTTTGCTTGTGTTTAGTGTGTGTGCGTAACAGCCTAGATGCCACAGGCTCTGTTGTTCATGTCTCACTGTGACTGCTGCCTGACTGGATACAAATTAGTTTAGTGACATAGATAACCTGTCCAAGATGCCCATAGTTGGCTGAAAATGAGCAAAGTTGACAGCAAATTGAAAGTCTAATAAGTCCTTCAAATGCTTGATTTGCGCCGAGTGGACAAGTAGACTTTGAAGGGCAAGGAATATAGGAAATCAATGCCTTTCTATGAAATTTCATTAAGACCCAATGTCCTCACTTCACTCTTTTCTATATTTTGATGGATTATCTGGAGAAAATGATTACCTTTGGTTGGGCTGATGAAACCCAGATGTACATCTTCAAAGATCACTTTTAAGCAATATTTGAGTAGTTCCCATTGATTTTGTATCCCCTCGTATCGTGTTTCAGAGGCCGCTGCATTGAATGAGGCCTTTTCTCATTTCTGCTGGCTTATTGTTGCCTTTCGATCGTTGTTTTTGTGAACACATCAAGGGGATAAGTGTAAAACTGATTAACTTAAGATTAACAACAATGGAATTTGAGGAGATAAAGCTGCTTCTTCAGCTGCAAAACATTTCTAATCACTAATCCTCTGTTTCCTCTTTTTCAGGGGACACAGAACTTTGCTCAGAGGACCCCCCCTGCAAGGAGTCAGACGCCCACGTCTGCAGCAGATGTTGTGCTGAGTTCTTTGAACTATCAGATCTTGAGGAACACCAGAAGAATTGCACTAAGAATCAGTTAGTTCTGATAGTGAATGAAAACCCCGCCTCCCCCACCGGAACTTTCTCGCCTGGCTCTCCTCCCCATAATCCTGATGACCAGATGAATGACACAGCTAATAACACTGATCAAACAGAGTGCAGTGACCTTTTGGAGCCTAACACTCTTGAAAAAGACGAATCCATGGACGTGGACGTTTCTGGAATGAGCAGTGGTCATGAAGAGGAAGGCAGTCATACAGAGAGCGGGAGCCCCATCAACACAGTCAGCAGCCACAGTGGCAGGGGCACCTCGGGCCCTGCAGTAGGTACGTCAGCAATCTCTGCCCCTCTACCTCAGCTCAGAAATCTGACTGAACTGGGAAACTTCTCCATGATCAACAGCAATGTCATAATTGAAAATCTGCAGAGCACCAAAGTGGCTGTGGCCCAATTCTCCCAAGAGACCCGTAACACAGGGGGCCCCAGGGTGGCAGTGCCAGCCCTTATGGAGCAGCTCCTAGCCCTACAACAGCAACAGATCCACCAGCTGCAGCTCATCGAGCAGATTCGCCACCAGATACTGCTGCTGGCCTCCCAGTCCCCAGAACTGCAGGTGCCCCCAACCTCTGCTCCAGGCACAATGGGGCCTGCTGCCAGCCCACTGACCACACTCAGCTCACATCTCTCCCAACAGCTGGCTGCAGCCGCAGGCCTAGCGCAGAACCTGGCTAGTCAGTCAGCCAGTATTAGCAGCCTAAAGCAACTGGCTGCAGCGGCACAGCTACCTCAGCCCAACCCAAGCAGCAGTGAGACATCTCAGAGCATTAGCACACTGGGGCCGTCAACAGCCAATACCCAGTCCTCTGACAAGAGGCCGAGTCATATGAGTAGCCTCCACTCTCAGCTCAGCAACTCCTCACTGGCTAAGTCATCCACGCCAGCATTTGGAATGGGTAGCTTGTTAAGCTCTGCAGTGAATCCCCTTCTACCTCAGCCCCCACCTGGAAACCCCATGTTCTCCAGCTCACTGCCCAGTGTTGGCACCACCGTAGAGGACCTCAACTCTTTAGCAGCTTTGGCCCAGCAGAGGAAAGGCAAGCCGCCAAATGTCACTTCATTTGAACACAAGAGCAGCTCTGATGAGGCTTTCTTCAAGCACAAGTGCAGGTTTTGTGGCAAGGTGTTCGGGAGTGACAGTGCCTTGCAAATCCACCTGCGCTCTCACACTGGCGAGAGGCCATACAAGTGTAATATCTGTGGCAACCGCTTCTCCACCCGCGGTAACCTGAAGGTGCATTTCCAGCGTCATAAAGAAAAATATCCACACATCCAGATGAACCCATACCCTGTTCCTGAACATTTAGACAACATACCAACTAGCACTGGCATACCATATGGCATGTCTATGCCTCCTGAGAAACCTGTCACCAGCTGGCTGGACAGCAAACCAGTTTTGCCCACGCTGACTTCCTCAGTCGGTATGCTGCTGCCACCAACCATGCCGAGCCTGCCACA
The DNA here is from genome assembly GCF_008729295.1 of Plectropomus leopardus. Classification (NCBI taxonomy): domain Eukaryota; kingdom Metazoa; phylum Chordata; class Actinopteri; order Perciformes; family Serranidae; genus Plectropomus; species Plectropomus leopardus. The sequence continues at coordinate 30,796,639 of NC_056463.1, forward strand.
TTTCATCAAAAAGGAAGATCATTCAATAGCCATAACTAGCCCATCTGTCACTGCAAAGAGTGTCTCAGGCGCTGCTGAGCCTTCAGCTAAAAGTAATGATGGAGTTTCCGAAGAGGGTGAAGTTGCAACTCTTCCTACCTCAAATGGGAAAACTGAAGAAGGCAGCCAATCCTCAGGCTTCATGACAAATGTGAGCTCTGCCTCAGAGAGCACTGCTGACTACACAACATCTAACAGCCCGCCCATGATGACCAACCCACTCATGCCTCTTATGTCTGATCAGTTCAAGGCTAAGTTCCCATTTGGAGGCATCCTGGATCCTCTCCAGGGGTCAGAGACCTCCAAGCTACAGCAGCTTGTGGAGAACATTGACAGGAAGGTGACAGACCCAAATGAATGTGTCATCTGCCACCGGGTGCTGAGCTGCCAAAGTGCTCTGAAAATGCACTATCGCACTCACACTGGGGAAAGGCCCTTTAAGTGTAAAATCTGTGGCAGGGCCTTTACCACCAAGGGAAATCTTAAGACCCACTACAGCGTCCACAGGGCAATGCCTCCTCTTAGAGTCCAACACTCCTGCCCCATTTGTCAGAAGAAGTTCACAAATGCTGTGGTTCTACAGCAACATATTCGCATGCACATGGGTGGGCAGATCCCCAACACACCTCTGCCAGAGAGTTACCCAGAGTCCATGGTCTCGGACACTGGCTCGTTTGAGGAGAGAAATGTTGATGATTTGGACAACTTCTCTGATGACATTGAAGGAATGGAGGAGGGCCCAGATAGCAGTGTGCCAGACACACCCAGATCAGCCGATGCGTCCCATGACAGTCTATGTAACTCCCCAGCCCCCCCTGAAATGGCTAGCCAGGAGGGGCAAGACAGAAATGGCAGAGAGAACGCCCAAAATAATGAAACAGAGGAGATACACATGAGCCAAATGAAGACTATGGCAAATGGCTTAGTTGAGGGGGATTGCCTCACCAATGACTCCTCATCTCTGGGAGGGGATGTTGAAAGCCAAAGCGCCGGGAGTCCAGCTGTGTCAGAATCTACCTCCTCCATGCAGGCGCCATCCCCCACTAGCATGCAGCTACAACCACGCAAATCCCCCAGCCTCGAAGAAAGGCACCAGAGGGCCTTATCCTTGGAGCAAACCACTGCAAGCCTCTTGCACTCTCACCCCTCCAACATCGGAGCCCTGGACCTGACATCTGTCAATCCCTCAAAAGATCCCTTGGGCATGTTATTCCCCTTCCGTGAGCGTAGTATCGTCAAGAACACATCCTGTGACATCTGTGGGAAGACCTTCGCTTGTCAGAGTGCCTTGGACATTCACTATCGAAGCCATACCAAAGAACGACCATTTATTTGCACGGCCTGTAACAGGGGTTTCTCCACCAAGGGCAACCTCAAGCAGCACATGCTAACCCATCAAATGAGAGACCTGCCCTCACAGCTCTTTGAGCCGTCAAACACCAGCCTGTCCTCCAGCCCAACACCATCCCTCCTCTCTGTAGGCTCTCTTAACAAACCAGAGGTCAACGGCTTCCTGCATGGCCTCCACCAAGAAAATAAGGACATGCCCTCTGGCTTGGTGACATCATCTGCCTCCACTTCCCCAGTGCTTTCCGCTGCACCGCCACGCAGGACACCCAAGCAACACTTCTGTAATGCCTGTGGGAAGTGTTTCTCCTCCTCCAGTGCTCTGCAGATCCACGAGAGAACCCACACAGGGGAGAAACCCTTTGCTTGCAGTATCTGTGGTCGGGCTTTCACCACCAAAGGAAACCTCAAGGTAAATGTCGAAACATCCAGAAAACTGTTGGTCTCCTAAAAGTTTGTGCGTGCGAATGTTTGTGAAAAAATTAGTCTCAGGGCTGCTATTTAATTTTATACGGCGTGTCAGTGCACTAGGCATCAAGAGGTGGTAATGTTGTATAATTAATGAAAGGAACAGCTCTCTGAGAAAAAGTTACCTTAGTGGAAAGGCTGAATCACGCAACTAATATGATTATTGGGTAGAAATTCCAGAATGTAATCAGCTGCGAATGATTCAGTCCACAGAATTAATTATCAGAGGCAATCAATGTGCGCGAGGTCAGTCTGTAGTTTTCCACAATGGATTCTGTGAACACTGTCACAGACCTAAATCATTAAGAAAGGGATCCTGCTCAATGATCTCCAGAAACTTTGGAGAATTATGGGAACTTAATTAGGCGGAACTTGGGGTCATTATTTTTTAAGTGCATCAATCTGTAATCCTAGAGAGGAATTTTGAATGCATGTTAATTTTTAATTTTTTTTGGTCGAAACTAGTCTTATACACAGATATCTGCATTTGCAGTTAAAGTTGCTCCATTCCACTACACAGAAAGGTCGGACTTTTTAGAAGTAGGTCGTACATAAAATAACTTCATTATTATCTATAGTTATTTGAATGCATCTTTCTATGATTTTGAAGAAGGAACAAAAGGGGAAAAATGTATTGTTTTTGTCATGGGGAGTGTATTGGCAGAGGTGAAATGTCACATGCAATGTAGGCCACAGCAATGAAATTGGACAGTGCAATTCTACGCACAACCCTGTGGTCCCCCTGTGAGATGAGCAAATTAAGGTTTAGATTAAACAGCATGTATCAGTCTTGCCAAAATAAGATGTTTACACCATGTTGGTACCTCTCAACAGCAAAAGCAAGTAACTGGTCTGCTGCACCCAGGGTGTGAAGCTATTTTAATTCGGAGGCGAGCATTATTATTATTTTTTCCATTGCATCATCTCATGTGCAGCTCTTGTGGCCAAGTTTGTAAACATCACTAATTTTCATCCCTCTCATTGCTCTGTCTCTCTCCTCCCTCCCTTTTATTCCCCTCCTCTGTCCTCCTTCTCTCACTGCGTAGGTCCACATGGGCACGCACATGTGGAACAGCGCTCCTGCCAGACGTGGCCGCAGGCTGTCTGTGGATGGGCCAATGGCCTTCCTGGGTACCAACCCAGTCAAGTTTCCTGAGATCTTCCAGAAAGACATGGCATCAAGGGCAAGCAACGGGGACCCAGCCAGTTTCTGGAACCAGTACGCTGCAGCCTTCTCTAACGGCCTGGCAATGAAGACAAATGAAATCTCTGTCATTCAGAACGGAGGCATCCCACCCATGTCAGGTGGTGTGGGGAATGGGGGCAGCTCTCCCATAGGTGGCCTGACTGGCAGCCTAGACAAGCTACACAGTACGGAGCCCAACGCTGCTCTGGCTGGTTTGGAGAAAATGGCCAACACAGAGAACGGGGCCCACTTCCGGTTCACACGCTTCATGGAGGACAATAAAGAAATTGTCACCAGTTAGAGTGTATGTCATCAGTTGTGCACAGACACATGAAGATGCCTGAAGGCATACTGTACACATATGTAGACACACAGATGAAGAAAGAGAACAAGACAGGGACAAAATCAACTGAACTGCTATGCTCGCCATTGAATCTTTACGAACATGAGTGTGAAGACAAGTTGCTTTTTTTGTACAATGTACATGTTATAGTTTTAAGGAGCTTATTTATTAGTGATTATAACCTTGCTTGAAACCAAGTGGAAGCATTAACAGTTAGGTTTTTATTTGTTTTAAAGCCAGAATGGGTATGTATGGGTGCTTAAAAAATGTGCTTTTGAAACTTAGAATATCTGGGTAGATAACCTTACCTTGGCATTAAATTATTTTCTGTCTGTAGTAGCTATAACCGAACTGTCGATGTTCATGTGATGCATTAGCCCTGTAATAAGCAAACAGACTTGCTGTAAATAATGTACACTGATCTCCTGTAGATGGTCTAACATCTGTGTGTTCATGCCCCCCCCATCCCCTCATCAGAGCAAAACAAAATTCAGGCAAGGGACTAAATGATGTGGTAGTTCCTTTCTTTCCATTTTCTATTTACCTTTATTTTATTTAAAACATTGAAGTTTGGTACATTTCTTTAGTGTTAACTTGTTTAGTTGTTACCGTTTCTGTGTATTGTACTTTCTACTTTTTTTTTGTTTACTTCCATATTTTTTCCCTCAATCTCTTTTTCGTTGCTCGTATTTTGGTGTTGTTGAAAGCAAGACAGAAGGGAACGTTCGGTCTGGCCTAATTTCCTGGCTCTTGGGACTGAGACAGCCAGTCAAATGAGCAGGATTCTCCTTCAGTTTCTCAGCTGGATTTCCACGTTGCTGCTATGTCCCAGCATCCTCGCTGACATCAAGTGCAAAAGTTATGTGTTGAAGCTTCTGTAAATATGTTCAGACGTGGACATACGAACTCCCTCTTAAGAAAAATGTACATAGAGCTCACACAAGAGAAGTCCATCACGGCCAGGGGACAAAATGATAGTGTTTTTATAAATATAAATATATATTGGGTTTGACAACCTTCGGACTGTTACATGCACTTTCTTGGAAAGTTGGAAGATCTTTATGGGTCCAGTTTCTCTACACTTTAATACCTACTAACAACTAAGATACTGTAATTCTTTACTCTAATAATCAAATACATCAGTTTTCCAAAAGAAACACTGTGTGTGTGCGTGTGTGTGCTTTTATTCCCTCCTTTATTTATCATATCATTGCAAATATACTGAGAATTATTTTCACACCTTGACAATCGTGAAAGAATAGAAATAATAAAATGACTTTTTGTCTGTGAGTAATTTGTGCAGCAGGGCCGCCGTGCAGCTTGCTGAACTCTTCTTAGTTTCTCTGACAGGCAGCAGAAGCAGAAACGGGGGCTTGGATTCAGTCATTAATGATGTGAGCTGCCCTGCTCCTTAATTTGAAATGATCGCCGTTTTAACCTCATAATTTCCGTTGCCAATCCTTGAAATCGCCAGTTAATCGCTAATCCTCGGAATCAAGCATATTCGAGGCTTTTTACGCGGAAAAGAAAAAGGTTTCCTCGTGCTATTTATTTATCACCAGATTATAATAAATTTTTAAAAAGTCTCGGCGGCTGAGACAGAGACAAAGACATGTTATTTTGTCTGAATTCGAAAGTTACACAATTCAGGATTATTATTATGCAGACGGCATTTTTTATATCTCAACAGGATTTTTTTTCCTTTTATAAAATATACGTTTCATTAAGAATGCGACGATCTCATTATTTGCCACAAAGCCTCAAAAGAAGTTGTCAAAACGATCACACGGTTATCCGGATAAAGCCTTTGACGGCTTTGAAGGCATTTGCCTCGCGTTTTTTTTTTCTTATTCAAACCGAAATTTTTCCCCTTTTGTATTTCAACAGCTGCATTTAATTTAACACATCGTTGCACATCCTGCAATACAGGATCTGTTAATTTCTGTCCAGCATCCTCAGCGCTCTCCCCTCCTCTTCACAAAGCCCAAATCCCCAATATTTACGTTTTATATTTCAAGACGTCGAAGCTAAATGATCCTTGCCCACAGTGCCTGTTTTCTTTTTAACAGTCACATCTGTTCCCCTGAGCTCTGTTTGTGCAGCACATCGGCTTCCTGAGAGATTCCTTCAAATAGAGAAAGAAAAATAAAACTGCTCCACATTCGTACCGCTCCGCTAATTATGACAAATAATGCGTTCAAATTTACGACTTCAGCTTCCGTTTATATATATAAAATTATTACTACTTTTTGTTATTATTATTATTATAATTACTATTAGTAGTAGTAGTATATTAACTATAATACTTATAATTACAATAATAATTTTAAGGTCTTATTTCGGATGTTTTCTTTTAATTATATATATAGATAATACTTTAAATAAGAGAGAAAAAAACATTAAAAATACATTGAAAAAAAGTCATACTGAAGATTCACAAAACTGGTTATAATTACAGTAGTGTTGCAGCCCAACTTTTAGCCTTGTGTAATCTACTGAATATGTATCAATAATAAATACAAATGTGTGTGGTTTATATAGATATATACAGGCACTCACACACACACACACACACACACACACACACACACATTTATATTTATTATTATTTTTATTTATTTTATTTTTTCTGTGGGCTATTAACAGATATGGAACAGAAATGTACAGGAGTATATACATGCTTTATCTCTTTGTGAGTAGTCCCACCACTAAGCATGGACGGGGCTCTTCCCTCCTGGTTCCTCGCTTAAGTATCGATTGAGCTGTGCAGTATTACAGAAACACTTGAATCTCAGGTGGCAGGAATGTGTACAATTGATCTCTTCCACTGTGGCTCCCAGCAGTGGCTTTTTGCTCCACAACACAGAGCACCACAGGAAGAGCCCGGCGAACACACTGAAACACAATCGCTCCAGACTAAGAGGGGCTGTCCCAGTCTGCCCTGTTCACTGTCACAATTTATTGTAGAGCTGTGAGTCTCATCCACTGAGAATGTGCTTTCAGCGTGCACAGATTAGGTACACTTTATATCATAAACACACTCATAGGAGAGATGTATACACACTGCATCTTCACACAAACACACTCCTGCATATTTTGATTTATTCTTAACATTTTATCTAATGTGTTTTTATTTTAGTGTTGGTTATTTTCTCCCCGTCTGAGCTAAATGGCTTGATGGGTTTTTGCTGCAGTGTCTGGAGAGGATGGGAACCATCAACAAAGAAACATTAGTCTCTTTAGCTGTAAGCCACTCCTGTCCACTTACTGTACACTTGAAGGTTCATTAAAGGGTTGGCCTTAAGTAAGGGCTGTATGCACAGCTGCCACACTGCAAAAATAACATCATTTGTTTACAGTGTAACTTTACTTGTGTTAGAAATTATTTTAAACAAAATTTTTATAATGTAATTTTTGTAACTGTATTTTTCCTTGAGGTGATCTACTTAATTCTTCTTTGTTTTGTCAAAAAAAAATAGTTTTTTTTCTTTTATTGGTTTGGATATTTGACTAATTCATGACAAATTTAAATTAAATTGCTTTATGGATTTTTTTAGAATAAAAAAATGCCACATATCTTTCATGTAAGGAAATACGAAGGCTATACTAATTAATAATTTTTTACTATAAATTAAATTGCTTAAGAAACAATCCATAATGTCTACAGCTAGCAGTTTTAGATGGGTCGTGTGTGTGTGTGTGTGTGTGTGTGTGCGCGCGCACTCTAGTCTGTGAGAAGAAAAAGACACAAAAAAGACCAAACAAGTAAAGTGTTTCTTGACTCATCAACAGCAGCATCAGGAGTAAAATGTCTAATATCGGTTGTCTCTGTCCTCCACAGTCCTTTGGTGTGCAGGTCAGCTTGAGATGAAGCTGCACGGAAGCGATCTTGGGAAGCTGGAGCCCCCTCCCACATCTTCTGCCATGTGCTGTCAGCCCTCCTGAGTCGATACAAACCGTAGCCTGGGGCCCGGCCTGGACTCCCCACTGAGGTTCTGGCCCACCGCTGGGAGATCAAAGACCCACGGAGAACAATGGTGAGCCTCATTTAGCCGGCCGCGGTTCACTTTCTCCGGATGCACCGCCACACCTGCCCACGCTGTCAATCACACTCAGTTGATGGATCTGCTCAGAGGCCTATTTATTACAAGAACATACTTCTTCTTGCTTTTATGTTGAAAAAATAACTTTATTTTTGACATGACAATCTTGTCCTGCCTTTAATTTCCCTAATATGGCCAGTAATTGTATTTTATTGTATAAAACAAATGATTCTTTCACATTTGTATAAGTCTCGCCCTAATGTGCGTTGTCATTTTCCTCCAGCCATTTCATGCTGGTTTTATCTTCCTGTGGTTCTCGTCGTGCTTCCTGTGGAAAATGGAGCCTGTCTGCAGCGTGTACACAGCTGGTTGGAAGACAAGACCTCCAGATTGTAAGTACAAACATGGGGCAGGATTTTTCAGGCCTGTACACTCTCACAGTTATCACAGACGAGCAATCAAAGTCTTCTAGGAAATATCCATCCCACTCAAAACCAGACACTTTTTTTCCTCTTCATTCTGCTCCTGTTTGCTCTCCATTGAAGTTGTGCTTTGGTCTTATGAGATTGTCTTTGCATGGTTTATTTTTATGGCACAGCAATCTGGAGACTATCCAAATGTCAAGGTCATTTATCTTGCAGTTCATCCGCTCCTTGGCTTTGTGTGGTGAGAAAGAGAGGCACAGGCCCCATATTGCATTTCATGACCTATTGTGTCAAATGAGCACCCAGACAAACAGGTGGGAGCCCTAATGTGAGCTGCTCGTGGACCAGACTCACCAAAGTTGAGGCTCCCTGGCCCATTCTTTAATAAGGCACTCATGCTTGCAGAACGATCACAGTGTTTCCCTCATCGTCAGATGGGAACCTTCAGGGATGCTAATGAACATACAGTGAGGGTTTGTCTCACGGACAGTGCTCCCGCTATCTACGTCTCCCAGTTTATCATCACCGCTGAAATTGCAAGCCCCGTTTTACTGGGCTTTTACTACAAGGGGGACATTTAGTCCATTGTGATGCTAATTCTTTAAAATTTGATGTCTGGGGTTTGTTCTTTCAGGTCAGGATAGGTTTATGAGACTGGGTCTTTTGACAGAGTACAAGCACCTTTTTTGTAATCAGGAAAGAAAAAAACCCCACAGTCAAGGCTTGTCCTCATTGCCCCTAAAGGCAAATTTAATTTAATGTGCATTTCCATTTTAAGATGAATCGCGTTTCCTTGTTTTGTACAGTAGAATGGAGACAGATCGTCTTTCTTTGGTTTTAAAGAACAGCTTCGAGATTAAGTAGGCTGATTGTGGCCCTTTCACCATCAGAATTACGGTTGGTAACCCTAGCCAGGCCTGTCTGCTCCGGAGGCTGAAACACACACAGAGTTGGGGACACTCTCTGTTAATGTCATCTCACAGATTCAATTTCCTCATCGCGATCTTACCTCGAGTCCCACAACCTCTGACACATATTCTTTCTCACAGTGTCAAAGCATGCTAGTGAGATGGAAAGATATTCTGCGGCCGCCGAGATATTGATATCGAGCGTCAAGATGGGGTGTCAGAGCAACTAGGAAGAAGCCCTTCAGCCGCTTGTCAGGTGTGTTTGATTCCATAGGTGCTCCGGAGAGATGTCTTGAGTTTATTGAATTTGTCATTTTCGGCCTGGGAGTGAAAAGGGCACCTGTGTGCTGCCGTAAGCCCCCCACGCCAGGACCGCCACCCACATCACACGATGACAGCTGATGTGCAGGGACAACCCTGAAGCTGTTTGATTTTTTTTTTTTTTTTTTTTTTTTTTAAAGCAGTCCGTCAGCCTCTGCGTACATTATTCATCAGGAAAACAGCTGAAAGGATATTTACTTTGTCAATTTTCTCATAAAAGCCTCCTCGGGCACAAAAAAGTCACCCGTGGTTACAGCAAGAACAACATAGCTATTTTGGAGGCAGGTTCAGAGCTCTGTCTGACACAAATTGAAGACTTTTGTAGCTGTGGATACTGGCCACCCACATCAGTGCTAGATCAAAGCAACGGCCTGCTACGGCGGCTGAATATTCAGTGACGTTATTGGAGTGTGATAGGTTCGTCTGCTCAGTCATTGACTGTGAGAATATGAGGATGTCAGATAGAGATCTCGCTCTGTTTTACTGTCTTTTATGGGATTTTTGGGCTGCTGTACAGTGTCTCCAACGGGTCACAGATCTGCCACCCACTCCTTAAAATGCTCACTACTGCAGGGTTTCTCATTGGACATCTTGTTGTAGTGAAGAGGGAAATGGTTTCCTCTGTGAAATGTGTAATCAAATGTAAGATAAGGAATGCATTAGGTCATGGCAGTTCCCACAATGTGCTGTTTGATATGGAGATGTGTGTGCATGTGTGTGTGTCTGAGTGTGTAACTCAATTGCACCACCAGCGTCAGCCAGCGCTTGAACTGCATCACTCATCGGATTAAAGCATCCACTAAATGGCATATGTTATGATGACATGATTTCATGCACGTGTAAGTGTGTGTGTTTAATACCGTGCTGCCTTTTCGTACATGCCTTCCTCATGCTCAGTTAAGCCCGTGCCACCTGTGATTAATAAGAGATATCCCAGATCCAGCAGGTTAATGTTTAATCAATCAACTGGGAGAGGAGCCTCTAAATGGCCTAGTTTATTTTTAACCACATTAAATGCACAGAGGGTTTTATGCAGCTAAAACTCATTATTTTTGCTTTCAGCTAATGTTTATCAAGCCGTGGTGAGAATATTTTACACCGGGCTTATATGCTTGTTTTCCTATCTGGGAGAAATAAGAAAAGGTTTATCAAGAACATAATGTTGTGAGATGAAAGGACAGAATGAAGTGATTCTCAGAGCTAAAACGTCACAGAACAAGGTCAACATGTGCAGGAAGTATTGCAGCAGTAGTGGTGATATTTTGTTTCTTGCCCTTTATCCCCATATTAGTAATATTTGTAACACTTTCACTGCTACTGTGTGTTTCCTCTCCACTGTGAGCTGCTACTGTGTGACTTGGCTCAAGCACTATGAAATCAACACCCCACTCAGCAATAATGCTCTCTGAGGCTTGGCCAGTTTACTAAATAATCGATCCAAATAAAAGCAGCAGATAAAATTGACTGACCCTCATATACTTAATTATTGCAGCTATTTGACCAAATAGCATTTTTCAGGATGCTGTGTGTCACAGGCCATCAATATTCCTTTAATCGCTGTTAGTTATTGCCCTACTTTGTTACTGCTGTGGATGGCCGGTCTCCAGTGGTCAGTCTGGCCCAGGGCAGCGAGGGAATGAGATGCTAAATGGTTGCGCAAACAATTTGATTATGCTGTTTAATTCCCGTCATATAGATCTGCCGGCCCTGCTGATGCACTCATTTCTGTGAGGCTGTACAGCAGAGTGCTGACCTGCCTGCCTCACACCAGCGGCCCTGAAAGAGCTGCTTTTTCCTCCGTGGCCTCTGGATCAATAGTGACTGCTCCCTGGGTATGAACCGGTGTCTTCACCTCTCACCACTAACCTTTCAGCTCTTGTATGATGGAGCTGTTCAACATCTCGTCTGAGCTCAAATGTTGAAAGCTCTGGCATGTTTGTGGCCTCGTCCGCAGGCCCTCGGTCCTTACCTAGCTGAGCCAAGGTGTTGTAATACAAGGAGATTTGAGGGTTAACTCTCCTCCATCCAAACAGACCACCTCTGCCAAGTGAAAAATGAGAAATGAGCAGGGCAAGCTCTCAGGCCCAGTTGCCCAGTTCCTGAAATTAACATTTCAATTCAAAACCAATAATAACGCATTGTGTCTGGCATGAATGAGTGCTGCTGCAAAGGGAAGGCGATACCTCCTGTTCCTGTGTCAATGAAAAAGCTCCTTCATCTTCTGCTAAAGGGCCCACACAGTCTGAGGTCAGCCAGTCAGCCTTGGTTACACTGCGCAGGCATGCCTGGGTGGACGGCTCGAGCTTCCCGGTGCCTTTACAAAAGCCAGGAACTGCAAACACACACATACACACACGGGCGTACATACACATTTGCAGAAACACTCATGTCATGCTCTGGCTGAAGTTGATGGCTCTCAAGTTTTGCCAAGGACTACTTAGCACTTTGAAAGAAAAGTAAACTTTGTGTTCTCTGAAATAAGTTGCAGTAACTAATTGCAAGATCATATGACCATTTCAGCCTCTGAAGCTTATTATGATTTGAAACATAATAATTGAATGAAGGTAACTAATATCTACATGTGCACTCCACTTGCGTTTCCTTCTGATGGTCTGTATACTTGGGTTATATCGCGTGTGTACATACTGTGTGTCTCTGTTCATGTCCAACCACCTTGTATGCTCATTGACAGGAGATCTCGGGGGCCATAAATGGAAACACCGTGTCGTGGGGATTTGGGCATCTTGGCTTTTGAGAATGGGCTTGGGAGCCAGGCTGTGTGGCTCTGCCAAGAAGGTGTCAAAGCCGACCTCTGCTACATGCTCCCCTCCATCAGAGAGCAGATTACCAGTGTGGGAGGCGAGAGAGAGGGACACAGGGCAATTTCAGGAGAGCACTGTGGCTATTTCTGCTGAGACTGAAGGGATGCAAGAGCCTATCTGCTGGCTGTCTGCTCCAAGCGATGCCAGCTTTGTTAGTCTGACTGATTCCTTACATGAACTGCACTGGAGTCCTGTCTGGGTGGGTTAATCTTCCATAGCTGATGTTTCACTTTTCAATGCGAGTGATTAAGGTGTTGTGCACTTAAATATTGATCACAGACAGTCCCATCTAAAATCTGATAAGTTCAAATACTACACAAACAGTCACTATTGATATGAAGGACATTCAACCCCCAGGTGTTGTATTAAACTTTAAAATAACCTCAACGAGAGGTTCTGGAAATAGGTAAGCCAGGAAATGGAGTACCAGCCTTCTTAGTGAGGACATACTTTCTCTGTTGAACATCTGTGGACAGCTGTGGCCTTACTACTGGTTGTGCAGAAGTGCACATGGTTCCATTTATACTACAACTGGGAGCACGTCGTTCATAGACTGTATGAATAATGGACGTAGCTACTGTAATGTACCCTATTGTTTTGTGGACATTTTGAAGCCTTGTGTTTGGCATTTTGGCTGTCACCATCTTGATTTTTTGGAGCCAGAAGTGATCGTATTTGGGCGAGAGGACGGTGCTGTGGGGGAGCAAGTGATGGATCTGACTGGAAGCTGTACACACAACCGGCACACAGCCTGTCGCTCGAGCAGCCCTCTCCTTATACATGTGTAAAATGTAAATGAGTGAGTGATGAAAAAACTCACCATACAGTTGTCATGCATGTTGAAGTTAGATCAAAACCATTTGTTCTACCAGGCTATGAACATGTTTATTTCTGCTGTAAAGTTGGACATTTTAACATGAGGTCTGTGGGGATTTTTCACTGTTTTGGAGTCAGCCTCAAGTGGCCATTGGATGAATTGCAGTTTCTGGCACTTTCGCTCTTGGCATTGGCCTGCTGTTCCAAGCATTCCAGTTGGTGGTGGTAATGCATCATATTGTTGTTTGTCAATCACCATAAAAATCAAAAAGAAGAAACACATACAAAAAATGGTAACCATGATAGAAAAATAGAGAAAACATAATGTTCAATGCTTACCAAGAACAGGGATTATATATTGAACTTTGTAACAAATTTTGTATGCGGGTGTCCATGTAGGGATCCGTGCAGACCTGCACAGACACTGCAGACCCTCACAGACACACAGATGCACAAAGTATGACGCTAGCTTTACAACAGCATTCTTATTGTTCTTTATCCTGTGCAAGAATCTACATCATTTAGATACGGTGAAAAAAGAAAAGTGCGTGTTTCGCATTTCTCAGTTAATAAGTGTATAACCAAAGCAGTTATACTTGCTGTTAAAACACCTGCAGAATAAGAAGCAATCTCACCTGAAAACTTATTCTTTTAAATGTATATACATGTATTTTAATATGAAAATCACTGAAATATTATGTGGTTTCCAACCAGCCAGCACAATTACAATATACATGTTTCTACCTTTTATGACTGACCTCATATTAGGCTTCAAAATGATTCTGAGTAATATAGAGATCACAATCCTGACTTATGTTTTGAGGATGAACTGTTTCAAATGTTACATTGCATATCTACAGTGAGATGGTCATATACTAGTCTAGTGGTCCAGTCCAAATGAGTGTGCAACCTGTTTGTTCCCTGTAGGGTCCAGGTGTGAGTGTGTGTTATTGTTGGCCAAACATGAATACAACTTTTCCTTTCATATAAAAGTGGAAAAAATACAGCGTAGCAGCCTACATAACGGTGGGTTATTGTGTGTTTTTGTGAAATGCCTTGAGTGGCCAAGGCAGCGTCTTTTGGCTGGCAGTGATGACATCAGTGCTCCCAGCGAAGAGGCCAGCTCCACTAATAAGGCGCTGCTGGGATTGCTGCCCGCTTAGGTTGTCAATGAGTCTGTCTTGATCTGAGGATTAGGCCAGTCGTTCCAATTACAGCCTGGTGCCTTGAGGTTTGTCAGGCATTGACACAGACGCCTGTCGATGGCCCTGGTGCATATTCCAGGACCCCGCTGAGTGACAGGCGCCAGCGCGCCAGGAGACGATGACACACTGTGACTGTGTGTGTGTGATGTGTATGTGTTCATACATGTCTATACGTGTCTATCCCATATCATTAAGTTCCTATCCATGTCATAGCTCTCAGCTGAAAATGAACCTGTCCTACGTTACATAGACTGCAAAGCACAAGTTAGAGTAGTGTGTGTGTGTGTGTGTGTGTGTGTGTGTGTGTGAGTGTCTCATTTCCATGGCAAAGATATCAACTCTTGATAACAGTCTATCCTATGCACATGGAGGAGCAAGAATACAAGCATAATCCTGGTGATGTCTAAGTTAGTCATGTAACCTTTGCTGGCAGTCTGTTTAAAAGAGTATTGGTAATTTAAAGCAGTACAGGAAAAAAAGAGCCACACTCTGTGATCGCTTTATGGATTTTTGGCAAACCAATCAGCGGACAATAAGAAAACTCCTGATAGCAAAACAGCAAGAAAATAGATGGTGACCATCACCCCAACCATCAAATACTCTTAAATTATTATGAACAATCTATGATGTATTCCAGGAACTATTCTGAGACCAAACACTGTTGTTATTATTATTTCTATCTTTTTTTTTTTTCATTTCCTGTGCCTCGTCACTTTTCCTAATTAGAATGTGTATAATAGAGCAGGGGTTCTTACAGTTTTGATGACTGAGCACCAATTTAGGGAGCCAGCAGCATATAATCGAGGGCTACACAGTAAAAATGCACACATTAAAAAAAAAATTTAAAAATGCAAATCTAACATTTTTCTTGGGACGCACAGGCGTTACTACAGTCGGCCTTCATCACCACTACTTCTTTGATATTGTTCTGGTGTGTCTGAGCTTTACATCAGCTTTCTTAAACTGGCAGACACTTGTTAGGGAGGGTGCAGTGTGACGCAGTAGCCGAGTAATGCATTAAATGCAAGCTGTTGAAAGTGAAGGTATTGAAACCTCAGATAATTGGACCTCAGATGATTGGACTGCAAGATGCACTTTGAGAAACTATGCTGCAGGTGTGCCCTCGAAGCAAAAACATGTGTATCTACAGCTCAGCCAGGAGTTACGGGGAGCAGTTTTGTGTTCTCTCGGAGCAGCACTCAGTAACTTGACATGGCTTGGCTGGACTCAGCCACCTCTCATCTGGTCATCTCTGCTAACTTCAACCCCCCTCCCTCCATGTGCACGCACCCACACACACACGCACGCACGCGCGCGCACACACACACGTGTCGCCTGGGAGGCCAGTAGTGACTTTACACCCACAGAGGTGGGTCATGTGACACAGACTGCTGTGTCCCACGTTTGATACTTAATATTCACCACCTGGTGTTATTTACATGCCATTAAATGAGAGACGGGTGCTGCCCTCTCTGACTCTCCATCTGATTTCTGTAAAATAACCAAAAATGCTCTTTGTGTGTCCAGAATGAAAAATTGCATCACGTTAACCACTTGAAAATAACATCCTCTCTATATTTTTTAATTTCATTGCAGTTCTTCCCTCTGTTTTTGCCGGGTGTAATGTTATCCGCGAGCGATGTTAGCAGGCTGTAATTAAATATGAATGGAGCGCTGTTGGTTGCCCGGCCAGTTTGTTTGGTTGAGTGCTGGCCTGGGGAGGAAAGCTCATCAAATCAGTTGTGTTGGTGTCATTCTACACCCCTATAACACTCCATGACAGGGAATCTCGGTGGTCCTGTGTAAAAAGGGGCTGGAATCACCTGTATTTAGAGTTAATGGATTCGAAATAACTCACAAGCTCGCACTTTAATGAACGCTTGATTGATGAAAAAAAAAGGCCCCCCTCACTCCCCCTTGTCCCCGCATTGCATGAAAAACATTTTCAAATTGCATGCTGGCACAGATAATTCACTTATTCTGTGTAATTGGATGCTGACCAGGGTTAATATGTAGGGTGTCATTAAATGGAAATGTAGAGTTGTAAAGGGGGACTGTATGATACAGGGAGTCTTTTCTATAGAGCTGCCCCTATAGAGCTGATTGTGAGCTCCTTCTTCTCGCTGGCAGGGACCCTCTTTATTTGGGGCAACTCAAGCATGAATTCTGCAAGGGAAAGATTGGGGACAGTTATATTCACTTCTGTTTGTTGCCCGGTTGAATGAAATGACCTTTAAGATAAAGGGAATCTCTTGAGCAAGTCAGGTGAAGAAAAGGCCGCACAAATAGGGCAGATGTGGTGAAAGGAACTTTTTAAATTCGACAGTGAAGGAGGGCTGCTCGACCATGGATAGTTAAAAGACTGTTGTTTGCCGGTAACCCCGCTCTGCCACCACCGCAATGTCACACGGGAGGAGGCACTCACTGTGGATGCTCCTTATTTTGATTCAAACAAGATTGAACACCAGGGACTTATGCTTTTTCAATTTTATTTTTAACATAACTGTTGAGCAAAAAATCCTGTGATCCTGCAGAAAATAGTTGAGGGAATGCAGCAGCGGAATAATACAGGGTAATCTAGAGACTGGTTAATTAAGTTGCTCCTTCAACCTCCATTCATAGGAAAGGCCTGTAATTAGTCTTCCGAAAGCAAAGGTATTTTCTTCGGATGGGTCAATTTGAATTCCTCCTGACTCTGATGGAGAACGCAGAGCTTCTGTGGCTTCAGGAGAGGCCTATAACCTGCATTCTCCTGGTGAAATCAACACTGTAAAACTTAACCAAATGGTTAAACATGTCCCAAAGAAGAGCCATTAAAAGCCAAAGAATGCGGAAGTACAGTCAGTGATAAAAAAAAAAGAGCTCTTTTGGTTGCAGCCCACTTTTTGTTTTGCCCTGGTGTTGACTGAGCTGTGCCACGACTCACCAGCTTTGCCACCTACAAAGAGGGCAGACTCTGGGGCTGTCCGGGTACTTTTGGTGAGGAAGTTAATCATATACCTCAGAGTAGCGCGACACAAGAAAGCGGTGTTTGTAAACCTTCCCCCACGGCTCTGCCCATAATTGGCTCTACAAGTGACTGCCTCGGCTTCCTGTCAGCATTATATCTGTGTTCACACCAGCCCAGCTGGTAAGACATTTGTTCCTTGGAAACATGGCTGCTGTTTTGATCTTTGGACTGTGAAAGCAAAGTAGCTCTCACAATGGTAGTAATGTGGGGAGGATTTTCCAGGCTGTGGAGGAAGCCAGGCAAAAATGTCCCGCTGCCTCGGCCTCAGAATGAAGAACAGCACTTTGGTAATGTTGTTGGTGCTCGCTTTGCTTCTTTGTTACCTCTGCTGTGGGATGTTTAATCAGTGATTGTTGCATATTGCAAGCTCAGTGTGAATCACAATACACCTGTGCATCAGATGCACTATGGTTGGCCTATTTTTTGTCTGTCTTTCCTTGGAAAAAAAAAAAATCTTTTCTAAAAATACTTGTTAACATCAGCAGTGGTAGAGGCACTCGCATCCTTTTGTTTATTGAAACTGTAAATACGTCGGTATAAAAATACTCTGTTACAAGTAAAATTATTTGGTAGCTGGTTAAGGTTTTGACCAATTTTGACTACTTTGGTGGGTCCCTATCCCACTGCCCAAATACCCCACTAACAAGCTCTAACGTCTATCTTTTTTTGTTTAATGGGCAAGGTTACAGTCGGCATTCACACCCCGGGCTAATGACTTTGCAATAGTCACAGGTATATATCGGCTTCAGCTCCCATTAGCTGTCCATTTCTGTCCAAGCAGCGCTCAAACATTGTTCTGAATTAGTTTGCACCGAGTTTGAGAAAAATGCTGAATAAGTAAGAGATGGAGAAGTAGCAAGAGTAACATTTTCTATTCTCTAATCCATCTTTTGTGTACATACTATTCTATTACTTAATTATTATTATGTGTACATACCTTATTTCGTCTATGTACATACTTATTTTATTACTTATTTATTGTTATTTGTTATTGTTATTTTCTTTGTTACATTTCACTTTTCTTTTTTCATGCTGCTGTAACATTTGGAATTTCCCCCAATGGGGGATCAATAAAGGAATATTCTATTCTATTCTATTCTATTTTCACTGGCCTCTGCTGCGACTATCAACTATTTACTAACCTGTTTTCCAGCCTGTTCATGATGTCAAATGTGACACACCAATAAAAAAAACGAAGACAAAAACACACACACACACACATAAACTTAACGGTATACTCGTCTGCTGCAGAGCTGTGTACACATCACAGGTCTACTGGCAATGGGAACAAAGTCTGTTGCGTATTTATGGCTGGTGTTCCCGTGTTTAAAAATAACTGTGTATGGGCACTAATTTTGGTGGAAAAAAGGGTATATGACACAAATCTTCAACATGGGTTACTCAGAGTTACTGCATGGGGTCCGCCAATATGTCAAAAATACATATTAACATGAGTACAAAATTTTATAATCAAAAACACATTGGCTTATTCATAAAGACAACCCATTTAATTTAGAGAACAATACACAACATTAATGATGGGCTAACTGTTACCCATGAATCCTTCTGCTATCATATAAGCTAGCTAACCTGTGCTAAATAACTGTGCCTTCAAATATATTTGTGACATTAAAATATGATGTATAGATATATGAATCCATAAATACATATGATTTCAATAACTTTAATGTAACTTTAAGTATTTAATGCACCATAAAAAGGTAAGTTTAAACATTGCATTTTAGGCCGCCCTGTAAGACTGATTTTTTTTTTTAAATTTATGTAATAGGGGGTGGTCCATGCTTTTTCTCTCTCTCAGCCAAGGGGTCCTTGTCCTGAAAAACGTTTAAGATTCACTGATCTGTGACATTGCATCATTATTTCGTAAGATAATCACATTTCTTAGATTTGAATAAACGAAGTTTTCCTCTAAATTGCAACAAAGTAGAATTATAAAGTAGCATAATCATCATTAGTATTATTAAGCATATGATCAAATGGTACGTTTTCCTTTCCATGTGTTTTAATCCTGTGCTTTTATTAAATTAAATTATTTTGAGTAAATTAAACATTGCATCCTACTTTGAAACATGCTTCAAACAGACCTTGATAAGTAAATTTGATCGATTGAAAACAAAAAGTACCAGAACAAAGACACTGAGTGGGGCGAGGCATCTTTGTGGCATCTTGTGGCGGTACACAGATTGTTATTAGGAGGCAGCGAGGGTGCAGGAGCGGAACTTCATGTTGAAGGTGACACATGGCAGGAATCTGAGATTAAAATTGGAAATGTTAAAATACTGCTGGTGACACCTCGACGTGTGGAGGGATGTAACTTCCTGTGCAGCTGTCAAGAAACACTTCCCAGCACCTCCCAAGCTGCTGTGCTCGTATCTGCACCTCAGCTCTGCGAATAGAGCATGCAGGGGAAATGGGGGGAATTGAAAACACTTGTAATATACTCATAATTAATCATAGCGGCCCTAAAATCAGAGGTTGATGATAAATTTATAATAGAACACACACAGCTCTTTGATTTCAAAGTGGACTTTAATTGGGTTTGTTTCCTTTTGCCATAAAAAAAGACATGCATTAAGATACAATCATGTGACATTATGATGAATATATTTTCTCCGATTGTTGATTAATACAGGATGCATGAACCTTTGAATGTTGCATCATGTGTTTGTTGTTCTTTTGAAGGGTTTATGGCTCTCTGACAGATATCTTAGCCAGGTACCAGGAGGTATAGCTCAAGTTGCAGCCTCTTGGCCACATGTGTTTGCAGCGGTTGCCCTTTGTGTAACGAAGAATCTCTCCTCTTCTCACTGGATGCATGTATGGCTGAATATGACTTTCTCTGGCTGGTTCTCCCATTTATAGACAGGCTAGATTTGTTTGGGATTTTTTCGGAAAACCACACTCTGATGAACATCCTGCCTGAGACATTTAATTGTGGCTGCTCCATTTTGTGCACCAGCATTGCTGTGCCTTTTTAGGACTTGTTTATTCAAAAGCGTCCACATGTTGATTGTAACTTTATTTTTTCCTTCCTTTGGCCCAGTCACGATTTTCAGACATTTATGAACTCTGTTGGATAGTGATGGGAGAGCGAAAGTATTCTGTTTCATATATTTCATATATCATATATAGAAAATAAACTGTAATCTACCATTAATCAACATTTAATGTACATTTTGGCCAGCAATTTTTTTCAGCATTTCCTGCAAAATTTTATGTAATTTATTAAAACGCATCTTACCACCATATGTCACAGTATTTGCTTACCCTGGGGTAGAGGCAGTAATAATGAGAAATGAGGACAAACAATACTTTGAATGCACGAAGAGAAGCCTCAGTCATAAATAGCAGTGGGGGCTGAAGCTAAATATTGACTGTGTGACTCCATACTGATGTCTCCTGTGACTGTAGGCTTTTGTCTTTTTCTCTGCCGGCGTGTGGTCGTAATTGAATTGTAAACAACACCCACCATGTTATTATTTACTGCGCTATGCTGCTCAAACCATTCGACCAGCCACCGCCTCTGCCACCGGAGAGGAGCTCTGAGTCACTTTGACGTGTTACCTAAAAGGCAGTGAAAACAATATATGGCCAGCTCATCCATAAGTCATGGTATTTGGCGCAGCACCGGTGCATCCAACAGAAAAGGGGCTTTATGAATGGCACAAAGTCTGTGAATGATAACGGTCATTAATATGTCCATTGAGGGTCACCACATTCATGCCACATATCAAATCCCCTTTGAATGAGATCAGTTCCCTCCTGTCAGAGCCCATTAGATCCGTCCCACAGCCCCAGTGGCCAGCTGACAGGGGAGAAACCCTAGCCCCAGCCTAGCACCATTAGCATTAGAAAATGAGCAATCAGCTGGAATGAAGCGCAAGAGGAGGGGGGGTGGGGGGGGGCTCTCCAAACTTTAGTAATGATACCCGGCAGATACAACACAAAATGTAACACCGTGCCAGAGAGGCATTGTGTTCCACAAACAACCAAAATAGTCGACCACACTGATATTTTTTTTTCTTGTTTAAATCAGATAGTTGAAGTGATGTGAAGTTTAGTGCATGTCTTGTAGTTGGTTGTGACTCTTTTGAAGGCTGCAGTGTTCGACTCCCTCCCCTCCGCTGAAAATGTTCCGGCTGCTCATAGAAAATTGTGTTGAACCTCTTTGACTTTGCGAAATAATTGAGTTAAAACACTCGATAAAACATTAATTAGCTTAGCAGTCTGGAGCAGATAACATAGATAAAACCCTATGTAATTCATATTGATTAGAATATGCACATTGAGCGTAACCTCTTAAGACAAGTTTTCCTTATTAAATGGACACAAAGCCGAGGTCATTATTCGTACAAAGAAAGATCGCTTTAGATTTTATCTTTTCACATAAAAAGGTTTGATTGGATTTCTTTCTGAGGAAGCTGCACAATCTATTTTATTCTGGTTTGATTGTATTACCTCTTAATTAGTTTGTATATTGAGTAGAACAGGCCTTATTGATTTGAGGTGCATTCATTTGCATTGCAAAAATCCCCTTTAATCCAATATAATCTCATCCTTACTCAAACACAGCAGACTGCATCTTTGAGTCACTCTTTTCCTGCTTGTTTTCCAGCCTGCTTTTGGCTCGGCTCGAGGTTAATATAACCTCTTGGCAGAAATTAGACATGGTTTTCTGTGTATGCAGAACAAGTTTCCTAAATTTGGCTCTTTATTTAAAGGTAGTTACACTCAAATTCTTTGTATTCCATGTGGAGAATTGCATGTTGTGTGTAGTAATTTATACGTCCAGCGTAATAACAAGCTGTAGTATTTTCATGTGGCTGTGTTGTGGGGTTTAATTTCAAGCTGTTTCGGTGAATGATTGGCGCTTGTAGGTGTTGTGTGTAAATCTGCTGCTGAACACCCGTGGAGCCGGCGGAGTCGTGTCACACAGAAATCAGCTTTGGAGGCGTCAAATCCCTCCCACCAGTCCAGCACACAGCAGCAGGCTTAACAATTCTCTGTAATTAACCTCACCTGAACTTTAATGGCCCACCTCCGGGACCGAGGGCCCCGGCTGTGTAAAATTACTGTCACACATGGAGCTGAGGGGGAGCCCCGCCGCAGCGGGTGTGTTCCACTCAGACAACTGAGAGGGAAATGGACCCCTGTGTAACACCTAATACCACCAACACGATGTCAGAGCGCTCACAGACATTTTAGGGGTGGAGAGGTGGGGGCTGGTGGTTTGCAGATGCCCGAGCACAGAAAAGACATTTCAAGCTCTGGAAATATTTTGGGAGAAAATGTTTTATTTAATTTTGTTTTGTTTTATTTTAGTAATTCATAATTTCACTCTTTTCTTTTACTCTGTTTAACTGTATGATGGTGATTCATGCTAATGCTAACTCCAATTTTTCTTTTATTTATGCATGTAATTCTTTTATAAATGTGATAATAAAGTGTTGGTCACGTTCAGGCAATCAAACTACTTGGTTAATGTTAGGAAAAGTTTGTTACCATCGTTAATAAACTTATACCCCTTTTACACCAAAATCAGCGTGTGCCCCCAAACATTTTAAACACAGTGGTGGGCTGTCAGGGCCATCAGGGCCTTCTCTGCTGGAACTGTTATAATCAAAATCATAATTTGTTTTTCATAATTAAATAGAAATATGTCTGTATGCAATTGCTTTTTCAGTGTGCTACTTATCCACAAAACAAATGTTTTTTTTTTTCGTTTGTTTTTTTTTTTTCTCCTACGGGGTTGTGCTAGGATTTCCTATGTCACCTAAATGCATCACAGCTCCTCAGGCCAGCTCTTGTGGTGCATGTTGTGGTAGTGCTAGCCTTTCACTGGAGCACCCAGACCTGCACATTTATCACAACTTTGAGTAACAGTATTATCAGCCAATCAGATGTGGATCTGTAGTGGCAGGACGCCCCGGGGGTCCTGCGGTGTATGGCTGCGCTAACCTTTGGTGTTGTCATCAGCTTTGAGCTTGACCTGGCGGGGTTTGACGTTAGCAAACGAGCTACGTACGTATTGATGGGGAAACACAAGGGCCGCTGCAGTGACAGCTGCTACCGACCTTGTTGCCACCCACCTTCAAGTTCCCCTTTCAAGAAGATGGTTTGCAGACAGGAAAAAAACTGATTACAGCAGAAAGACCTACACCTAAACTGGACACCCAGAGCAACTATGACCGCTATGAGTGGCTAACAGCTAGCACGGAGCGGAACATGCTATTTAGCTGGCCATGTTTACTGTTTTTAGCAGCACTGAGGGGACGCGGAGTAGCTCTGGTTTTAGCAGCCTGAGCAGCTTCACCGAGGCAGCTATCAAACATCAAGCCTCTGAGCGGTATCTCATGGCTGTGGAGCATCTGAAGACGTTTGGTGAGTCCAGAGTGGATTTACAGCTGGACGAGCAGCGGAGACGTGAGACAAGTCTGCACAATGAGAGAATTAAAAAAATCGTGACACTTTCAAACAGTTTATTGATCGTGTAGCTTTGTTTGGGGGGACAGCAAGAATTGTCTTACAGGGGACATGAGGAAGGGAAAGAGTCGCTGAATCGAGGTAATTACTTGGAGATACTATTAGACTATGATGCTGACTCCTGCTACCACCACAGTTTTTACTTGGACATCAGGAAAAATTCACAGTGACCTCATAAATGCTGTTGCTGAAGCGCTTAATGATGCTATCAAGAAAGAGATCAGCCACACCAAGTTTGTGGCAGGTATGGTTGAAGAGACCAGCGACTACAGCAGTGCTGCAGCTGTCACATGTCCTCAGGTACAAACAGGTGTAAAAGAGAGATTTTTAAAGTTCGAGGATGTTACGGATTAAAAACGAGCACATGATCTGGCTGCTTTAGTGCTTGAAGTGTTGGATAGCTACATGATGGAGCTGCCATAATGCCATCAGGACTGATTGGAGTGTATGCTGGTGTGGAAGAATCGATCGCCCAGGCTCTTTTTTGTGCATTGTTATGCACACACGTTAAATCTTTTGATGTCCCAGGGTGAATCAAAAATTAAAGACTGCAAGATTTTTTTTTGCAAATCTGGGAGGATTGTCTGCATTTCTTACACGTTCACCCAAACGCACCAAATTACTGGATGAATTTTGTGAGAGAAGGCTGTCACCAGTCTCTCAGGGGCTGTGGAAGTTTAACTCCAGGTTGGTGTGTAGGTCCATGATGAGAGTTGAGCTGGTTGAGCTGTCCCTGCACATCCTTGACCACGCTGAGGGTTTTGACTGTGAAACAGTATAGTGTGCATCAGGATGCTTAACACAGTTTAGAAGCTTTGACTTCTGTTTTTTTTCTTTTTGCCTACTTTGGTTTTTGACTTTGCTGATGTGAAGGTGAGCGGGAAAATTTGACAAGACGGTGGAGGCTGTGGTTCAGCCAATGGCAGCCAGAGGAAGACCAGACCCTCGCACACACTACAGAGAGCTGCACACAGCTGTGATGGACAGCATCCTTGCACAAATTAAGAATCATTTTGACGGCTGCTGTTTGTTGCTTTGCTTGATTCACAACTGTTCCCACAATTCAAGCAGACATTTCCAAAGTCAGAGCTGAGGAGCCTGAATGAGAGCTACGGAGCACAGTTTGACCTTCCCAGACTCAGAGCTGAACTCAGAGTGATGTATAACATGAAAAACTTTCAGGGGAAGAGCCCAAGTGATCTACTGACATTTGTGAGGAGCACAGGGCTTGCAGACAGTATGTCACAACTGTATGCCCTCACATGCTTGATCATAACAATCACAGTTTCCACAGCCTCAGTTGAGCGATCTTTCTCGGCTCTCAAACGCATTAAAACATATGCAAGGAATACCAATGGACAAACACGACTGTCGGCACGGGCTTCTATCCCCATAGAGAAGGAGATGCTCATCCATCTAAAGCAGGAAGCACAACAGCACGAGGAGGTCATAGTTTCATCAGAAAGGATGGATTTTATTTACAAGTGAGGGGTGAGTGCTTCCTTTTTCTCTCAGGTAAAGTTATTGTATTGTTGTGGTTTAACTTGCACATTTGATTTTTCTTATTGAACTGAATGCTGTGCAGTGATGATATTATGGTAATATTTATTGTATGGAAACTTTTTTTCTGCCATGTTGTGTTGGTGTGCAATCTGGTTGCTTGGAGACATGTAGGATGTAGGTGGCTACTAGTGGTGTTGCTGTCGTTTAAGATCAGTTTTCGTGTTGGTGTCGATGCAGTGGTGCAAGTGTGTGCATGGGCGGGGTCACAGGTCATTACTGCTGGCCCTGACTGAAACCCCACGGTATACCACTGTGAAAAGAAGTTAATGAACACTGGAAAGCAGCATGGAGGCCAGTGACAATGTTACGGTGGTTACTTATCTTTTATATTTCTTACTTTTTCAGTCTCTTAAACGCAGCACAAACTAATTTGGAACAATGTTCGAGGGCTGCTTGGGCGAAGATGGACAGTATTTTGTGGCGGCCTCCAGCCTGTCATTACATCTTGCTGCCAAAGGGGCTAATATTACCACATTCACACAGTTTCCATTGAAGCTAATCGAAGCTGGAGCCGATATTTACCTATGACTACTGCAGGGTCATTTGACCCTGGAGTGAATACTTTCCCTATTAAATAAAAAACAGACCAATGTATACGTGTGTGATTAGGTTTTTGAGCAGTGGGAAATGGGCTTAACATTGACTGATGTGGTTTTGGAGATGACAGTCATTATTCACACAACTGCAAGAGGGTACTTGTCAGAAAAATGCCAATATTCTGTAGGTCATCAATCAATACTGTTATTTTTCTGGTCTTTGCTTAGGTGGGGCTACAGGCAGTGAAGGCCTCTGCTTAAATACACTGGTTCAGGGTGCAGAATACAAATATAGAAACACTTTTAAAACTCTCATTCATTTGTAGTGATTTCCCATAAAAGTGCTTTAATCTAAAAAATACATTTTTAAAAAATGTAATATTTCAAAGTACGTTGGAGAGTACATCACATTGTTAATAAATATCTAATCCGATGTGATCAAAGTAGCACGTTTTTCCAGGACTGTCACTGCTGCACCAACTCTAGGCCGTAAGTAACGGCTGCATGTGAGGGGGAAGGAAGTGGGATTGAGGCACATGTTATCTGATTGGTTTTGAATGAGTGGAAGGGTTCAAGCTTTGCGCTTCAGGGCAGACAAGCTGTTGTCATGTAACATATGCCTTGATAATATTAATAATGTCTTACTTGATTATATTAGAGTGTGTGAGTGCAGCATTAAAGCAGAACACACAGTGTCTCCTCCAATCCTGTGTTTGAAGGCCTGCTGCTCTCTTTATCATCTCTGAGCCACTTCAGTAGTCATCATACGACAGCTGCACGCAGCTACTGAGACATTTGGCAGTGTGAACATGAATGTTGAACACTGATCTGAATCCTGTGTGTGGTACGTCTGAGCCCTGGGCTTTAGTGAAACAGACAGGGTGGGGAGCAGATTTTTGATGGATACAGTGAGTCTAAAGTCATCCACTCGCCCTGTGGCACACTGAAGGCAGGTTTCCGGCAGAGATGTTCTCACCATGTGTGTGTGTTCATATGCCCAGTGGCTGAAACACACACAGACGGTTGAGTCATAGCCACTATCCCATGATCAAACACTTCAAGTGGGCTCTGGATTTACCATCAGGCCAGATTTTTTATCAGCACTGTGGTGCTGCGCCATGGCTCAGTGATATGGACGGTGAGAAGGCCCCAAAACCTCCACAGCGCTGAGTCATTTAAACTTTTACTTCATTGTGATTTCTCGTGTGTTAGAGTTGTGCCAGATGGCGACCTGTGCTTTTATGAGGCTGTGTTTCCTGCACGTCTTTTACTCTTGGCTCCTCTTTTACTCTTTAATTCAAAGTAAACTTCATTGAATTTTATTTTTTAAGTTTATTCACGACATATTACTGTGATCTAGCAAAGCATAGATAATACGCTAATCTCGTAGGATTACAGCCTATCAATAAAAGATAATTATAGGAGACTAAATCAGAACACAAAACAAATACATTCATCATTCACTATTTTATTAGAATTTTTCTACCGAGTATAATAAGGTTGAAAAGTACGAGCTGTATAAGCTTGTTTTTATGTCACTTGTGTCATTCAGTGTGGTATTTTACTTAGAGCCTGCAGATTAACATAAATTGATTAGCTGGTGGGCAGCAGCAGAGACAGCACCGTCATACACTTCAGCAGTATATGCAAAGTGACAGGGTGACAGGTCTGCACATACACACACACACACACACACACACACACACACACAGAGCCCCTCTCACCCGCTGGCTGCTGCAATATCCCCCGAGCCGCTATCTGTCTGCCACTTGTATGAAGGATAAAGAGACAGGATGTGGAGTGGGGGGGTTCGGGCCTATGACTGAATGCACCATCAATGGGCTTATTTTCATTACAGCCAAACAAATGTGTCACCCCAATCATCACACGGCTGATTTTATCCTTCTGTTACTGTAGCTCCACAAGCATTTCCTTTTGTGAGCGCTCGCTCCTGATAATCCCGCTCTGACAAAGGGGCCATGTGCCGCCGCAGAGTTCCATGACCAAAAATGTAAAACTAGTCGTTTCCACTTACATACTTTCTCAGTGATATCATACATAATGAAAGAGTGTTTGTAAGCACTTTTGCTTGTTAAGTAATTCCTGTAATCCCATATGTTGCAATAACAGCTATTTAGAGAAAAACACTTACTGGAATCCAACTTGTTTATGCAGATTGTTTGAGTTAAAAATGAAGTAATTATTTAGAAAACTTTACTTTATTCCTGAAATGTCCTTTAATATCCTAAAGTGCGGTCCTCAACTTTGGATCAAGTGCTTTATAGCCAGAGTTACATGATACATTTTCACTGCAGATGAAGCTGGGGTGTTTTCACATTTTAATAGATTAATTGAACAGTGTGTGTGTAATTTACAGAGGCACAGCTCTCAGAGAGACAGGGGCCTCAGTGCTTTCAGCTGGGTCTTCTAAACCTGAGAAACTCCTTTATTCCACCCTTCACTTGCAGACTGACTCCAGCTTTACTGGGCTGGCCTGTCGTAAATGGGACTGGGTATCTTTTTTCTCAGACGCTGCCTCGGCGCTGGCAGACTCGGTGTGGGCTACACACCAGGTGAAAACAGTATTACTGCTGGTATAAGATACTCAGCGGCAGGCCTGCTGCAGGGTGGCTTCTGTTGTTAATTTCTGAAGTCTGGAGGGCAGGTTTCCAGAATGACACATTCATCACGAGAGTAAACATCAGGGCTTTTTAGTCAAATTAAAGCTCTTTTTACGTCATATTTTAGACATAGAAAATGATCAACTTGACACTGAAAGAAGTACATTGTGCAAATATAGAGAGCAAATATAGCAGTATTTGCGCTATATGTACAAATAAATAATGGTTCCGGCGGCCACTGGCTCTTTGCCCTGTTTGGCCCCGCTGGAGCAGCTACATTTATAAATCAAACTGTATTTAATTACAATTACTTGTATTTTTATTATTGTGGCCAGTGTTGCAGTTATGAATAATATAACTATGATATCGCGGTCTTTGTCTTTAAATATTATGTATTATTGTTGTCAGTGCTGCTGCTGTTATTCTCATAACTGTTATTGTAAGTATGTCCTGTCAAGCTGATGTTCAGCAAGTGATGGTGTCGTCATCACTGTTGACTTTTGCGATTATTAATTTAGTTGATAAGGAACTTCTCTCTCACAAGATTTATCATGTAATTATGTATGCATTGAGAATGCATCAGAAACTCTTTCTCTCTCACTCTCACACACACACAAACACACACACACACACACACACACACACACACACTCTCACACTCTAAATGGTCAAAATCAAAAGTTCATATTCATCCAGTGGGATGAAATGTTCAAGCCCTTTTCATTTGTAAAATCCAGATACTCGAAAGACTTAATTCAGTATTTATTCAAATACTCAAAGTTAAAACGTCTGTTCACCAAAACAGAAGTTTTAAATTTAAAAACAGTTTTTATTTATTTTCTTGTTGCTAGTGAGGACCAGCCTACATTTTTTACACAGTGCACAGTGATGAGTAAAATATTTATCTCATGTAATGAAACACAAGCCGCATTGTGGCTGCATGTGGTGGTTTTAAGGTGGAATTGGGCAGCATGAGAGAATAAAACAGTTAAGCTAAATTTGCATGTTTGATGTAATCTTTTCAAACCTTTGTACAGTTTTTTAAAAATTGCAACCACCTCCCACACTATAAGTATCTTTTGCTTCTGTATGCATTTTAAAGTTGAAATTAAGCATATAAGTGGGCAATACTGTTTATATGTTGTCTGCATTTGGCACATGCAACCTTGGATTAGTTCTGAATTTAAAGGAGTTTAAATGCAGAAATGTGTGTGTGTGTGTGTGTGTGTCTGTGTGTGTGTGTATGAGAAAGACACATGTCTATAAATCTTAAACATCTGTATCTTTTCAAAACTTATCATAAGAACTCATATTTGTGTTGTCAGAGAGCCAAAAAACATTTTTTCTCAGGGTTTTCTTTTGAGAGCTGCAAATACTTCCTTTTCACAAAATGGTTACGTGCTTGTTGCTTCCGCACTGCATACTTGACTGACTTTCAGTGGAGTTGGGTCAAGCGTCATCGATCCAAGGTGGGGTCAGCAATGGTGATTGAGGAAAAGCTCAGGGAAAGAAATTGACCCTCGACGGCCCCTGTAGCTGAGAAATTCAGTGTCGCGACCCTGGTGGCTCCTGTCACAGCAGGTGCTTCTCCTCAGAGGTGTAATCGAGCCACAGCGTAAGGATGCACAGAGATATGATACCGGTGTGCATCAATAATAGGACCAGGTGAATATGTGTCGCTGACAGTTTTGTATGCACTTAATTTAGCGGCTCATAATGCATTCTGCCAATTGACAGTCATGACAAAAGCTAAACTGTAGATCAGATTCAACTTAAGAATATATAGTTCTCTTTACCAGGATATGAAACCCGGTTAAAATGTTTGAGATCATCCATCACCTCCATGCGTGACGCGTGGCACAGGTCTGCCGTGCTATCCTTTTGAAGAGGGTATCAAGTGAACACTTACTTGCAGCTATGAGGAATGTGGCGCTGTGGTGTCCGGCAGACTGCAGCGAGAGGAATGTGCCAAAGTATAATCTGTTCTCTCCCTTAGCCGGAAAAGTTCCCCCTCTGAGGAACCTGTTAGGCCTTTTCACCAGCTTATAAACACGTCTCAGTCTGTCTGGGATGACACCTCGCTGCACCGTTTGTCTGAGGTCCATGCCACCTGACGAACTCACTTTTTTTTAAGTTGCAATAATAGAAAATAATAACAAATGAGCCTGTTTGGTGTTGCCCAAAACAGACAAGAGGCTGAGATGCAACGAGCAGGAACAGAGACATCATAGTGTGTGAGTAACGCAGTAGTGATGTTGCAATAAAAGCTGCAGGATAAACAGGAAGGTGCTTCTGTTAATAGGGAGAAAGCGTGTTACACAGTAGTAAACAAATGATACTTTGTGAATTCACCATTCAAATAAAATGTATTGGCAAACTAACAGAAACATATTAACAGTACAATAACTTATAGTCATGCTTTTTAATTTGTGTGGGTGGGTGTGTGGTGTGTGTGTGTGGGTGTGTATATATGTTTGAGTGTGTGAGTGTGTTTGCAGGCATGTAGAAAGAAAACATGAAAGTGGGGTGGGACTTTTTTTATTTTTTATTTTTTAAAAGAACATTTACACCACAAATTAATGCTGACAGGGCGCAAATGGGTGCATAAAAATTGACCAGAATGCAGGTAATAAGATGTTTGATGCTTTTTAAAAAAAAAAAATTTGGCAGAGGACCCTCCTAGTGCCCAGATGCTCATTTTATTACAAATAAAAAAGTCAGTTCAGAGCTTATTGATGAAGTAAGGTGACTGGTTAGCATTTAGTTATATTGATGTGGGTATTTTTGCTTTTTTATTGAGGTTGCACTGAAGTAGTTTTGGTTTTATTTTTTTTTTCATGTCACATATTTTTGTTTTTCTTTTAACATCTTTGGACCATGTTGATTTTCTCATTTTAATGTTTTTTTTAATATCCATAATTAAATCATATTCTAAATAATAAATAAGTAAAACTTCCTAATTTATAACCCATTTTGTTTAGAGGCAAGGAAGCAAGAAAAACATTTTTTATAACTATTGAAATGAATTATTTCACAATGTATAGCATTTGAGCACATATTTTAAAGTTTAAAACACTTTCACAAGACACTAATTTTTCTGTTTTTCTACAGTTTCACCTATTAATTAACATAGCGCACGCAGTCTGATGCAATCATATATCATGGAGAGCAGCCGGTGCTGTGGCAGCTGTACCTGTATTTTTATGCCCCACACTTATCAGCCTGCTCCTCCGTGTCCGAACATAAGCCTGGATTATGTTGTAATTATTTGATCAGATAATTTCTATTTATTGTCTCTGACTTAAAGTATCCAGGTCTCCGCTTACAGCTAAGCCTCCTGTCACTACGTGTCGCTTGAGGGACGCCGTGATTTATCGACAAGGTAAACAGCTTATGAATGAGGCCTAAGCTTTAGTTATACAGTTTACAACATTTGAGTAACCACAGGAGGTTTATGTACACACACTTTCTCAAGGCTACTGTTAGGGGAGAGAATGAGGTTGCCAGCCTCATCTCGTGTCGAGGGAAATTCCTCAATGTCTTAATTGTAAGCCCGTAAGATTAATTCTGCGTGCACAATTGCTTGTGTAAACGTTTCAGGGTGACGCCGAGACATTTTTAAACAAGTTTCAAGCAGCGTGAAGAGTGATGGGGGTTGTTTACGCTAGTACCTGCAGCTTTTTTGGCGTCACCGCCTCGTCTCTGAAGCTGAACATCCGAAGCAAACATAGTTCATTTGGGGCTAAAGGAAGTTGAGGGCAGGACAAAATAAAGTACAGAATGAAAATTGTCACTATTTTTAGCACAGTATTTAACAACTTTTTTTTTTTTTAACATTTCCTGTTTTGAACAGCAGAGCTGGTGATTGAAAGTTTTAGTTATGCCTCCTTGGACATGCTTTCAATAAGTTGTACAATGAATATGTTATAATACAGCCATTAAATAACTTTTTTTCTGTGTATTGGTAACATTTAACAGAAATTCTAAAACTTTTTTTAATCAAACGGTTTTATTTAGTTCCTCAGCTGCTGATATTTAATGCATCACCTTTGTGAAAGAAAGAATGTGTTGCGGAGGTGAAATATAGTATTTGTTTTCCTTTTCCTCCATGGTTCAGTGTGCATAAAGGGGAGCAAATTTGAGGTGCGACCTGTATGTGTTTAAGCGCCTAAGGTAAGGCAGAGGCTGCTTATTGGCTAATGATTGACCAGTTAGTGTTCTTTCCATGTCCACATGGGAAGCTGCCTCACAGACATGCAGTAGAGAAAAAAATGGGCAAAATGTACTGCTAAAAAACTAAAACTAAATCAAAGTATGGGTGTTGTAGGAGTAGCCACATAAGATGAAAATGTCTAATTTTAGTTCAAAACGACATGTCAAAATATCCATACTTTGGGTTGTGGACTAAAGGCAGCTGTTATGCAGAATTAATATCCATTTCTCAGTATAAATCATGCGTTTTTTTTTTTCTTATTTGCTAAAAGTTAAATGTTGTAACTGAATACACTCTTTGGCTTGTGTGGGGGGAAAAAAACCCAGACGTGTTAAGGTTGATATTTATTGATATTTCTCTCGCTGTCTGCTAATGTGTAAATAGGGTGCTATTTTGCACCAGACCCTGCTGAACATATCTTTCTGCTCACAGGCATCACTGAATTCTTGCACATATTTAAACACAGCTATTGTAAAAATGGCCCTCTTCCTGTTGTTGTTTTGTGGAGACTTGATTTTATTCAAGCCCCAGGAAGTGGAATAATTTCAATGCAGATGTTTTTCACTGTAAACAGCCGTAGCGATCTAAAGGGGGAGTCTGAGGATGAAAGCAGGCGTCAGGGAAAGTGAGGAGTGTTTTCATGAAATATTTTGCTCATACAACAGCGGTGTTCCTTCATTTAAATTCTAATTAACACAAAGTAAGGGAGTTTGTCCAGAGGTGGCTCAAGTAAAAGAGAAGTATCTTATTTAATAACTTTGACAAGAAGTTAGGAAAGCTGTAGTTTAACAAGAAACCCAACAAATATACACAATACAGAACTTGCATTGGGGTGTGGTCCCTGCAAAATACGACAGCGACTCACATAAAGCTTGTAAACGGCTCATACCAACAAGTCTACAGTGTTTTTACATTGGATCTATTACCATAGCTCAGAGTTGTTATGTGCATTAATACTGATGCATATTACATATATTACATATTACATACAACTTTTCATTCATTTGAATGCACTAGATCTGTGGTGTAGTGTGTGTGGTGTAGCGAGTAGACGTGTACCAACACATCATTATCTGTATCTTTCAATCAGCAACATTATCTCTCTCTGTATGTGTGTTTGGAAAAGAGATAGGAAGTGGGTATGGTTTATGCAGGAAGTCACATTAAATAAGGCAAACTTTACTATCATTTTATTATTGTATTTTCTAACCCAACAGTCATTGGCAATGACATTGTTCTGCCCTCAAAGCATTACATTGATATAATAATGGCATATAATTAGATATGAAAAACATTTCCACATCTTCATACTATACTTCTCTTTTAGTTTTTATTTTTAACTAAACTTAGATTCATGAACAGTCTGAAACCCACTACAATGGAATGCCATTTAATTTAATATCAAATGAATAAATATATACTCCCATAAATACATAAGAATACCTATGAACTAAATTAGTATGGCGATGAAATAAATCCTGAAAAAATAAATGAGGAAATAATTATGTAAATAAATGTAAATGTACATTTATAAATGAGTCAAAACAATGAATAAACATTGTTTTTTTAAAGTGACATTTTTAAATAATTACTTTTATTTATTTCGGGTGACTTTTACTTCTAATCCTATTGCAACATTTTCCCTCTTTCACTCTTTTTATGTCCATTTGTTTAAATATCCACTACATACTTGGTGGGGTGTTAGGAAACACCGAGTGAAAATTTCATGAAACCCATGGCTGATACATCGTCGTACAAGCGTCAAAGTGTGCCTCTGCAATATCCCAAAAAAATGTCATAGACACCAGCTTTGAGTCTAGCACGGTGGCTGATAAACAGGCTGATGGCTGCTGATGAAATGAAAAATGATGCAGTCTTGTTAAAGATTAAATTCGGATCCAAAGCCATTTTTATGTGCTGAGGTGTTATGGTTAAATCAACAAGCACTAACCAATACGTTCTGGGCTAGTGCAAACAGAGCAGCAGAGTCATTTGATTAATGAGCTGGCATGATGCCCCCACAGGGGGGGGGGGGGGGGGGGGTTTGGGGTAGGTTAGTGCACCTGGTCGTTTACACAGTTTTTCATTCATTTAGAAAATGCTGTGTTGAAGGAGCAGAAGGTCAAAGATTTATTTTAAAACCACTATTTATTTCAAATCACTTCTTGGAAACATACATTTTCTAAACAGTTGAATGATTAACTTTCTGCTAATCTTGGCACTGCCTTCCCAATAAATGTCAATCTTTTTGACAGAAATATAGCTTACAGGTCACGGCCTACTAGTGTTCTGTGTAGCAGCACACACACACTTAGTAGTTGTGTGCAAACACACATGAGCAGTTGCAGGAGACGTGATGCTTCTCTTGACATGTCGCCTCCTGCAGTAAAGATGCATAGTGTTCAACCAGCAGCTAATATTGCGCTGTCATATATTGCTTTTCTTTTGTCTTTGTCAGTGGTCATCAAAAGGTCATGGAGGTGACGTGAAGTTGTAAAATGGCCTGAGCGAGGGTGACCTATGACTGCCTGAGCATTCCTAATGCAATAGTGAGGCCCGCGGGCCTGGCCTGCCAATACCAGGCTGATTATAACGAATCAGGTCCCTCTTAACACAATAATGTGATCAATTTCTCATTCCCCTGAATAAATAACATGGCAGATAGGGAGCTCTGTGTGACCTGCCGTTAACCTCTCGCCTCATTATTCATATCAGTGCCTGAAAAGAGGGAAGGAGGCAAGGATAGAAAGGAAGAAACAGGTCCATTTGAGCTAATTATTTCTTAGTCAGAGTTGCTTTGCTAAATGCTTGTGATTGGATGGACGTCATGGGACTTTTTTTTTTGTATGACATCTGTTGTGAGTATATGGCCAGTGAAATTCTGGACCTTTTTTTTTCTTTCCTTTGGGGATTTAAAAGGGGTGACAGATGCTTTACTGTTCCCCAGTTAGCGGTAGCAGGAGCCCACACGTACATCCCCAGCAGCCCGGCCAGGCCAGGCTCATCGGAGTAACATAATAGGCTCGCTGTGACTGCTTTCTCCCTGCTGCGTGCTTGTTCTGTCCAGCTAACATGTGGGCACTTGGTATTATACCTGGTTCACCAGGTTCAAGGAGAAGTAGCGACGCCGGCGCTGCTAATGGGATCATAATTAGCCCTGTCAGCCTTGCATCATACATAAGAGAACTCCTCTCTGACACATTTGAGCTCCATAAATCTGGATGCTTCTACATTTACTTCAGTCAGGCAGTTACCCTTCAATCTTTGTTCCGGCGTCAGTAACAGAGCCGGCTCTGAGCGGGCAGGATTTCTCTGCATTGTAACCAGAGGCCCCGCGCATCTGTGGTGGGGCCTGTGTGGGAGCATACGACACTCCGAGGCGAAGCTTTGAGCTTTACACGATACCCAGTCGAGCTCGACCGGGAGGATGTGACACGGTCATCGCTCTTCATTTATTTACCTGTGCGTCCTTTTTTTCCCCTTTCTTTTTTCTTCGTCACAGTCCCACTTTGAGTCTGTGCGCACTTCACCTGACACCCAATATCCAGAGCTATTGCTTTCATCTCCTCGAGTATTGGTCTTCACTTATCTCACTCTCATCATCTAACTTTAATCAAGTAAATGGATGCTTTTAAATGTTGCTAATTTCACTTTGGTAATTGCCTGTGTTTAATTAGGTTTGATCAAAAGAGCATTTCAAGTAATTTGAAGTTACCGGTGCAAAGTTCCCCAAAGTCACTGCACATCTATAAAAACCTTGACATGAAAAATAACCTTAAACCTGGTGTGCTGCTTTGTGCTGCAAAGAGTTGCCTTAAGAAGACCATCGCCCTACTGTGGCATCATTGTATATCTGAAAAAAAATAATTTTCACACATTGTGCCTTCATGCAAAATACTAAACAATAAGACGACCATCATATTATCTCCTAAAATGATGATTTTTAGTTTTTAACTATGCAAAGTAGATAGGGCCTGCTTTTCTGCTTTTAATATGATGCCTCAGACTTCAGAATCACACCAGATGATTCTGCCACGTTATATCCAGCTCTGTACAGTAGATCCCTCCTGTCTCTCTTTTCACACACAGACCTGATTGCCTTAGCATCTGGCCACATAACTGAATCTCTCCCTATCTCTCTCGGCCCCCCTTTCTTTCTCCCCTTTTCCTCTCCGTTTCTGTCTGCATAATTCTGAAGCATGTAAAAGGCCTGAATGACGTTGCCGAGGCCCCGTACAATTTTATTTAAGCCATTACAGTTCCTGGGAGCGTATCGGAGGGAAGGTGGGGGGGCTCAGTTCCACATGAGAGGACTTCCTCCTCAGCAGGCAGTGTTTAAAGAAGAGCAACAGGTGGCTGCTGGCAGAGGGAACCTGAGGCTAAGTGGATGTCAAAGTGGAATTGCGGCTGAATCACGGCTATTTATTTGACCCTCCTCACATCTGCACTCTTCCCCTCTGAGAAGGAAGAGATGGGAGGGGAGACGAGCAGAGGGGCGTTTTGTTCGGCTCCTCTCCACAAGTTAATGTGGGGCTGGAGGATGCGCGGGGGTTGGGGGGGTAGGGGAAATTGTACATGGTATTAATTACAGCCTTGTGTTCACATGGCCGCTCCCGCTATGTGTTTATGTATGGAAGTAACATCATGTGCGCACAACATGAAGGGGGTCAGCGGGATGGAGGTGTTTTTACACGTGGCGGGTGAACACATCCTATTAATTCACTGACGCTCACAATAAGGCTGCTTGATACCCGGTGAATTTTCATCAAGAAAAGGCGGATGTGACAAACAAACAGATCCCTACTATTTAGGGGGAAAAAAGTCTTTAAAATACAAACAAAAAAAGATAAAAATCAATTAAATTGAAAAATATAAAACACTTTAAATATAAGGTATATATACATATATATATATATATATATATATATATATGTATATATACCTTATATTTAAAGTGTTTTATATTTTTCAATAAAAAAAAAAAAAAAATAAAAAAAAAAAAAAAAAAAAAAAAAAAAAAAAAAAAAAAAAAAAAAAAAAAAAAAAAAAAAAAAAAAAAAAAAAAAAAAAAAAAAAAAAAAAAAAAAAAAAAAAAAAAAAAAAAAAAAAAAAAAAAAAAAAAAAAAAAAAAAAAAAAAAAAAAAAAAAAAAAAAAAAAAAAAAAAAAAAAAAAAAAAAAAAAAAAAAAAAAAAAAAGGCCGCTCCCGCTATGTGTTTATGTATGGAAGTAACATCATGTGCGCACAACATGAAGGGGGTCAGCGGGATGGAGGTGTTTTTACACGTGGCGGGTGAACACATCCTATTAATTCACTGACGCTCACAATAAGGCTGCTTGATACCCGGTGAATTTTCATCAAGAAAAGGCGGATGTGACAAACAAACAGATCCCTACTATTTAGGGGGGAAAAAAGTCTTTAAAATACAAACAAAAAAAATAATAAAAATCAATTAAATTGAAAAATATAAAACACTTTAAATATAAGGTGTATATACATATATAATATACATATATATATATATATATGTATATATACATGGACATAAATCTTTATGATCATTTTGTCATTGAATGTGTAATAACTGTACATTTATAATTTAAAATGATAAATTAAAAGTGCATATATTTTTCAAATAACAATTTAAAACCTACAGTACAGCTTTACCTACAGCACTACTAAACTAAAATGATTTTTGTCTTCCAAGTTGTTGGGCATTTTAGTCATTGCCATGTAGGATTTTTGGAGCCTGAATAGACTATATTTGGACGAGAGTTGTAGCAATGTCTTACACACATTCTGTCACTCAAGCAGCCTCACCCTTAATTATGTGTAACTTAAAGCCTTAATAAAATGTAAATGGTTGACTTATATAATAATTCAACACCCATACAGTTGTTATGAATGTTGAAATTAGTTATTGAGACCAAAACCATTTTTGGTACCAGGCTGTAAACATGTTTATTTCTGTTGTAAAGTTGGGCATTTTAACATGTGGGTCTGTCGGGATTGACTTGGAGCCAGCCTCAAGAGGAATTTCCAGGAACTTCAGCTTTTGGTACTTCTGCATTGGCTTCATTTTTCAGCTGCTTGATAGCACCTTGTGTGAGGTTACTAGCCATCTGAGCTAATTCGTGAAGGTGGAGTTAAAACTCTGCAGATCACTGACTGATCAGAGAGAATCGTCACTAGACATTCTGCACAAACCCACATGTTTGAATAGTTGACCTAAGCAACCGTAATTTTTTATTGACTTGTCCTAGATTTTTTAAAAATGCTGACCAATACGCTGTGTAACTGACAAAGAGCAGATGTTTCTCTGTTTGGTTTCCAATAAAAGGCCTCAGTGACTGTTGTGACGGAGATGATGTCATAGCACCACTATGTCAATCAGCTGAGATTGACACCCACACTGAGGTGGTACTATTTTCAGTTGAAAAAGAAAAAGTACCTGGTAGCAAAAGTATGTCTGGTCAAGTCACATGGAGCTGAAACATGCACCGGAAATAAGGCAAAACTGTTTTTGCTCCCTTTTTGGTGCTCAACAGGTCGTGGGTTTTAGAGCTTTTCCATTTTTTGGGTATTTTTTTTGTTAAAAGAGTTGTCTGCTGTGGCTGAAAGTGAGAGTGAATCATTAAAATTACAGGCTGGACAGCTAAACAATGGGCTGAAATTTGCTGAGATCTCTATAACGCTGTAGGGGAGCAGATTCAGGGGATAATTCTCTAAATGGTCATTACTATGAGCAGCCCCTTTTACACTGTAACAATCGCATTCACGTTGTCATTTAATGCATTGTTGGTGTAAAATATCGGTTAGAACGGCTTTAGCCTGCATTCAGGGACCACTTTCTGAGCTTACATCCTGGCAAAAGGCTTTCTAAACACCAGGCACGTCGAGGGTTATTGGCAGTGAAAAGAGAACAGTGGCCAGGTCTGGGAAGGATCCCTGCATGTCTTTCCTGTTGGCCTCAGTTTTTCCATGCTGTTATCAACCCAGCTGATAATGCAGAGCTCCGGGCTCTTTTTCTCAGGACCCACAGCACACTGCCACACATTCTGATGGCGTGACACAGACCTTCACCACAGAGCCCCCTCTGTCTGAAGCAGAGCACACTGCCAGGCTGAGGCCCGCAGCTGGTCCGCATATTGGTGAAGGTCTCTGCCAGTCTGACTGCTATTGCTGATATCTGTGTGCCACCCTGGACACAAGAGTTTCTGAAAATGCAGATAAATACTTTCAGATAAGTAGCGAAAAGAAAAAAGTACTCAAATCAAGAACGGTCGTGGGTGCAGTTATGTGGTAAAAATGTGAGTAAACTGTGACCTTAAGCTCAGAATTAAAGTCGGCTTTATTGGAAGTATGTTTATGCAAACAAGGAACTCGACTGCGGTTTCTAGTGGCTCTAAATTTACTGGCACACAATTACAAAATCAAGCAATGAAAAATAATATATATATAGATATACTGTATATAATTAATATTCTTATTCTTTTTATCGGTGATATTTTTATTAGTGTTATTATTGGTGTTATTATTAGTAATGAGAAAAATTGTATGATAGAAATAGTGAGCTATTTGTATTTACCTTTAATTTTTGTTTTTATACACAACACAAAACTTTAATACTTTGCTGATTCATTTTGACAGTATTTTTGGTCATAAATCAGAACTGTTTTCACCAATGTTTTGTTTTGTTGGTAAAAGAAAAAAAGATTAAAAAAAGGCATTGCTACACTTTCCTGTTTATCACACTGTGTCGGCATGGCAACTGACACATTACTGCACAGCACATCTTGGACCAATCAGACTGGGTTGGTTGTATCACATTACTCTGTTGAAAACAGTCCTCGTAAATTATGTGAGGCATTACCGGACAGCGTGGGTAAATATACACATTATGAGAAAGTTATTAAAGCTGTAATCTGAATATGAATTATTAAAATACAAAATTAGCAAAATGACAGCTCTATAGATAATAGCAAATTTACTGCACTATATATAAATATTTTGTAATGTAATGTAAAAAAACATTTTAACACACCAGACATCAGATATTTTTAAATTACCACAAACATACCTAGCTCTGACTAATAGGTTATTGATTATAGGTTTCAAGTTATATATGGTGACTGTTTAATTGCTGGATTCACAGTGTTAATGAATCATTCTCCACTGCTATGGCCCACTGCCTTCCTCCGTGTGTGTAGCTAAGTGGGAGGTAGCTCCCAGACTGAGGCACAGTAAAGTTTATTAAACACATCAGCTGGTTTGCAGCAGACCATTACTGAAATGCTATATTCCAGCAAGAGATCAACAAATAGGCCTGGGAAATAACAAGCAAGGGGACTTTGGTCTTTTAAACCAGAGAGCATTATGCAAACTTTGAAGGAGGAATTTATTAAATCTCTTACAACAACTGAGGGGCTCTATATTTAACTTTGCCAGAGCACTTCGGACAAGTATTGGCTGTGGTTTCCAATTGGCTCTGAGAGCAGTCTGGTGGCTGCGAGGCAAACTTCTGGAGTCCCTGGTTCCTAAAATGAAACAGCTGCGGAGTGTGACACACTGAGAGCGGTGGGGCGTACGGAGGAGGAGTTTTCATGAATGAAGCCAGTGGGAGGGGGAGGAGAGAGGAAGCAAGCTCGGGGCTGAGCACTACTACGTAGGTGTGTCATTAAAAGGGTTTGGGGGGCGTACAAAGTATGGGTGTGGACTCAGACATGGGTCATATAAGTTCAGTTTGATTCATAGTAGAAGAGGGGAAATGGTGTTGTTGTTTACACTGGCTCGGGGTGCACAGCAACCCACTGTGTAATTTGTAGTGTAGTTTGCACAGATCTGCCCCCAGGGAGCCATGAGAGGCTGTCCTACATCGGCTGTTCCCCCCGCTGCCAGAGCCCTGTGTGTCCCCGCACTGCACAGCCGACAGAGACAGAACAGAGCACCACTTGGACCACGCAGAGGGATATTAAATTCTGACGCTGAAATTAAACTTCAGAGTCTGACTTTAGATGAACCTCCAAAGCTATCTAGCAGCCCTCTTGCACTCCGTGCCAGAACAATATCTGTATAATTAATAACCACAGGAAAAAAGAAAGGGAAATCCATTTTGTCGAGCCAAACCAGAGTCATGTGTATGATGGTATGGAGCGCGCACACATTGTTTGGATTGGTGAGACAAAAAATAAATAAATAAATAAAATTGCACTATAAAATTCTTTCTGCTGAATCTGTGGAAAAAATGTGGTAGAAAAGTGCACGTTTTTTGCGTTTACCTGTCCAATCAGAGCCAGGAAGCTGGGCAGGGATGGCATCCAGCTGGTGTTGCGGTGTGAGTCACAGTCCCAACACAAACTGGCGTGGCAGCCTGGTGGTTGTCTAGTATACTTGTTCTATATTATTACATTAATCCAGACATTTTTTTAGGCAAGAATTTGGTGGAAGTTCAAAGTTCACATAAAAAAGGTTGTGAAAACGGACAACTGTGCTACAGTACTGCAGCACTTTTCACTTATCCTGCATTAGATTTCCTCTTTTGCTAAATAATTCTATTTTAACGCAGATGTTAGAACCAAGCAGGAGGCTTGCAGGCAATGTTTGCATCTTTTGATTCCTGCAAATACACAGCTTCACTCTAAGACACAACCAAAATTCAGCTTTAATCCCATAATGCAGGTCTTCAGCGATGGTTACATCTGCATAACATATGCCAACGGTGGCGTGAGTGCATAGCTTACATTTTTAGAATGGGTGGTCTCAGTGGTATTTTAAACCATTATTTTTATTAACCCTGGCATTCTTTGCGCCCTGCTAGATCCCTTTTTTCCTCCCTAATTTCTGTTTTTAAGCATCTTGTTGTTTAACTCACTTGCTCTTTTTTCCTTGCCGCTTTTAATCATTGGAATATGTCAAAAATAATAACAACGCTTAAATTATACCCTTTGCATGCACACATGAACTTTCTCACCCCTGCGGTGCCGTGCCTCACTCCGTGCAGAGACGCTTGTGCTGTTCTTCTTCGTCGGTGTGCGGCTATCTATCTCACACCCCTCCTCAAGCTCTCTTGATCAATATGGT
Source organism: Plectropomus leopardus (assembly GCF_008729295.1). Lineage (NCBI taxonomy): Eukaryota > Metazoa > Chordata > Actinopteri > Perciformes > Serranidae > Plectropomus > Plectropomus leopardus. The sequence goes on from NC_056463.1 coordinate 30,839,088, forward strand.
GAGCCAGTGGTCATCATCACTCATTGGGAACTGACGCGCACAAGTGCATGTGTATGTATGTACTCGCTCACATGCGCACACACACATGCCATGGCCTTTTAAACCTCTGTATCTCCCAGAGTAAGCAATGGGACGCAACCCATGGAGCACATAATCCATCTGGCTTTGATGAATGGATTTAACATCCATTTTCAGACCCATACAATGCCCCTGTATGAATTTTATCAGCGTACAGTGACAAATAGCAGTTCTGTTCTCTGCTAAGAGCCCTCATTGTTCCTCTGACTAAGAGTCATGCAGATGTCACCGCCTCGGCCAGGCTGCCCAGGGTGACTTGTTTAGAAAATATAAATGTAACGGGCTGTAGTCTGACATCATTGTCTCAACAATATAGATGCCTATTTTGTCAGCACATAATCGGTATAAATGTATGACTTGATACTATTTGGCCTGAGAATAATATCTAGACTATGTCTGGGGCGATGGTGTAATTGTGCATGTGTTGCGGTGGGTCTAAACCACGACGTCAGGATTTTCTTTAAATAAAAGATATCATTAATATGTCTTTGCTTTAGTGATTCTATTTTACATGCAGACTTAGTACAGCCCCCAAGAGATTCAAAGTAACTGCAAGTGTGCGTTTACTTGGCATCTTCTCAGCATTCATTTGTTAAGGCTCATTTATCCTCAATGTTAGATATGGAGACAAAAATGGACGGGGCCTTCTGTCCATACTCTGTGTTAATTTCATCCATATTTGTACACATTATCAAAAAGCTTACGGATCCGGATGAAACAGAGCAGTAACACCAGAGATGGTGGAGGCAGTGTTACGTAGTTTAAGTGAGATACAAAAGCAGCAGTAGACAGAAATGGGGATGGGATGTATATATAATGGCCGCACAGACCACCACCATCTAAAAACCTGCCTCCATTTAAAGTTACATTATTACAACCTCCTCCACCCTTAGTTTGTTTGTTGTTGTGTAAAACTTTAGACTCTGCTCTCTTGTGTCACTATTGGCTGTATCTACAGCCCGTTCTCATTCTGTACTCATCAAATGCCTCCACTTGGTCAGCCATTTCCAACACTGACGCACAAAGGCACCTTTTGCAGCCACTGGGCTGCGTCAGTTTATAATGTGGCCCGACGGCACCTTCCGCGGCTTATTATACACTGTCGGATGGTGTCTGTTAGAAATCCAGAAGGTAACAATGTAATATAAGCAGCTGTAAAGTCCCTGGATTGGTGCAACAAACCCCGGACTTTCACCCAGGAGCCTCGTTTTCCCTTCCCATATTAATGTTGAACCAAATCATGTTTTTTTTTTCTAAACCTAACCACCTGCGTTTGTTGCCTAAACCTAACCATCTGCTTTGCACAATGAAGTAAACATAAATATGAGGTGTTTTAAGGACATATATCTATTTTGGTACGTAAAGGGAGTATAATGAGTGTTAACGTTAAACATAGCACCATCTTTACTGCTACCATGCCAGAGTCTGTTGACTGTAATATTAGTAGGCTATGAAGCACTGACCAGGATGGCATGGATGCCGGATCGTGGTGTTCTGGCACTGAATAATGCAGCTTTTTCCTCTGAGGCCCTGTATCCATTGGGCCCTGTCATTGAAGATGCCCTCTCATCTCATCTCTCACTGACACATGGAAATGTTCCCAAAGTAAGAGTTTACATCACTCTGAGAGGCTTGGTGATGAGGTTTTTACAATAGTAAACGGCCTGGCCTAAGTGGCGTGCGTCTCCCTCTAAGTACGTCTCCTGACTGTCCTCCTAATGACTCAGAAAATATGCACGCCGCTCCATTTATGGGCAGTAAAAACAGTCATCCAGCCGCATGCTAACAGACTGTGAAGAGCGCCATAAAACCTGTCTCCGTCATATTCACTTACAGCATAGTGCAGGCTGGCAGCTCAACTGGCTATCATAACATCCAGGAGGACTGTCACCGAGCTCCGCCGTACACTCCCTGCCCATCACGAGCAGCCAAACATGAAGTAAAACAGCAGGCGTGCCCTCCCCTGCTACACACGGTGACATGAACTAGCAGCCCTGCACATAGGAAGTGACATAAACAAGCAGGCCCCAGAGAGGAGGGCCATCAGTGGCGATGATGAGCGACTCTCTGGATGCTCCTTGACATGTGTGGCTGCAGCAGCGAGGGGGTGAAGGGAGCAGAGGAGGGAGGCAGCGGGTGTAGGAGAGGGAGGAGGTGGTGAAGGCGGGTGTTGGGTTGCGTGGTAGAACTGTGCGCACGACTGCATTATCCGGCTGATTTAGTTATGACAGCTGGTGCCCAAGAGGAACGCAGCAGTAGGGGATAGGATCGCCCAGGCTGCAGACAAATGATGATGAAGAGATCACTTTAAAGAACAATCTCCATAATATTTCATGCTCGCTCGGCAGCTCCCAGGCAGCCCGGGCTGCAAGGCTAACTGCTCTATCAATTGATTTGATTCACTGCCGGAGCTACTCCTCGCACATAGTATTTCAAATAAATGACACAGCAGATAGGAATGATATCTACATCAATATTAACCCTGAAAAGAACTAATGGATGCCGGCTGCAATTTGCGCTATATCCTGAGTAATGCATGGGAGGCAGAAGGCAGGTGATGGAAGAGTTATAACTCAGGCTTTTCCTGTCTCCCCCGAAGGCACAAGAGGATACAATTTGACCTACACCCACCCCACCCAACACAAATATACAAGCTACATCTTTCCTCCTCCCTAGGCAACCATTTGTTTTTGTATTTATAAAGCACATTATGGCAGACTGGGCTAAACTAAACCATCTCTCAGGCTTGTGGAACACAAAAGCAGTTTATCAGATAAATCACCCTTGACCAGTTAGCTATTAGAGCGGCCAGGAAGTGGAGCCCGGGCACGTATGGTGCTTATAATGATAGCATAGTTGCCTTTTATTAATGCGTGGACATGATGCATGCTCCTGTGTTGCAGTGGTTTAACATGGCTCAGCACTCTTTAACCTGATCCCACTTACTAACCTGCTGTATTATGAATTCAGATCAGGTACAAGGACAGATATACAGATTGTTCCTGATAAAAAAAAGAACACAGTGGCTTTCCATACAGGGGGCATGACTTTTAGGCAGAGACAGAATGATATAGTACCATTCATCTTTGTAAATTTGATCATTCCTGTAGTGTAGTAGTGTATTTTAATTGTTTTATTTATTTATTATTATTTTTTATTTACTTACTTTCTGTAGATAGATTGTCTTTTAAAGGTGAGGTTTGTAAAATTTAAGTGGATCTGGTGGTGTATAGTGGAGAGAACTGCAACAAGCTAAAACTTCTCCCAACTAGAATTTCTTTAGTTTTCAGTGTTCAGGAAGTTTTTACAAGGAGCCAAATTATCCACAGAGGTCTCTTCTTCTCTAAAAGAAATGTAACAAGTGATTAAAAATGAACACTTAATAAAGCACTTTGTTGTTAAAAATCACTGTATCTCCGAAGCTATTTGGCATGTCAGTGACGGGCGGCTCAGCCATAGCATGCTATTGTGGACTCACCCTTTTTCTGCAGAGGTCTCTTTCTCTCCACAACAACCAAAACAGGTGATTAAATTGGTTAAAATAAATCTGAATAGAGGTGTTTCACTTTACAAATGAATGTTTGTCATGTGTGCTTACCATTTTTCTCTGATAACGTAAGAGCCATACGTTGAGGAATTTTTTAGCAGGAGCTGCATTATCCACAGGGGTCTTTTCCTCTCCAGAACAAATGGACCAGGGGATTTAAACTGGTAAAACACTGAATAAAGCACTTTTATGTTACAAACACTGTTTCTGACGTAGCTCATTGCAGACGGTTTGTCTTTTCTGGGCTGCTGCAGAAACATGGTAATGCAACATGGCGATCTCTGTATACAAGGAGCTGCTCCCTATGTAGATATAAACGGCTCATTCTAAGGTAACAAAAACACCACAATTCTTATACTAAAGAAACCACTCATATTTTATTTCTGCCAATATATCCCTCTAAGCATACACACTGGACCTTTAAGTAGCACACAGAAGACAAGACAGCATTCATGTTACATCTTAAAATACCTAATGGTCAGGTCAGGTGTTTTATTCATTGCAGTGAGATACATTTAGGTGGCAACGCTTGCGTAAATGTGATGCCAGAACATTCATTAGCCTGGATGATGTTCACTGAGTAGCTACTGATCGCTCCTGTCCCTGATATCTGACCCCTGCCCTAGTAAGAAGAGACCTCAACCACACACACACATATACACACACAGATAGTGGGAGGTTTGTGGTTTGCCGATAAGGTGGTGATTAATCACAGTGCTGATGAGAGCGTGTCGGGTTTCCATCAGTGATGCTTAATGAATGTCATAATAACACCAGCATCTCTGATTGCTCAGTTCAGCGAGTGGTTGTGTGTACGCAGGGAGGGTGAGGTTTATGCGTGTGCATTTGGGGGTGGGTGGGGTGATGCAGGAAGAAGAAGGGGGGAGCTGTGCCTTAGCCGAGACCCCCACCGCTGAGCACTCTGCTAATGAGTCCACTAGAGACCCACCCAATACCTTTGATTGTGATGCCATGGAAGAGAGGGGAGCAGTGCAATCTTTAGCTGGATTAAGTATCTCTTAAGGAGATCTACTTTCAGCCACAATGTTATCAACCCTTGAGTGTGTATTAATTAGGCCTATTGCAGAGGCGAAACGGACGAATTTGCAGTATTCCCTCCACTCTCCTGTGGACACACATGCGCACATGAGCATGCACGCAAAGCCAAAGTGCATCTATTGGCCTCTTGCAGAAATTTGCTCCTGCAAAAAAACACAAGCACTGTGTACCAGTGCAGTTTATTTTAAGGGTACAAAAATCTAACATGTTTAAAGTGAAGCCTACACCTCAGCCTACATGTTCCAGCATGTTGTTGCACTCTTTAATTTGACACCCCATTACATCCCCATCTACATGTTACATCCACACATCTGTACGCATGTTTTGGTATTGTATACATCATCCTGTTCTCATTAGCAGGGCTTTTGATATGAAGCGATGCATTATCTACGCACCAGGCAACAGTTGATTGACTGTAGGCCGGTAATACTGTTTAGCCCCACTTAGAGCAGCCTGGCTTTGATGTAAGTACATATTTCCTGGTGAAGGGGTTGTTATAATTTCAAACATTCACCGACTCATCATATGGAGGGCTGACATTGCTGCGGTTCACTTGCTATTTTTTATCTCTTACATGTGTTTCCTGGACGTGAAATCCACTATTTTCCTCTTCCCTGCAAGTCATCAAGCAAACGTCTGTTAACTGGCCTGCAGGTATATTGTTTACCTTGTTATTCCGTGTGGCTAAAACCCTTCAGCATATGCTAACAGAAGGCATTGCACAAAGCACTGACATTCAATCCAGTTGCACCCCCTCTACTCCCCACCCTCCCAAACCCACCCCATCTCCATCATAACCCGGATGTTTAAGAAGCATGTCCAACTGGTATGTTTTGACTTGGTTTAAGTGGTGTTTAATGACAGTGGACTGGCTGGTCTGTTCCGGAGCTGTGTTAAGAGTTTCTAATCAAACGTTCTGCTCCATCAATAATGCAGCGCCTTGGATCCCATGGAGGACTTAATTGTGGGTGTAGGGCTGATAGGGAGAGCCTTGGCTAGGGGTGTCTCGTTGCACTCTTTAATTAGAGACCCCCGTCATGTCAAGAGCAGGAGCCCTGGGTGTTTACTATGCAGCAACGTGCCCAACACTACTTTGGCAAGAACCCTACTGTAACCCTGCCATCAGCTACCGCTCATAGCTGGCTCTGCCTGGTGGAGAGAACGAGGTGGGTGGGGGGAAAGAGAGAGTGAGACAGAGAGAAGAGGCAGAGGAGCAAGGAGGGAGGGACGAGAAGAGTGTACAAATCTTTATTTTCATTTTTTTTTTTGCAAGGGCTAGTTGGGAGCTTAATTTTTTATTGGTGGGGCTATGGAATTTGTGGTACAAAACCTATTGTCTGATGATCAAACTGTGCACTTTTATCTCTTTGTAATCACTCATTGTGATTACATTGCTTTGGAGGTTGAAGGCATTAAAGGTGGGATAAAGTGTAGTCTTTTGAAAGAACTCAGACAAGCTATTGTTTGTCATGTTAGGCAGAAGAATACAAAAATTAAGTTTTTGACAAGGAAGAATAATGCATGGAATTTCTAAAATGTATTAATAATGTGCCAAAAACGGCAGTTCCTCGAATGACCACCCGAGGCTGGCTCCAAAAGTGTGTCAATCCCCATGAACCCCATATAAAAATGACCAAATAATCAGCAGAAACAAACATGTTTACAGCCTGGTACAAAGTTTGGTATATATAGCTAATTTCAACATGCATGACGACTGCACAGAGGTGAAGTTTTATATAACTTGCCCATCTGTGTAATAAGGGCATGGTAGCTGTCTGTGAGCTATCACCGCAGTCTATGATTGTCAAATCCTTCCCATTGTTCCTCCATAGCTCCACACTCCTAATAAAGTCACTTCTAGCCCCAAAAATCCAAGATGGCAATGGCCAAAAAGCCAAACTTAAGGCTTCACAATGGCAGTCCACAAACCAATGGGTGACGTCATGGTACCTTTTTCAATTATTTTTATACGGCTTATGGTTCTGCTTTGAAATACTCTTAATTCAACCACAGTGGCTTGTATTCAACTGGAGAAAAAACATATCAAGTAGCCACTGGAAAATTCAGTTAGGCTTCAGCAAGTCTAATTTACGATACCATACCATTCCATATGATATACTTTATTGACTTGGTAGAGAACTTTGTCTTGGACTCAGATGCTGTGTCCATGAATGTGTTGACAGTTATAGAAAAAAAATACATATGAACAAAACAGTTCTAGTTGTACCTTATCACACCAATAAATTGCACATAATCCAAATTTCAAAATATTGCACATGCATAGCACATAACACATATTGCACACACTCAGTGGTAAATCATCATGAAACTTTTGCACAATCCCTGCAGCCTTAAGCAGCTTTGTTTAAATGTTTGATAGAGATAGGGACAAATGAGTAATTTCACTGTATGATATTCTTTACTTTTAAACTAGCACTGACATGAATATTTAATCTCTTTCTTTTTCTATATTCTCTGACCTGTCATGTAGGAAAAATAGTAAAATCACCTCTAAATTACATCCTTTACTTCCCTATTCCTTACCCTTAAAAGTGTCATTACTTCAATGTAACACTATTATTATAAAAGAGGAGCAAGCCATCCATTAAAAGCATTATAAGTAAAGCGCGATTGAAAGTTATAGTTATACAGTGCAATGAAAAGTAAATACAGTTCAGTCATTCAAAGAACCAGTAATAAACCATTTCATTATTGATGCATTTACCATTAAAAAGTATTTAATTGTTGTTGGTGGCCCAGATGGCTAATGTTTGTCCAACACACTCCATGTTGTTTGGTTGTAAATCTGAGACAGTTGCCTGTGCAGAAAATCTGGACATTTTGATAAATTTAGTAAAATTAAAAAAACTAAATAAAACTTTCCCACTAAAATGCTACAGAAAAAATAAAACTTTATCTAACACTGACAAATACTTTTCACTGAAGTGACTGTCATGTTTGCTCATTATGTATTCTTGTCGTCTTTCTGTAAACAATATTAAGCACAACAATGATAAACTGAGAAATGAAGGAGAAAATACAAATTCGAGGTGAAGATAAAGATATGAACACAAAAATGTTCCACAGAGTCATATCGCTCCCTTTGAGGGTGTCGGGCCCAGATGTTTGTCTTTTTTTCTGTCTGTCATGGTTATTAGAGCAATTATCGATAAGAGGCAAATATTCCACTTCTAGAGTCTCGGCTTCATGTTTTTTATAAAATCAATATGCCCTCTGGCCCTTATCTTCAATCCAAAAGAAAAATGACAGAACAAATTTGGTGTATGATGGATGATGGTGCCTTTATGTGGCTCATGTAATGGAGCTGATGATAAGGAGTAGAGTGGACTTCCAATTAGGAAGCTTCTCCTACAGCGTTATGGATTAGTGTTCTGTTTGAAACGGCGACCATGGAATTGGCAATTTGACGCCACTGAAATGAGCGGCAGAAAAATTGGGAGCAAAATGAGGGCAACTAGATGACACGGTGGTTACTAAGTACGAGTCCGTCACTTTTAATATGCCCTACACTGGAACTTGACCTGATTGTATCTGACCTGATGGTCTGGTGAAATGCAGAGGTGAACGCACTGGAAAGCAAAACAGAAAATTACATAATTTGTGTAATGTAAGGCAGCCCAAAGCCTCTCACATTTGACCTGGTGGCTGTGGACACTGTGATCCATCTTAATGTTACGAGTGGTAAAGTGGTCAAGATGGAGAGCCGCAGAAGAAGATATCATTCAGCGTCTAATCATTCTATCAAGCCCCGGCGTGCCTTGTGTTTGTGGGGTGTTGGAGGTGGAGGGAGACCCCGGCCAACATCAGGTGTCACACTCGGCGCCAATGAATGGACAATGGCTATCCATCAATCTTCCATGCCAGCTTGTCTCGCGGCCTGAAACCAACTACAATGTCCATCTCAAGGCAATTTGATCCCTTGAGTTGACTCATTCATCAGCCTGACCTCATTTGCAATCCAGACTGGTTTCCTGAAGAGAGGAGAGTTGGATTCAAAGGAGAGGATGGGTGCAAAATATTGAATTTCAGGGAACCAACAACCAGTTGTCCAAAATATTGCTTGGAGCACAGTAGGTGAACGATGGTCTTTATCTCAGCACTGTGGTGGCTCATTTATTTAGTTGATGGATTGTTTATCAGTCAGCTCGAACAGACATGTATGTGGGTAGCTGGAGGGAAGTTTAGAGGGGTTTTATTCAGCGACGCTGTAGCACAGCCATGTACATCCCCTTCAGCCAACTGACCTCGTCGGGTCATCAGGACTTAAGTAAGAGTGAAAGTCGCTTTAAATGGAGCGAGGCTCCCAGGGACCCAGCTTTGGCTGAGCAGCTGCTGCCGGCCGTTGACTATTACTTTTCCAGGGGCTGACTTTGATGTTTTAACAATCCATACATATTGATTCAGACTGATAATAAACAATTTGATTAGCCTCTTTCTATAGGCTGTCATTTCAATCACTTTCAGAGCTCCGATGGAGTGGAAGTGAGGGGCTGTGGACGGAGGGAGGGATGAGGGGAGGGCGACATCGAGATGGAGAGAAAGAGAGAGAAGCCAAAGCTGAAAGAGAGGGTGGAGGGCTAGAGCCCCCTCCTCAGACAGAAAAAGGAATCCAGCCCTGATTAGGCCTCTGCCTTTGGTGAATTGGACAAGACAGCTGAGCTGCCAGGTTATTAACTCCCTCAGAAAATTCTCAGCCCTCTCTCAGGCCAGCCTGAATACTGCGATCTGGATCGATAAGCAATCTCCGGTGTGTACCAAATGCCTGCTGGATTCATTTGTCTCCCAGCACCCTCTCCCTCCGCTGGACAATACACCTGCACAACTGAGACCCCCCCCCCCCACCACCACCACCACCTCCCTCCCTTCTTTCCTGACTGCTGTTCTCACTCTCTCTCCTCCCTTTCTTCTTCACCCTCCCTCCTTCCTCACCTCTCTCACGTTCACTCACTGGAGTCTCTGTCACTTTTTAAATAATGACCCTGGGGCTGAAGGAACAACTGCCTACCTCTATTTCATCACGGTGAGACCCTCTCCTGCAGGCCTGGGTGACCAGGCAGGGGGGAGAGAGGCAGAGAGAGAGAGAGAGAGAGAGGGAGAGAGAGAGAGAGGGAGAGAGAGAGAGAGAGGAGCGGCAGAGGGGGGTTTGCCCACGGCGATGGGGAAGGCGGGGGCCGCAGCAGCATCATGACGGACAGAAGCACAGATGTCACCATCAGAGCTCAATCTAAGCATATAAATGACCAGCCCATGGCAACTTTATAGCAAACATGAAAACATACAAAGTAGCTGTTGTTATGGTTGATATCATACAGAGAGAATAAACATCAGGGGGCCATGGCAGATACTCATCGCATGATGCCATGCATTAACAATCAGCCGTACTTCCTGTCTGTTGTTGAGCTGTTTGGTCTGAGTTTGTTGATTCTAGTGAGAATATGTAGCTTCTCTGAGAAAACTCTTATTGCTGAGAACTGAACCATATACTTTAACATGGTGAGGTTCAGCAACCAGCCAGAGTTGCCAATATTGTCCATTTCCATCGCACATTAAGTTCCCAGAGAAAGCACTCATACTCAGAGCTCCGTGACACTCACAGCGAGCCAGTCTTTGTGGAGGGGAAGTAAAGATGGATTTACATAGTGATTGTGTTTGCTGATTTGGCAGGGCTTCAGCTGATAACTTTTAGTGATTCGCTGCGGCATTGATCTCCCAGATGGATTTATTGACGGGGGTGGTGTGGGGGTTGAGTTGGTGGAGGAGCAGGAGGCGAGGGGGTGCTGCAGAGGGGATATGAGGAGAAAACAGTAGATAGCCACCCGAGCGAGGTGGACAGTGGATGAGCTTGATGTTACCTGCCTTTACTTGCTGGCAGTGTTATTCCCCCAAAGGAGTTAAAAAAGCTGTGCTGTTTCTTATAGCTCATTTCTGTGGTTTGCCTTTTCTATTGTCTTTCTATTGTCTCTGTGTGGCTGCAGAGTTGCGACCCCAGAGGGAATTGTCTGTCAGCATACAATAAAGGCAAGGCCTGCGACCGAGGACTCCATTTCTCAGGGCTAATTGTCAGAGACAATGCTCGCCACTGAAAACACAGAAGGATAAACCTGGCGGATGTTTAGGTTTTCTTATCACTGTAATCTCTCGGCAAAATCAAACCAGAGCTGCAGATATGCTTACAGAGACAGAAAACGAGGGAAATGCAGTTATTAAAAGGAGCTCTGTAAATATCTGAGAGGACTTTCATGCAGCAAAGAGAAAAACACTCATCACACAGGGCGCTGTTTGTAAGCAGGGATGTGAGACAGACCAAACAGGAAGTCCCTGAAAAATGTATGTTGGAGTTTTTAATCAGTCAAAGATGGCTTACTCATCAGGGGCCTGATTGTAACGGAACAGTTTTGGTTCATAATGTTTTTTCCTTTGAAAGATCACAGGCTGCGATATCATCAAAGAAAATTTGTAATAATGTAATTTGTCTGATAACATGATCTTTTGATTGGTATAATTGCAGTCCTACAAAACCACAGCATTAACCCAGTCATGTGATGATCCCCAAGCAAGCACCTTTCACCCAATAATGTTCCCTAAAGTACACCACAAACTGGTGCCCCCAGTGAATGCAGCACGCTTTGTACCTTTATTAACCATTTCAAACCATTTTAACCTCCTCTGTAACTCTATCCCAGCAAGCACTTTTTCATTAGCGTCTTTTCCCCCCTTTCTTCTCAAGGTCATTTGTAATGTGGAATCTATAAAATTCTCAATGAAGAAAGTTATTTGAATTCTTAGATTTTAATGGCTGAGCTTAAAAATTCCCATTTCGGGCCTGCAGTTTTAAAATGATCCTACAATGTGTATGTCAGCAGATGAAATTACTGAGGGTAATTGCTCTCACGCCATGCCTCTCTTTCTCTCACTCACACACACACATACTTACAGTACACACGCACACGCACGCGCGCGTGCGCACACACACGCACGCACGCACGCACGCACACACACACACACACACACACACACACACACACACACACACACACACACACACCCCGCACACTGCACACCCTTTCTCACCTACATTTTCTTCAGATTTTTTGCATTGAGTAGTATCATATTTTGCAAAACTCTTGTATCTCTAGCAGAAGTCCCATACAAAATATTACACTTGCATAACACTTATGTTATATAACAGCTATCCTACAAACAAAGATGGATACAAAATTCAAAGCTACAGTGAAAAAAACTACAGCATAAGTAAAGCTCTACTTGGTTTATGTCTTGTATTCTTCTGCAAAGTGAGAGTCTTGCTCCTTGTGGTAAGCATGGTTGAAGAAAACTCTCTCTTTCCCTCTCTCTGTCATTGTCCCTTTCTGACAGTGATGGTAATGTGTGAGTAGGTGAGTCGCCCTCAGGGCCCTGTACATCCACGTCCACCTCAATATAAATCAGCACTTGTCATCACAGACTCATATCACACGCACTGATCCCACGTCCCCTCCACAAACGCGCAGATTCCTCCTTGTTGTTTGATACCATCCAAGACGCCAGTGGCCAGAGTATTAAACCTGTCCAGTCTCACCGGCAGTATCTCCCTCTCTATGTCGCTTTGTTTTCTCCCTGCTAGACCTGTAGGTGCTCCCACATGGTGAAGTTAAACAGATGTGACTGCATTAGATTCAGCCCGGACAGCAGCACACCTCTGCTGCCCTGAATGCATTCTATAATTATCCGCCACACCTTGTAACAGGAAGTCAGCTCATGTCAAAAGTGCAAGTGAAAGCTAGGGTCACTGTCAGGAAAATGAGCCTAATAGTGACAAGAGCCAAAGCAGCTGCAGAGGAGTGAAATAAGATTTAGATTGTGTTTCCGCAAACATGCAGTCTGACTGCAACAATGGCCTGTTGGCTTCATTTCAGCCTCTGAATGTTGAATTTTTACCGTAAATTTATTTCTGACATTTACTGCATCATTTCTGACTCTGACATTACCGGTGTTACCCTTCAAAGAAGAGACATACCAACATGACATTAAGAAATGGTCAAATTACACTTCTGGCCAATAAATATTTGCTCTGATTCCCTTCACTTCTATGGAAGCTTGTATGACAGACAAATGTAAGTATGCTCCTCCAGTTTTGGTGCAAACACCGGCCAGCTTTGGGTCAAAGTTCACCTTTTATTTAACTAGGACTGAGTGGGTATCCTTAGTTGGCCAGTGGTAACCTTTATAAACTAATATGTACAAGTATGCAGAATCTGTAGGCAATGGGACAAGATTTTGGTTTTGGAAGTACTGTTGTTTCTGTTTGTAGCCTGAGAAATAGTAACCAATCATGTTTGAGCGGCAGGTGAACAGTCCATGTGGAGAGGTGGAATGGATTGGCCAAAATGCAGTCTCAAAACTCATTGGCTATCTCATTGAGATTAGCTGAAATGAGCGATGCACAGAATGGGAAAGTGTTGGTGTCGGATATTTACTGGTTCACTTTGAATCTAGCCATTGCTGCCAAAGGCTTAAGGTTGTCAGACTGATACCTACTGGGTAGAGACTGGGCCATTAGAAACTCTGTTTGCAAATGAAGAAGTTATTATTCCAGCATGTTTCTTCACCTTCTTTTTTCACTACCAGAATACAAACTATAGCATCACTCTCATACTCTGTAACAGCCATGCATGAGACTATAACTAAGTGCTAACATCAACATGCAAACATGTGCACAATGATAATGCTATTATGTTGATGTGAACCAGGTACAATGTTTAACATTGTTAGTTGAGCCTGTTAGCATGTTTCATGGCAATTCATACCATAGTTGTTAAGACATTTCACTCAAAATCACAGTGTTAACCTTACAGTGGTTTGGGGGAAAAGTAAAGGGATCATTACCGGAATTAGTCCTCCGGGTATCATGATAGTCTGTACAAAACTTCATGGAAATCCATCCCATAATTGTTGAGATATTTCATTCCATCCCTAGCACCATGCTGCTAGCTTTTTACGAACAGATTTGATAAAATTGTGCATCATGGTGCAATGCACAATGTAGTATTTATTGTTACGTAACCAATGAGATCAGTTACACTATTGAAATATGTGGTTGTTCTTGGGTACTTGCAGGAAAAAAAGGTGCGCATCTTTTTTGTGTGAAGGAAAAAACGGCTCAGTCAGATGTCCTGGGACTGTTAAAGACCAAAGTCCTCCAGTAAGAGGCATGCATCTTGCCATTTCCTGCGCTGTATGAATTGAATCGATTGGAGGACAGTTAATTTCAAACTAAGGACCAGGTATATTCAATAAAATCTGGTCTGTTGTATGGGCGATAAGTGCGGCATATATAAACATCATCAAGAATTAGAATTCATTTGATGCCTCAGAGATTATTTGATGGAGAAGGAGCAGCTGCCTTGGCCTGGATTCATCCAGCCACTCTGATTGTGGCCGCTGATTGATTTTTAAGTTAGGAAGAGGCAATCAGTAAATACCTCCCAATCAGGGGCCAAGAACATAGAAGAGATTAGACAATTTGAGGTAATCAATGAAAATATTCTCTGATTTGTAGGCGCTCGATTACTGCCATAAATCAGGCATCATAGCACGCAAGTTACTTCGCAATAAAACAAAGGCCAGCGACAGGCAAACTATAAGAGATAAATTAAAGGTCCGTGGGAGGAAGTGCCGACTGGCGTGGTAATGAGACAGAATTACAGGCCACAGATTCCGGCCTGCTTCCCTTGCAGAAGCTGTCAACAATTAATGGGCTGCACCAAGAGCGGCTATCCGTCATCCTGCTTCCTGTCCACATATTTACTCACTTATTTATCACTGTGATGCAATATCATCATTTTTAATGTTAAACAACCTCCACTCCCAACAAACACAGGCTTCAGAGGACAGGATATGGATACAGACAGGGTGATTTCTTGTTTTGTTTGCAGCAAGGTGAGAGGTTTTATTATTGTGATTGTAAGGCAGCTTTGTGGTTTGAAGGGTCATCACATAACCAACAGGTCGCGTCTATCAGCTGGATGTCCCATATATGCCTGTAAGCAAAGGACTGACTCTCAACCTGCTCCGTCATTGTAAGGTGCTCTGGTTAAGACTATGTTGCTGCACTGTAGACAGTCAACTCCTCATTTTTCCATGCCCTCTTGTCTTCATGTAGGATGTTCCCACTTAGGACGCTGGAGCTTCATGCTGTCTTGGCAGGGAGTCGAAGCCCCCGTGCTCAGCCTTAATGGACTGACTAGACAGATGATCCTGACAGCGACCCGCGCAAGTGCTTTTGATTCTATCATCCGCCATGGGGTCGGACTGCTTTATCAGAGGAATTACCTAAAGTGCCTCTTATTTCATCATCCAGAATGTCAACGAGACGGCATTCTTTTAATTTATACACACCCCAAACAATCACTGCATCATACATCACACAACTGCCTCTGAAAAATCATTGTAAGGAGCCCAGGCCAGGTGCAGAGTCATTAACCTATGCCGTGGTTTTGAGAGCAAGGTCATTATAGAACGCTCCTGCAACGTTTGTCTGAGAGCAGCTTTTGTTACTTGACCCTCTCCTTTATAACACTATCTACACAGACAGAAGCATGCATCAATAAACTCATTTCCTTCTCCCCTGGGCAGCTACGAAGGGTCAAGGAATGTATTCTTCAACCATAACCCACCAGTTCAGTATCACATCTCTTTAACAGTTAACTGAATTATAGAGACTATTTTTCCCCTCAAGTATTCCTCAAGATTTATTTCCTGAAGTGCAGAAGCCTTTGATATCTCCATTATTTATTATGTCAAAGCCATTTCAACACTGTCTTTGAGAGTTCATTCCTTAAGAGGGTACAGTATGACACATAAGGTCTGGGTTTGCAATAGGTGAGAGTATAAGTTATGTAAAAGTTTAAAAAGATTGTTACTTTATCAAAAATTCAAGTCTAAATTAAATAAACATATAATTAATTTGACTCAATTATGAACCAACACTTAAAGCCTATCCTAAAATACAATGTGTCTGCATTTCACTTCCCAATTTTTCTGACAAGGAACCATGTGTGAGACTGAATTTGTCTCAGACTTTACACAGACATCAATATAATAGCAATCAATTGAACAGAATTGTGAGTTTTTCTGATGTCCAGACAGATTGAGAGAGGGGTGGGACATATGGGTAATGGCAATAAAGTTATAAAACTCTGTTTAACAGTCAACTTGTGGAATATTGATCCATAGCTGTATCCACATTAGCTCTTGTAGATTATACTTACAACCATACCCACATTTTTTCCCTGTTCAACCTGCTGTTTACCCCAGCATGCAGGTACATTTTGCCATAGGACTTTCACTTCTTTTCTTTTTCATGCACAGTTCTTCCTCTGCTTTA
Source organism: Plectropomus leopardus (assembly GCF_008729295.1). Classification (NCBI taxonomy): domain Eukaryota; kingdom Metazoa; phylum Chordata; class Actinopteri; order Perciformes; family Serranidae; genus Plectropomus; species Plectropomus leopardus. The sequence continues at coordinate 30,855,176 of NC_056463.1, forward strand.
TACTGGGTGCACACTACACCAGAATAAAGCCTGTTTGTGGCCTGAATTCTTCAATGTGACAATTTTCAGCAAAGCTCCAATATTCTGACGGTTCTTAAGATCATCTTGCCATATTTTTATGTGGTGCGAGGTATATTGAGACTGTTTTTTTTTTACATCCCCCAATCTGCTTGGAAGTCCATCTTGGCCTCATTTCGCAAATATTCAACATGTTTAATATTTACGATACAATATCCTGTTGTGAGGGGTGAACTCTGAGGATTGCAGGTCTCTGAGGCTTCTAGCTTGTGCTGTAAAATGTACTATCCATGTTCACGCCGTCTCCATGACTCTATCCATATTTCTTTGTGTCCTCTTTGTGGGTTTTCTGTAAAAACTAGTGCAGCTAGTTCTTCCTACACGTCACCCACCATGTTTGATTACTGTTCTGACCTTTTGAATTTATCATTACATGTTTGTGTATGTGGGGATCTGAATTTTTTTTAGTGTGACCCTGCCTTTACTTGAGTAACAAGCTAACATAACATTGCGGTTTTGCAAAGTCAGCAAACAGACGGACAATGTATTTGAACAACGCACCTTATTTAGTACAAAGCATGGCCTGTTGCACTTATATACTGAGAATTTATCATTTGAACAGGTGAGTAGTTGTACTTCAGCATAGATTTGTGTAACAGCCAATGGGACAGGGTTGTTTAGGTCTGCTTTTGTTTGAGAAATTGTACGTAAATCTGAAAAGGAGCATTAAAGAAAGATCATCTAAGCTGAATTACTTTGGGGGGAAAAAATAAATCAAAAGTCAACAAATTGTGATTTCATAATAGGCCACGTGGAGAAATTTGCACGGTGACACTGTAGTAGCATATTGCAAGGTATCGTCATAGATTGGTATCTGAAAATGTACATACAAAGGTTCATATAATATCTAAGGTATTAGCTTCCCACAAATGATGTTATCCACTTAATATTAAGTTATGTATGTATAAAGTTGCTTTGATTAGGTTTAGGAATAGAAACATGTTGATTACATACCTTAAAATTACTCAAAGTTTGCTTGGTCTCACATAGTTCCAAATGCAGATTTACTGGGGAAAACAGTCCATAGGCCACGTGATTGCAGCCCTCCTGATTACATGGGTTATACACAAATTACTGGCTCATGATTACGTGTGTAATATATGAATTGCGGTGCATTACTTTCATAGGTATACATATGAACAGTGCATAAAAACAGCCTGTATACTGACATACAACTATACAAGGAACAAACACAGCAAGACCTCACATATAGTGCAGACGGATAGTGCAAGAAAACCCTATGACATGTGAATTAATCATGTGCGTAGAAGCATGTGCTGGTACAGTACTGACTCCTCTGACTTTGCTTACCCTTGGAAAGCTTTCTGCGCCCTATGATCCAACATCTGAAGAGCTGATAAAAACCCTTCAGTTGCCTCAAAGCAGCTGCGAGGCTTAACATTGTCAAAAAGGGGTTTTTATTTCCCTACCGTTTCGACCTCCTGTGTATATTTTATTGAGCTGTTCTCATCCCACAGCGGTGCGCGGCAGCCATAAGCTGCCGAAAATGTATTTCCAAGCTCATTAACACAGGACGTGCATGCTTGGAACATGTAGCATCCTTTTTCAGAGACACTTGTGAAAGAGTGCGAAGGCGATGGCGAGGAGCTCAGAAATCGTTGTTTTTGATATTCAGTGAGCTTTTCATCTTTTTTTTTCTGCTGCAACACCACATGAGAGGATTAGGGAAGTTAATGAATTATCCTCACAGGGGCCGAGACAGTATGTGCAAGCTGCACTATCCCACGTCTCATAACATGGAGCTGTTTGAATTTATTGAACTGAGGGCTGAATTTTCCCACACTGATCCAACCCAGTTCAAGATTATACCCAGTCCCCTTTCTCTGTAATCAACATGACAATGTGAAAGTCTTTTTAATCTTTGGAAGTCAGAAATATCATTAAACGTAACTTAAAGTGAAAGTCGACTGCATAGTTGAATGTTCACAGTTGCCTTACTTTACTGGTTTCTAGATACCTACAACAGTTTCTGTGATCAAATCAAGGCCTTAAAGTGTGTGTCTGTGTCTGTGTGTGTGTGCGTGTGCGTGTGAGTGTGTGTGTGTGTGTGTTTGTGTGTGTGTCGATGGGGGCTGGAGTCGATGGATCCCCTGGGCAGCTAATGTTGGAGATTGTGTGCTCCTGAACTTCTGTTAAGTGAAAACAGTCCACAAAAGTGAAATATCACTTTAAGATGTCGCCTCTCGCCATTGGCGTCTGTTTGCTCAACCCCCAGAGGCGGCCCAGTATCAAATGCACCAGCACAAATGATAATAACACAGCAAGACCTTTCTATTTTTCCAAATTAGGTTGAGCCTTAGATCAGTGCCCTTGAGGCCGGCACAAAGGCTCTAATTCTTCCCTGAAGATTTTTCTCTTCAGTTTTCTATCATATAAAGCAAATATCAAAAATGTGATTTGAATCCTGGAAAAAATTAAAGCTGAAGGGCGCCAGAAGGAGGAACAGTGTAGTGTGGTAGGTGACAACACACCACCTTACTCTCCTCCCTTTTACAGGCATCGATTGAGTCTGTTTAGCTCACTGTCACATGGCTGCACTATGAGGCAAACCCCGGAGAGGCTGTGCCCAGAGTCACTGAGCGGCAGACCAAACTGCCCCAGGGGTTAATTGAAGTCCCTCGAGTAACTCAAGTGCCCTCTTTTTAATGGGTCAACCCATAAAATGTTGGATTTCTGAACAGCAATGGGAAAAAATGTAACCTCTCATGGTCCTTCTTTCTCTCATGGTTCCTGTCCTTGAGAGGGGGACTCGGATGTGGCTGGACTTAAAAACACTTAACTTCCTTGACTTGAATAACCAAAGAAACATCTTGAAAAGGGTTAGGCTAATAATAATATGGCTGTGTCTTGTTTCCTGTGATTTTTTCTTTTCTTTTTTTTTGTTTTTTTGCTGTTACCACAAGTATCTTTGTAACAAGGCCAAGTGGATGGTGCTCACTTAAAGGTTAGAGCAGTAGCATGTGAGAGTGGCTAAATACCTGAGCAGCCTGGGAAAATTATGGTGAAACTTGACCTAGACTCTTTTCCACCCTAAAGAAATAGTTTAACCATTGAGTTATACAATAATTAACTTTCTTTTTAAGACTTAAAGGAAAACTTCACCCCACAGATTATTGTTTGTATATCATATTCTTAAGCTGAGTTATGTTGAATTTTTGAAAACTTTGTTTTTCACACTTGCCTCTGCTGATCGAAGAATACAAAAACAGAGGAAATTCTACATGAAATCACAGGGGTCCGTGTTTAACAACAGCAAAACTATATTAAAACATCCATTTACAAAATCTCACACAAATCCTGCAGTATAATCCAAGTCTCATTCATCAAGTCGTATGCTCAGTGCTTCCCAAACAGACTTATTGACAAGGTTGTAAACTGAAAGTAAAAAGGCATTTATGCTCTCTTCAATCAAGACAAACTCTACTGACAAAAACGGTAATTTTACCTTGCTGAACCCTGGAGCTGCTGGTCCACCACTGGTTTGATTGGTATTTTTAGGGTTATTGTGTGACTTTGGTGTTTAAAAGGGTTAGTTCAGATTAACCAAAGTCACCAGCAGCTCCTGTGTTCAGTGAGGTAGAATTACTTTATGCCAGTAAAGTCTGGCTTTGAAGAGAGAATAGACACATTTCACTTTAAGTTTAGTTCCCAGTCAGAAAGGGCTGTCTGTTTGGGAGGTAATGAACTTTGGGCAGGAGGACACATGAGACTTGAACTATACTGTATGAGTTTTGTGAGACATGGTAGATGTTTTGATATAGTTTTGCTGTTGTTAGCCTATCTAACTGTAATTGTACCTGGGAAACACTTACCATACCTCTGTCGGAGGTCCAAAAGTAGTCTGCCAGGACATATGGTATGAAAAACTATTGGATTGATCATATTACTTTTTGATGTTATGATACTTTTAAATACACAGAAAAACACTGATGCATTCTCTCCATTAACAGTTATTGTTACAGTATAACCATGACTTGCGATCCCGGCACTGTGTAGATTTAAGTAGCACTACTGCGTAAATAAACTGGTGATGTTTGTCTGACTGCTGCAGAAGAAAGTTGCTCAGTTTCTTCCATCTCTGGCAGTCCTTAATGCTGCATATTATATAGTATAACTGAAACTTTCCCGTTGCTTTCAGTTTGTACACTAACCTAAATCATCACCTCTCGGGAATTTTTCTGTGAAGGTAGGACTTGTCAGTCACTGTTTCTAATCTTGGCCACTCTTCCCTGGACTGCTTTTACTTACACTGTGAGCTACTGTTGTAGGATCCTTACATTTATCATAACAGAAATGACAATACTTTTCCAAGTTAACTAAGCTAACCGCTGGCACATAACTGTCCAACAGAAAACCAGACCGACTGCATGTTGCTCTTCTTCACCATCTTCTTCTATGCTTGCCAGCTAAAATGAAAGTGAAAGTGAAACTGTAAGTTCTCTGTCATTTTGAAACAAGCTTTGTCTGCTTAGCATTTTGTCCCCCTTATTTTTGTGTTGTTTTTCCCAGTGTTGTGTGATTGTTTAAGCTTCCTCTTGGGTGCATGATGCTCACAGTCATCTGGTCACTACCTTTTTTGTTCAGTCCCCTCTGACCCCACCTGTGCACTGTCATTAGCTGGGGGCTATATGTTACTGCCCAAAGGTTGCAGCATGTAAATGTGCCAAACACAGCAAAATAAAAATAAGAAAGTACATGCACTGGGCAGGTTCTCTGCAGAGAAATTCACACTGATCCCTCAGCTACCAGCTGTAAGCTAGGAGAGTACACACAAATATAATAATGTGAAGCAAGTTACTGGAACACGTGTGCTTAGTTAGACACTTCGTAGATAAATAAAGGTTAAAAACATGTGAAGGGAAAATGCAAGGTAGATACTGTTCCATAATGAAGCCTGGCTTTGCAGTGTCAACACATTTTACTGAGCTCCGCCATCCATCAGTTTCAATCAACAGCGATTCCCCTCGCTACATTGAATAAGAGGTATCTGCAAATGAAATCTTTAAACATCTTAAATCTTTAAAAACTAATTTACTTAATGTCTTACCGTTCCAGATTAAAAGCTCTGTCTGCAATTATATTAGGCCAGTGATCACCAAGTTCCATGATTTACTCTGCAACTGTGTTTAGAGTAGTGAGCGTGTGCGTCTGTGTGTTTTTCGTATGTGCCTGTTCATGCAAGTTATGTGTTAAAGTGGTGAATCATAGTGTGAGAATGCACTTGCAGGTGTGTGTGTTTGTCTGTGTGTTTGTCTGTGTGTGTGTGTGTGTGTGTGTGTGTGTGTGTGTGTGTGTGTGTGTGTGTGTGTGTGTTTGGTGGGGTGTTAGAGAAAAACAAGATGGTGAGAGATGATTTTATTGGCCTGCGTTCAGAATGCCTTCCTTGCATCCCTGTCATTTGTTGGAAGATAATGTTGCCATCGATTCGTAAAAATGCTTGAAAATGAAATGAGAGTCTCTCCTCCCACTTAATCAAGAGAGCATATTGATCAGGTTTCTAATGAAGGATCATTTAGATAGGGTGGAGAAGAATAGGCTGGCGTATCATATCATGTCAAGGAGTAATAGGATGTCTTTATCTGAAGATTCCCGGATATCAGTAAAAGCAAGCCTTCTACATCTTCATAATGGAAACCTGCTCTGCTGTCTCATTATCTTATGTTCTCTGCTTAAAGGGGTTTTCCAAATATAATACACTCTGGAAATATTTTCTGCATTATGCCTTTGATGCAACATAATGATAAATTACAGCCAATTGCCTCAGGTTTTTTTGTTTTATTTTATATGGAAATCAAAAGCAGTTTACCGTTATTTTATTTTTTTCATACTAAATAATCATGTTAGATGACTCAGTCAATATGATTTACAATAAATGCTTTCTTTCTGTGTTTAAGATCATCTCCAAATGCTATTGAAGATTGTGCTCTCGGCGAGGAATGCCAGATGAACTTTGTTTAGTTTTAGATGAATATTTTGTCACATTGATGTGAGGCAACACAAAAACTATGCAGAAATTCCCAAATACGCCACTTATGTTGTCATCCTTTACCTGAAGTGGAGGCCAGGATTAACACCCACTGACAGCACTTTCATTGGTCCAGTGCCGAGCCTGCAGATGGGGAAGTCCTCATGCTTACCACACTTATTTAATTCTATTTTTTAATAAATATATCAATACATTTGCAGCATAGTGAGCACTGCATGTTTGAAATCTCTTTACAGATTACTTTCTTTTGCTGGTTGGAGATGGCACACCAATGAAATTTTCCTTTGGAACAGTATATAACTTGTAGAAGTTCTGTGAAATAGTTATTGAGGGTAAAAGTCAGCAGTTTGGCTACTCCTCAAGAGCAGAGCAAGTTGACCTTGGCAACAGTGACGTAAAATTTGTACATTTATACTGTCATACTGTCCTCTGAGGAAAAATGAGAGCATTAGTCTTTTAAACAAGTGCCCCAAAATTACATACGGTTACGACATGATCATGTGACGAAGCCCTGTAGTGGTCAAAGTATGTCAGGACTAAAGGAGGAATTTGTGCAGTGTTGTTAAAGACCATTAAGGTTGTGGTCAGGAAGGATGAATGGGTCAACAGAACTTCAGACTTTAACACAGGAGATCACAGTCCGTGTGTGTGTGTCTGTGTGAGTAATCAAACCACATCGTTACTCTAACTTTAAAGGGACAGTTCACCCCAAAACAAAAATACAGATTATTCCCACCTGTAGTGCCTTTAATCAGTTTAGATTGCTTTGGTTTGAGTAGCTTAGTGTTGAAGATATCATGAGGTGAAGTCATAAACTAATTTGTAACAGTTTTGGAAGACACAGACCAGTTAAGTCATCTTGCTGATGGGGGCAGCAAAATGATCTTATGTGTTGTTCCAGAGGGCATGGATAAATGTAGTTTATTTTCCTGTTTAATGGAGGATTTGGCTTTTGGCGATCTTACTGTTTGTCTAGTGATGTCTGTGAATAGTTTTGTGCATTATTGAATTCACTGTTTTTAATTTGACTTTTTTTCTGTTTTGTTTTATTAACTCAGTTTTTAATTCAGGATGATTTTTTTCCAACATATTTATTATCCTAAATATACATTAAGATGCAGAATTAAATTTTAGAGGACACATTTACCAAAAAAGAAATTTTAACATTTTAAGTCATTTTTTAACATTTTAAGTCATTTTCTGAAGTGTTTTGCATCTCTAGGCCACCTTACTGAATAGACTTGATTAAGACTTGATGAAGGAATTCAGTCGATTTACCAAGGCATGTTCCTATAAGATCTAAAACACCAAATGTTACAACTTACAATAGCAACATTAGCAATTACAATACCAACAGATTTCAGATATTCCAAATATTTATGTAGTATAAAAAAATGCTATGACGCACTTGTAAGTAGGTTAGCAGATAGAGGGAAAGATTGGATATAGCTTTATCATTTTGGCCAAGGTGTTCACAAGAGCAATTAAACCTAACTTAGGTTTACATGCTGATGCTCTACCCATCGAGCTACATTCAGAAGAGTCCAGTGCTGTGCTGTGAGTATGACATGTAGTTGAGTGACCATAACACTGAGGTGATGTTCCTCTAACAAAAGAGGGTTATGGGCTCACTTCTTTTTCTGTTTGTTTCTGTGCGCCTCTCACATGGCCTTGTATTCCCACAGTTAGCACTCTCACGCAAAGTTTAAATCCGTAATGCACTTCCCATAAAGGCAGATAGAGTCATTCACACCTAATGGTGGCGTGTTAAAACACAGTGAGCGCAGCCTCCAGGGGTCCATATACTACCCAGAGTGCATTGACCACTGTGGCTGCCTCAAGAAGGACACTGTGTTGTGATCAAAAGACGGCAGTGGGGCTAGTGGGGATGGGAGACCAGTATCAGCTCTCATTATGGCTGTGAGACATCCATTTGAGCATTTTTAATATGTGTATCCTATTAGGCAGTTTAAGTGCTTTTTGATAATTGTGCTTTGTACTTTTACAGCACTTCAGTCTATTCCCAGTTCAATTTCCTCTTTTATCGGACGTTTGAAATATTGATCTCTGACAGATAAAAGCAAACACCATAATCTCACTCGGGTGAGCTGGTGAGTGAGTGAGAGCGCAGTGCGAGGGGAATACACCGGGGACAGGTCGCCCCTCCAGCCCCTCTCTCTGTTTTATTGCCTTTATTCGTCAACTGAATTTGCTTACTGCTCTGGGATGTTTATGTAAAGCACCTGCACACTGATGGGTGGTTGATATGACCATCTCTCCCAGTGCCCCCCACCCCCACCCCAGTCTCTCTGCCATCCCGCCCGTCTCCTCCCCTTCCATCAACCCCCCATGACATTTTGCAAAATGCAGCGCAGGGGCTCCCGAGGTGCTTCTGATGATTGCCGCTGCTTAAACTGCTGTCAGCGCTGTCAGGATAACAGTGATTTATCTCCATAGCACTTTATGGAAGTTAGTGTTTTCTGTTAACCTGAGCACTGAAATGCTGCTTGGTGCTGGCTTGCAGTCACATTAACCTGAATCAATCACGTCTTGATTTTTCCATAAAAGAAAAACCCTCTGTAAATAACACTGGAGCGATTGGCGCACTGAATACACTAAGCCCAAACGCAGCCCTGCTGAGCTTTGTTTGATGCACAGATATCATTGTTACCTGTTTCCAATATCCTCATGCCAACGCGGGGATTTGATGCTTTGACTCGTGCGTATAATTTCTTCAAATGGAGCAACTCTTAATACCAGTACTGTCAAGAGACGCGCACTGAACTGATGATGTGAGGCAGAGAACAATGGAGAGCAAAAGTTTGAAATAACAATCTTGCAGAAGTAAAACAATAATGCACATTGATTGTGTATGAAGCAGTGTATTCTTTGGTCTGAGCCGAGTCTGTTCAGTTTTAGATGGCAGGTCCCTCTTGAGATAATAGAAAGGGCTGTTTTGATGTTTAAAGCATTGCTAATCTCCTAAAGCCTTAGGCTACTCATCCCACTGCATATTTGCAGGCCTGTCAGTTTGAGTGGGGATGCAAGAGGATGGTCCTCCGAGCAAATGAATTTTTTTCCTTTTGCCTGTTTTTTAGCTTTGCAGACACTATTTGAGATTTACTGCAAACATTTGACCACCGGCCTGGTGTATTGACTGCGTTTGACAAGCGTAATCCTTTTCTTCTTTCCAGTCACTTCCATTCTGCGATCAATCAGAGCATCAATGCCCTGTAGACTGCTATGAAGTGCAGACGCAGTGTTCGATCATGAGCCAGGCACCTTGTGGACTTTCACTATAATATAGTGATTGATTCATCTTCAAAGATATCTTAAGTGGTTGGCTGGGCATGGTATACGGTATATAATGCCTTTTGTTGACTGCAGCCTTTTCCCTTTACCCAGCTTGCAATCCTTTAAAACAGCAACACAAGCACACACATCAAAACTTAACCCAAGACAAATACACCGCTTTTTGACGTGATTCATTCCCGCTCAGCCCTTGAATTTCTCTTGCGGGACAGAAGTTTGATTTGAAAAATGATAAATTCTCAAGAAGTGTACAAACAGAAGATGCACTCTTTGGATGTCACCATTACTTTCATGTTTGAAAATTGAAAATTTGAACCTGAATTGCAATTGAAAACTGGTCCAGATTAATCTGGCAGTAACCCTGTACTTTAAGGGAAAGTTTCAGGAGACCTATACTTTGAGCAAACAAAGAATAATGCCAAATAACAGACATTAAAGTTTCGGTGGAGACCAGACCAAACCCATAGGCCCGCAATAGCTTTTATGTCCATTTGAGCGAGTGTGTGTTCAGGTTTGGGTTACCTATTTCAGCCGCGATACTCTTGGTCGATGCTGTGATCTGGAGTTTAATGTCAAAGTCATGTCACCAGAAACAAAAGAGCTGCCATTATTATGCGTCTTATTCACGTATTGACAGTCAGCAGAGTAAGAAATGAGAAATGTGTTTTCCAAAGGTTTGGGTGAAGGGTCACAAACCTGCTCTTTGTCATCTAATATCAACACATTAAAACGCTACGTTGTGTGGAATTGAAGACAGCACTGAGCTCACACAATACAGCTGTAACAGGGAGCGCTTGTTCTCTTACTGATATGTTCATGTTCGTTTGGAAGAGGTGTGTGTGTGTTGGGGGTGGGGACAGAGGTGGGAGAACAGTTGCATTGCAGAAGTATTAAAGGAAGTGTAGTAATTACAGCAGAGGCAGTGTCAGTGACCTCTAGATTGCACTATCTTGTCTCCTTTGTGCCTGCCTTTGCAGCCGGCCTCATTGAGTGAAATTGTATCTTTTCACTTTGGCTCTCTTAAAAATGTGCATGGTATTGGGAGCCAGTGAGGCGTGATGGGGTTTTTTTATGCCTTTTCTCCACCTCCTCCCCTCCACCCCTCCCTCCAGCCTCCCCCAGCTGCCCCTCTCCTCCATCCCCACTGTCTTACTGGGAGGTATTTCATGAACAGCTGGGTCCCGGGAGAGGAGAGGTTAGTGAAAGAGGCGCGCTGTGTATAATTCAATGATTATCAGGTGTGTGTGAGTGTTTACGTGTATGTCTGTGTGTGTGTCTGTGTGTGTGTGTGTGTGTGTGTGTGTGTGTGTGTGTGTGTGTGTGCGTGTGCGTGTGTGGCCCTCCCCCTCTATTGGCAGGTGTCAGGTGACGGGCAGGCCATGTCACTGGCTGTCAGCTGGCTTTCTATTGGAGCAGTCACACTGTTCACAACATTACCATAAGCTGATGAGGAACGCTCGAGCCTGTCTCGGCACACACACACTGATCTGCGGGTCTGATGTCACACAGGAGACTCAGACCATGTCACCTCCAAAGCACATAAATCTGAAAAACAATCTTTCTTTTGAAAGGCTACCATTCAGTCTGAGTGAGCATTTTCCACATAGGAAATTGTGTTTATCCAGAGTGGATGCATTTTGGAAACTTTGGCATAATGCTGTGGTATAAAAACAGCTGCATGTAACTTACTAATTTGGCTAGCTTTGTTTCGCAATGAGTATTTTTGATCAACTTATTTGATGAGTTGAGGGCTGACTAACAACAGACACGGAAAGCTAAGTTAATATATGTGTATTTGCATGCTCACCTTAAAACAGAAAGTAAGTAATCAAACAGAGAATCTGATGAAGACTGCTGGGACTAGGGCTCCAACAATTACACAGATAATCAATTGGTTGATTGACAGAAAACTAGTTGGAAAATATTTTGATGATCAATTAATCATCACAGACATGTACATTGCTATCAGTATTTGATATGAGTAATTGGCAGGTGCAGTATCAGATTTTTATAGTTAAATAACAAAAGTCAGTATAAAATTAGACAGCAGCATAAAGAATATCCATATGATCAAGTATAATTAAACCCGCAACAACTTCAGCTACTGCTGACTTAGCCAAAGCTCCATTACTGAAAATAATAAATTAAATTACATGTTTTCTAAAATGTATTGTTTTATATCTGTTTTCAGAAATGGAATTCCCAGTAGCTGAACTTAAAAAATTAAACATAGAGGCTTAGCATGGACATGCTGATCACCATAGCATCCCCCTTCCATTACTAATGCATTTGAGAATGGCACGCGGCACTCTGGGAAACTGTGACAGACATTTTTCACTATTTGTGTTTAATCAATAATATATAAAATAACCAGCAGATAATCAATAGTAAAAATAACACAGTCGCAACCCTAGCTGAGACCAAACACAGTGTCCAGTCATTTTTGTAAAAAAAAAGTCCATCCTTGCAATCCAGCTCCTCAATGGATGGCAAATTTTGCCTACTGCTTTTAAGAAGATGATGACAATGAGGACATTAAAGTTAAAAAAAAACAAAAAAAAAAACATCAGAAACTGATCTGTGAATAAAGCTGCTTTGGACACATAAGCACAACATTCAAATGTACCCATTTATTTTTTTAAGTATATCAAAATGTGGATCTCTGATTAAACCACTAAAATGCATTCCAAATCATAATGAGTTTATAGCCCACAAAGACCATGAAACAGAGTGATAAAAAATCGTACTGTCTGCAATTCTGCGCAATATCTACTGCTTCTTGTGCAGTGGTGCATTTAATAGGGTCTTCTTTGAGTAAATAAAAGTCTCTACTGTGGCTACATGTGATGTTCCATTTCAGATCCCTCCCTACTGACTCTCTGACCCTCAGTTTAACACAAGTTAGCCTCCAAAATCTGTTCACTAAAATCCACATGCTGGATTGTCTTGTGTAAACACAGAGCCAATCTGCCTATTACCAAGGCTAGCAATAGGCAGATTGATTCGGAGGGGGTTCAAAGATGGTCTCGCATTAGTGCTACCTTTAGCATGCTAATTGCTATTCTTCTCCTCAGTGGGGATCCTGTTTGAGATGGAGGGGACATGTGAACTGTGCTCGATCCCTAGCTGCTTTACTGTCAACATGCCCAGCCACGGAGAGGAGAGGAGAGCTGACACCAGCACTAGCCAGGGATTTTAAAACCCAATTCCTTTTCCTTTCATTTCTCCTCTTTTCCCAGAAAGAGTGTGTTCTTTTAGCAGCTACATTGGCGTGAGTGCAGGTTCTCAATCGCTGTGCATGGAAACAACCACTAACGACAAGGAAACGTCACAAACATACAATATGATTCCGAAAAAGAAACTGACTTTGTATATTCTGATCAAAATATAAAACACGTCTTTGCTCAGAATATCTCATAATTTAAATCCTCACAAAAAAGATTACATTTTCTAAATACGCAAAGCAGCCGAAGCCCATCAAAGCACACTTGAAACTTCCAACACAGTCTGTTTGTAACTAGAGCACAATCTTCCTCTCAGTATGATGAATGTCTCTGAAAGGACATCAGACACTTTTGAGGCTAAATGGCACACACACAAAAAAGAATTTGTTAAAGTTTTAAAGGGGGCATGGCTAGTGGAAGCTCTGATCGATAGCATTAGCTGTGACAAAATACATAAAAAGGGAATCAATGCTAATAAAGTGAGCTCAGCCTCGCAAGAAAAGCCTTTGCCTCCTCCATTCACCTCCAGATCTTCCCTGTCCAGTCATATGCAGGACATGGTCGACTATCAGTGACACAAAGTCCAGGTCAGGGATCACATCTATTAACAATTATTAATGGTCAGTTTCCAGCAAAACAGCAGCAATTGAGAAGAAAACAATGACACAAGCCACTTTTCAGATTAGAGGGTCGCAAATATAAACCTGAAGCCCCTCCCCGCTGTGAATCTAAACTTTCCTGATGTCCTATGACAACATTTTTGACACAGAAGTGTTTTATTACATAATTAGCCTTTTTCACTAACCTGTATTTTTACTTAAAGAGGCAAAAGTGACAATATAAAACACAATATTTGAAGGAAAAAGTTGTGTTAAATGTCATACAAAGTGATGAATGTGCTTGTCATGGTGTTTTTCTACAGTGCTCACCTCCAGGACTCCACTCTACATACCTGCGCTAACCTCTACACTGTCTCCCTCTCTTAAGTCTCAAGCACATGTTAAACCGTGAGAACACTTGACTGCATGACTGTGTTTTCAAAAAAAAAAAAGAGTCTTGAAATATCCAGTTTGCCCTTGAATAAGCACAGCCTCTTTATATGCAGCAAAAAAGTGACACTGAAATGCCAGAAATAGTAATGTTGGTAACCTGAATCAAGAAATTAAAGCTCTCTGTGCTGTTACAGTCATTTAAGTCAGTTTAATAGTATATCAGTGTAAAAGTAACTGTAAATGTGTAGCATTTTCTCTATAAAAAAACAACATATTGGTCATTGTATTACTTGAAATTCAGTTTCTATCTTATAAAGGCTCCTTTTACAGCTATTTGTTGTTTGTTATTATTCAGTGAAATATTAAGAGTCTTTTGCAACTTCATGCTGTTTTGTATCTAGTTTACATGTGCATAGGGCAGCACTAACCAGGATCTGCACACAGAGGTCAAATTACACAAGGCCTGTTTGATTTAATCTACATTCATGGAATAAATGTTCATGGAAACTGAATGAACTCTACTCTTTTTCGTTGTACTGGAACTTGTGACTTTGTTTAACCAGAGATTAAATTCATGTTGAAGGACACAGACATGCATTAGCTTTTGAGCCTTAAACCTTGTTATAACTTTAATTTCTGTCTCGCACAAATATAGAATGACCTTTTCATTTAATTGTTAGATTCATATACATATATAATTACATGTGAAAAGCATCAAGATAAAATATGGACTTTAGCAGAATGACTGAAAAATCAAAATCAAAAAGTTTTAGATTGTACTGAAATTAATCTTCTGTAAGAATATGTCAAAAATACTAATTTAGGTGGAAAAAAAAGAAAAAGACATAACACCACTAATGCTTCTGATAACTTTCTAATAACAGTTAGTACGGGTTTTCTCTGGCAGCTTTATATCCACAGAAAAGAAAAAAGTCTTTCAACTTATGACCATGTGGTGTTGTACATACATGCTTATGTCATAACCCCACAAAAATATGTAAATACTCAAGTGTTTATAACTTCATGTGAGCTCTGTCTGATTCCAGTCTGTGATCTGGAGCACAGTGCCCCACAGTGGCCCAGCCTGGAACACTGTTCCTCTCTCGGCTTCAACAGCGCCTCTTTCCTGCTGCATGTGCCTCTTCTCCAAGGTGGACAGCACATTTACATAAAGGTGCAACCCCTTTACGCCTGTGATCATCAGCACTGTTTATCGTTTGATCAGCTATGATTGATGCTCTGTTAATACAAATTTAACTTAGCGTATTTTCCCTGCCAAGGGACCCATGAAGAGGTTCAATTACAGAGCAATCTCATTAATTCGAGAGCTTGTTACGGAGAGAGGACAGCAGGCTTTTTTTAAATTCTGGAATGCAGATGTGTAAGGGACATAATTAGTAGATAAGAGTCCTAATTGGATCCTGCTGTGTGGCTGCAGAGGGTGTAGCCCTCGCTATGTTTTACAAGTTCCACGGTGTGGAAGAACACTTTTTTATAACCTACTCGCACACACGCACCATCCGTCACACACAATGTGGGAGGGGAGTCCTCGCTCACTGGTATTGTTTGCGAAATTGTCGCTGCACACGTATGATATGTTACGAACTTTGCCTTTGGTTTTAAATAGTGTGAAGTAATTGTACATATATTAAAAATATTTGCATTTAATGGATGTATAATTTGCTTATTAAAAAAAAAAGCTAATTTCTGAGTTGGTACAGAAGATGACAAGAAAACACAGTCCAGGGTCAAATGGACATGTTTTTTTGGTTGACAAAGAATGCAGGGTGAAAACATCAAACAGTCCTGTGCGCCTGCTTCACAGCACTGTTGTAACATTTTTATGACACAGGTTCTTTCTCCTGGCCTTCTCTCCTAGGCCATGTAAAATGTCAGAGGTGGTGGGCTCCACAGAGGCATATCAAAAGGCCGACCACCCTCTGGCCCAGCACAAATAGTCAGCTTCATTGCCCTTGTTAGATGGCCGTGTTATTTAAGCATGCCTGTCTTTTGGCCTCTGCGGGATGACCTGCTATGTAGAAATAGGCAAGGCAATGCAACCGCCCTTCTCCAAGGAGCAGATATGAGCCTCATCACGGTGGTCCACCCATGTCTGGAACTCCCACGATCACCTCCCGTCTTGCCAGGAGTTTACACTGTGCAGCAGACTGAAGGCTCAGCCCCAGCAGTGGCACAGCAGGACTGGGAGGCAGGAGCAGAGGGGGAGGAGGCGGCAGCTGGGTGTGGAGGGAGGGGGTGTAACCCCAGCTCTGGGTGGCGGATCTCCCCCAGCTGTGCCCATCTGAGGGGAAAAGCGGCCCAGAGGAAGCTCCATTAGTTCCAGGGACAGCCCGGGCCCTGAGTGGCCGATGGCAGCAGCAGAGCAGAAACACACTTTCGCTCTCTTCCAGCATCAGCGACCCTCCACACTCAATTACTTCTGTGGGAAAGAGGTCTATGGACAATGAACACAGCCTCTGGAGCACTGATTTATACTTTACACAAGTTTCGTCTTGTTCTCAGTGAAATAAGCTTTTGGGGGGAAAAAAGTGCATTGGAATTGTACCTGAGTGTTGCACTTACTGTGGCCAAGGCCCTGAAAGCTATTTACTGCATGTTTCTCTTTGATGTAGACCGCTGACTGTGAACAGTGTCACGCTTGTACTTTGTTCCAAGTACTGTATCACTGAAAAAGCAATCAGTCGAAGAAGTCTTACCACATGTCATGTCTACACAACAGTGAGTGGAACTGAAAATATCTGATGACTTTGTCCTGTCTTCTGCAGTGCAACACTTGTTTAATGAAGTTGATCCAGTATCAGTATGATGTATTAAGAGCAAAGCAGCTCTATAATATCATTTTGTTTAAGCATTTGAGCTGCTGGAGAACAAAAGTTGCCTGGCACATTTTTATAGAGAAGGATTGTGTTAACATCAAAGTCAGACATGCTCTCTGGAGCTCCTCCCCACCCTGAGTGCTTCACCAGAGGTTGATTCATTCACATCATGGTGTTGCTTTAGCTGAAATGAAAAAGAAATGTCTGCATTTTCAAGGGATGAGACTCACTTCTCATTTCATCTCCTTTTAGAACAATGAGGGAGGAAAAAGAACAATAGAAAGCACCAACTGGCAAACATGGCCTGGGCTGCCTTCTGACCCGTGTCTCTGTTAATCACAAATATCTCCCACACCCCCGGCCTTTACAGTGAGGCCTCTTCCCCTGTAAAAATGGACAAGGACATAGATTTTCATCAGCTCTGTGACCTCTCTGTGACACTTTTATCTCAAGTCTATCTGTCCACTGTGGAGATGTTGTTGCAGTATTTTACATGTGACACTGACATTTGAGAACATGTTTTCTACATGTTGAATATCATATTTTCCTTGCATCTCAAATAGCCTGATGTTGATTTATTCCTGTGTTTGGTAAAAGGAGAGACACTTTAAAAGCATGTGTGTGCACAGAAATTAAGTGTGTCATGCATCCAGCATTATGTCCTTATGATAAACATCTCAGGGGTCAGGTTTTTTAACCTCTGTCCTTCAGTTCCTTTGAAGGCAGAACACTTTAGCCATCTCCCCCATCTTCTTGGTTTTCTTTGTCTGTTGCTCCTTTTGTTTTTTTGGAGTTGATGCCACCTACTTTGGCTTTGTGTCTGTGTCTCCATGCTAACTGGGTTTGTGTGTGTTTGTTTATGTGTCTCGTAAGTCTTGGCCAAGCAATCTTGGCCTGGGTGCCTGCTGTGCTGTCTGTCATTCTTGTTTCCATTGACATTCAGACTGAGCAGCTGTGCCTCTTCATGTTTTTCAATTAGACATCACTTCAAACCACCCTGTTTGGAATTTAAAGGGCTCACTTTCCTTGTTTACACACCCTGGCAACATGGGGAATAAAAATCTGCAGTGTGAGGATTTCTCTTCTGAGAAAATATAAAGATATTTATACAGTATATACATCTTTTTTGTTCTTGTGACCTTGTGCTGTACTTTACTCAGTACAAGTGACGTTTGCCTGCCTGTGTGTATTGGATGACAGAGTAAAACAGATTGAGATACATTTGAATTAAACCGTGGCTGATGGTGTTCACCTTGTGCACATGGCCAGGGATTTTATTTTGAAAGAGAAAAGAAAAAGCCTTATGTTTTGGTGAAAAAAAGTAGCAGCAGATAATCAAAGAAGATCATCTCAACAGGTGTTCCCCCTACGCACTGCTGGGGAAAAAGGCCAAGCACCAAGAAGTGGGACTAAATAACCCAAAAGGCTTGCATTTTTCCAATCACAACAGAGGTGTCATTTACGTCCCCCGTCACCAGGCGTGACCTGGACCCAGACTGAGCCCTTAGGAGACACGCTATTGATCCGCACAGCCAAGAAAGCCAGCTGCCATTAAAGCCATGACAGTGGAACTGTACGACATCGATCGGCAGCGCCGGGGCCCCACCATATTATTTATAGAGGAGAGCTCCATCCACCACTCTCTTATGTCTGATAATTGATGGCAAGTGGGGCCTTGCTTCCTACCCTGACCCCGACAAACTGAAAGTCAGATGGATTACATCTAACACAATTATGATTGATATTATCAGATTACGCCATGCACGACAAGGCATGCTGGGTGAGCCGAGCTGAAGTATTCACTCTTTCGGGTTGTCTCACTTAATTTGTCCTGTGGGAAAAATGGTGCGTCTGTGGTGAAGGGATGAGGGTGTATGTGGTTGTGTACAATATACAGTATATGTGAGTAATAGAGGTCCCAGTGAGCTCAGAAATGTAACAGCCTTTAAACTTATGGATGGAGGTCCTATAATATCAGATGTACTGATATTCCTGTTGTGTTACTACCGCTTTGTACCAAAATATGTGCGCAATATAAGTGTAATATCCAAAATGCAGGAGCTGTTATTTTTTGATGAAGGTTAGATATATGTCATAACGTACCATTATAAATGAAGTATTGTAGTGCCACAGAGATGCCCCGGCCTACAAATCATATTCCAGACAAAAGGGAACAGGCTTGTTTGGTACAGACCTCAGCAAATAGCATATCATGATTATCATTTTTATTTTATAATTTTTTATTTTATAGTTTTTTATTTTTATATTTATGTTTATTTTTCTTCATTTTCTTCAGTGAACATGACAAAAGACATCACAATTCCCACTTAAATCATGTATCCTATTGCAATTACAATATCAGTCAAAAACAATAAAAATATGATTATTTTACATATTGTACAGACCTGGTTTCCACCTGGTCTGTGGGCTGCATGGCGACTATTCCAGCTCTGCCGCAGATGATGTGAAAATATCCTTGTCGTTGACTATGCTTGACTCAAGCAAATTAATAAGTTTGCTGAAATCTAAGTTGGTGCATTCCATCATTGATTTATTTCCACCACATTTATATGAACTTCTCAAGTGTAATGATTGGATTGTTGCACTTAACATTTTCATCCACCTAAATACATTAACAGTGTTTTATGCTTTTTTGGTTTCCCTTTTCTTTAGAAAATGAGAGATGTATTCAAGTAACGATGCCTGAGACTCTTTCATCCGTAATATAATTTTCTAATACATCTTTCAACGACATTACAAGTATAAATATATTAAAGCCTCTACTGTGATAATATTAGTTTAAACTGGGTTCAGAGGCTGTAGGACAGTCTTTTACATGCAGAACCTGATGTTGACACCTTATTTTGTTTTGTTTTTTTTTACTTACAGTTAAAGTGTGACTTATACATGCATGCACGTGTCTGAGAAAGCTTGTCCATGCTCATTCGCCAGACTATGAAACCTCTATTGTAAGCAAGCTCAAAGTGGTACATTCAGAGGGCTACAGCAGCACCCAGCACAGACTCTTCCTGTCCCATCAATGACCAGCATACTGCTCTCAATCCATTTCTTTATGTGTTATTATTATGTGGTTTACTTGCATTTTTGCCCTAATGCAATTACTCTAGATGACTATAATGCAATTTGGACATTGTTTATTATTCAATTACAGGACATATCTCTCCCACTCAAACATGCAATGCTTGCCCTTAAAGCCCCTCTTTATGGTTCTGAAGTTTCTGTGGAGATCATCGTGATCGGGAATTGAATTAACGTGACAGAAGGAGTAGCTCCTTATGAGACTTAAATTGTAACGACAAACCAGTTAAAATTCATTTTCCACTCTGATTGGATTTAATATTATCATCATTGCTTCACAGATATGTCTGTTCTTCATTCATATTGGTGAAGAAAAAAACATAAATCTCACAAATTGGTTCTTGTCCCTTCTTGTTAAACTGATGGAGATTTATGGCTCGGTCGCAGCACCAAGGTCTCAACCATTTGCCTGTCCTTACAAACATCAGCTTAATAGATATAGCAACAAAAAATGTTTCATTTGCCAACAGTCACAGCAATTGTACCAAATTAAATTAAATCTGCATCTGTCTCCTGATGATTTTTATGTCCAATTCATTAGCAAAACTAACATTCTCATTAGATACTCAGAGTGGATGTGGTGCACACTGGAGCACTTGACTAAATGCCTGCTGAGTGTTTTAGTAGGAAACATGTTTGATATTGTAATAAGCACTTACAGTAAGTGTTGGCTTCCACTTATATACTTATGGTTGTCTGTGTTCTTGTATTTTTACTCCACTACTTCCACACATTTTTAAGAAGATAGTTTAGATTTTAGGGTTAATTTAGGGGAATGACTGTAGCAGCCCTATAGCGCGATCTCTGTGTGAAAAGGTCTGCAAAGTCCCTTCTCTACCTTTGCATTTTTACACAGAATCAAACGACAGCAACATCATGCCACTCCAGTGTGTAATTTTAGATAGCATGCAAGAATCCTGGAACCAAAAGAGGCATGGCAGGCGTGACATGTAGCATACCCGTCAGCAGTGCTTTGGAGGGTTGGAGGGTAAGGGACTTCCAGACCTCATTGTCACTACATTTTTGGCAGCTGTTCTTCTTCTTTGAGTTGACTGCTAACTGCTGTGAGCTGTTTTTCAAATATTGTGGCGTGGGGTCGTAAACATCAGGCTGTTCTCACAACGTTTGAACGTTCTGTACAAAAAGTAATTTTTACATATCACATATTTTAAAAAAAACTGCATTCATGTGACAAATGCGCTGAATGGAATAAACAAGGAAGCAGTCCCAGCAGTCATGTGGATTGGGTTGGTGGATGGATTGGTCATAAGAATACAGACTTTCCCCTGGAGACAAATGTTCAGAACCGAAATTTGAGTCATTTTAAGGTGCATCCTTGTTTAATTTACTAACCATATCATAGTAACTTTTGTTGCCTAAACCTCACCTCCATAAGTTAACATTAATTATGTAACTGTACGTTGAAGTCGTAAGGTCATTCATTTCCTAATTCGTAGGATATCGTATGAACTGTTGTATGTGTATTTTCATAGGGATATCGTACAAAACCCTTTTATTGGGACATGTAACACACATAACACATCGTTAAAACATTATACACATCCCATACATGGTCCTGTCCTTGTGGCTTTTACAGAGATGTACATTCAGCACTGTTACTTCCTTTACTGCCAGCTTAAAGGCAAGACAACTCTGTCCCTGCATTTTGCAATTGCACCTTTTATAAAGGACAGCGAGGCAGATTAACTGTATGAAATTCTAGCCTTGACCAGGCTGTGTAAAAAGGTGTTTAGGTTTAGGTTATAACGATCCATCTATCTGCATTGATTATATGAGCAGCGATCACATAACATCAATGCAAAGTGTTAACATCCATCCATATCATCCTCTTTCAGGCACGCTTTTAATTTGAAAGTCTGCGTCACCATCACACAATGTCCAGCAGCTGAGAAAAAGATGATAAGGAAGAAACTCGACTTGGGAAGAAATCATCAGTGTGGAAATGTTTTGTTTTTGGAGAAACTGCAAGTCAACAGACAGCGCACATCATATGTAAACAAAAGCCGTAATGAAGCAAGGCAACGTACCTGCCGGGACACTTCACTAACTTCTGACTAACGTACCTTAGCTGCTCTGTTTCAGCAATGTTGACTGAAAAAAAACATGCATGTAAGACTGACAGTCATCCATACTGTTCTGACGGCAGGTGCTTGGACTTAAACCAGCGGTGAGTAAGACAAAGCATAAATAATAGTAAACTGGTTAAGTTATGAGTAGATGAAAAGTCTGCTAGTCGCCAAGCTAATATCTGCAATGTAAAATGCCATGGGCTTATGCTAATGACGTTAGCATGTTGTATATGTGGGGTAAAAGTGACCTACAAAAGACAGTTGTTTTGTCTATGATCCTTGACAGTTATTATTGAGTTTTATATATTAATGAAAAGATATTGTTGTTAATCCATGTTTTGAGGACGTAATAAGATTGTAAGGTTGTCTTCAGACAGCCCAAGTATATCCAGCTGAAGGATGGCAGAACTCACAAAACCATGCCCACCTTGCAACCACGCCTACCATATAACCATGCCCCATAGAGGAACAGTGCAACTGCGGCCTTTTTGTGTTTTCAAACTTTATTGAAAATGTTCCATACTCGTACATTCGATAATGTCATTATTTATCTTGTATAGAAAATATTACACAGGCCTAACTAGAAAAATATTTAATTTCATTGTGTGTAAAAGTATGGATAAAATAGAAAAGAACAAACAAACAAACAGGTTTTTTTTCCAACTTACAATTGTGTAGTTTTAAATCTTCAGTAGTAAAGTATGTTATAAAATCAGTGTATCAAGTATCATTATCGTGCAGTGCTTCCATAGTAACCTCTCGTCAGTCACCTGTGGCATCAGCAAGCAGTGCATTATTGTGACAGTATGGGGAAAGTTGTAATGGTCTGTAGGAGAATAAATTATAATCTACATATTAATGATATTTGATATTCAAAATTCATAATTCCTTTCAGAATTGGTAATGGTGAAAGTATCAATGTTTAAATGTACACATTACTTAGATCAACTTCTAAATCACATGACACTGTCGGTAACTCAAAAGAAATTTCAACTATTTCAACTTTAACTGTCTATGTTCCTTCAAATGAATAGTATTCAGTTCATCATTATCTGTATGTTACTTGTTATGCTAACGTTAAATAAAGCGCATCGTATGTGGGATTGGCAAGGTGGTTGCTCGAAACGGTGTAGGAATACCAGTAAATAAGCCTAAAGTCAGGATTAAAATGCACAAAAAAGAACACTATTTACACCGTGCAAGTTCTGAAAACGTTCAAAAGGCTAAATATATCACTAAATAGACGTATAATGTTCAGCAGTTTTGTGTTTCGCGGTGGTGTTTTCCACGTCTGTTTTCTTCAACTGGACCCTACTCCAAGCAGCCCTGACGTTTTTCGAAAATAAAAATCATGATTTGAATGACAATGAAAACATTTTTTCCAGAAAGCGTTTTCAAACAGAATGAACCAGTTTTTAATTATTTCCAATTACTGTATGTATATGTTGTTTTTATTTTTTCTAGCCAAAAGCAAAGAAAGGGGTGGCAGCTTCTCCTGTGACCGGCTGTGTAAAATGAGCATATAATTTTGGCCCATATCGATCACAGGCCCCTAAATCGAATCCAATCGAAATCATATCATGTTAGACTTTGTAATATCGGCAATTATCGTTGTTGTCCAAAGTATCGATGTCATATGGTATTGTAATGAAACCAGTGATTTACACCCCTATTTACATCAGCATTGATCTTAAGAGTAGGTATTTGGTAGAGATTGTTATTTGGTCAGGGTTTAGGGAATTGATGTGTGAAATTAATAGCCTCAACCAATGGTAGACCTTTGCATTGTATTGGTGGATTTTTTTGTATTAAGTATGCACAATGTGTGAATATGTGTGAATTAGTGTCTCAGACCTGGAGTTCCCTCTAACAGTGTGAAGAAGTGGAAGAGGTGAGGAGGAGCAGTCTGCCTGGCTGACTCTCCTGCTGTTTGCGCCTGATAGCTGAGCCAAGTGCGTTTTAACACCTGGAGTCCTGGCTAGGCCTTCTCCAAGCACCACACTATAATGACTTGTTAAGGAGCTCAATAGAGGCAATTCACCTGATGAAAAAGAGAGGGGGGAGAAAAAACCTACTTGAGCTATTAAGTGTCAGCCAAACACAAAAATGTCCCATTCAAAGGATGGTGTGTGTTACACTATGGGGAGTCTCTGTCATCTTAATTTAATGGCCTCTCCTCATTTGTGATATTTGATTTCATTTTTTACTTCAGCAAAGAGAGGAGGTCCTATACACGATGTATGGTCAACATATGGCACATATTAGATTACTCATATATTGTTTTTTGTTTTGGCAGTATCATCTTTCTCATCCAATGGCTTCATGCAACATATGTTCTCTTCTATTACTCATATCACATCAGCCATTGAAGTCTATCTGGTATCCGATACCAGCTATTATAGTACTTCATAATATCTGCATGAAAGGCCACTAAGCTCTGAGTAACTGACAGGTGTTTTGAATTTCTATTAAAACCAAAAAGTTGACTGAAATTATCAGGAACATTAGGACTATAGCTGCAAACACATTGCTTACCTGTCTAACATTTTGGAGCAATCAGAAATATTAACTGGAGCCACTGGAGCTCAGTACTTTGCTTAAGAGCACTTCAGTGGTAGTTGTTGAGGGAGAAAAACTTCCTATTAGTTTTTAAACCAGTTGCCTTGTAAATTTAAAGAATTATGAGACAACAGCAATGCTCATGGCTTTGTGAGGCTGATGCTTTGAGCTAAATGCTAACAATAAAAAAACATTGAAATGCTGATGTTAAGCAAATACTGGGGTTCGTGCAAGAAAAACATATGTTCTGAAGTGGCAAGCCGGGTATGAGTGAAAGAGAATTTTCCTGTATTTAGATTTTTTACTTAGGTATGAACACCAATGGTTCAGACCTGTCTTCAAAGTTCAGGCTGTTCTTACAAACTGTTCATACCTTTGCTATGTAAAGTAATGCACCTAAATTTGTACATATCCTATGTATTTTGAAAGGTTGCGATCACATGACCAATGCACTGATGGAAGTAGACGTGGAAGCAGTCCCAGGTGGTCTTGTAAGTAGGCAGGTTGGGGTTGGTTCACAAAAAGTGGACTCTCTACTGGAGACGTGTTCGGTTTGTGTGAACTTTGTGTCATTTTAAGGTACGTCCTTGCCACATATCTTTTCCTGTGGAGTTGATGACTGGGGTAATGTGTCAGGCATCCTTAGCACTCATGAAAAGTTTGCTGAACATATAGAAAGTTTTCATGAATGGAAAAAGTTTGACATAAGTTTGGCCTTGCAAAACAATGTGCGTTTTGTGTGTATTTCCTTTACCTTTATTTGCTCTATAGTCGATAGGTTGCAGTCCATTTGTCATGTGTGTTTGACGCACAATTGCACACAAAAGAGTAGTATCAAAAGAGATTTGTACTGGAGTTATTTTATTTGAATAGCTAAAATTGTATTATTGTAAAAAAAAAAAAAAAAAAAAAAAGCTTTGTGGTGTTATCACTCTGCTGGATAGAATTCCAAACCAGTTTATTGAAGTAAATTGCAGAATTCCTGCATGATGCATACTTTGGTATTGCTGACATTTTGAGCACATAATCGTTGCACTGACCATTTGTTTTATGTGGAAGCCATATTGGCATTTGTTTTTATTGTTTTTTTGCTTTATGTGTACAGCCTATAGACCTTTGTGTGTTATTGCTGGTATGGTGCATTGCAAAGAGAGGGGTAGCACAATTGTTTTTTGCCTAAGTGCATATACTGACCCTTTCCAATAGCTATCATGGTACTTCTCTAAAAAAACAAAAATATCAGCGTCATAGTGATGCATAAAAGTCAAAGGATCATTAAAGTCAATAGGATTTATCCTCTGGGGACCATGACTGTCTCAACATTTCATTGCCGTCCATCTGACAGTAAGACCTGCTGACCCATACCTAACACCACATACCCCCCCCTCAGAAAAAAATACAGTTGCATGCTTACATTTTGTGTGCGAGATATGTCACAGTCCCAAACAAAATCTCCTGGTAACTTAATTGTAATATAACTAATAAGGTCAAACTGGTATTTTTGTTAAAGTAGTCAGCAGAATTTTTTTTTTTTACTCTTTTTCTCAGTTTTCTGTAAAAGTTATAATAAATGACTAGTAAATGCATTAGTCAGACTTTTTTTTATTATGTAATGCTAGTAATATAATACTGTTACTGTTATTCAGTGTGTTGGTTGTGCAGTTCACTACTGCTCATCTTGTGTAATAATAGTTTTCTGAATCTTAACCAACCTAACTTACCTTAAGAAATCAGTAATGCTCTTGGCTGGAGCCTGCAACTCTCTCTGTCATAGTGCAATGAAGCAACGGCAGAGACAACAAAGACCTGGAAACACTGGCAAAATGCTTTGCTGAAGGGAGAAAAGTGACATCATTTGGGACACTACTGGACACCAATAGCTTCCTGTTTTTTCCCCTCACAAAACATAATGGCAGTTTGTCTCTCTAGTGGTGTCCAGTCTTTGTATCTCTCCTCAGGAACAGGAAATCCATGCTGAAGTTGAGCTGTGGCTCTCCAAAAGAAACTGATGACTGGAGAGAAAAGCCTTTTAGCATAAATACTGTCATAGCTGGTCAAGTTGAACTGCTGTAATGAGTTAGCAAGTTGTCTAACAGCACAAACAACAAAGAAATAAGCTTTTGTTACTTGACGATTTAAAAATATTGGCAGATTGTTAATTTCAATTCATACTTGTTTTTACAGACATCATTCGTAAAAAAATAACATGTTGCTGAGATGAGATTTGTTTTCCTTCGCCATGTTTGGTTTGGCATCCTAAATGAATCATCAATTGTCTCGTGTCTCTGTCTTTATCTAAATTGTATTATAAAGTCAAAACGCAGTATAATACATCTTCAGCGAAGCTATCACAGCAAGTAATTGAACATATCAGTTCACAGAAGCTAATAAGACCTAGTTTTGTAATGTAGGAATTGTACATTGACAAACGGATTGCATTTACTTCCTCCTGCCCTGCTTATTATCAGTAACTTGTAATATAAATATGCAAATCTGCTGCTTGAACTTTACAATCCTCCTTTGAGGCTATTCATCTCCTTTAAAGTGTTCATTTACATGCGGAGAGGCCCCATGCATCAAGCCGTGTCATTTTGAAAGCAAATATTAATCAATTTTGCATTGTGGATTGCCCCAGAGCAGTGTGTAATACACGCGGTGTCTTTGCCGGGATGGATGAATGCAGACGCTTCTCTTCTCAAACTTCTGATGATAACTGTGGAGAGGCTGTGGAGACTAAATCATTGAGCTTTATCACATTAGGTACACACATGCCCTGCCTAACCCCAACCCCAACCCCAACCCTAACCACCCTTAAATTTTGATTCACTGAGAAAACATTTTTGCCACCTAGTTATGCCCATGTCCACAAATTCAGCATGGTATTGTTTAGGTGATAATTAGCTAATATAAGGGAGCCTTTTTGGTTACTTTAGAATTTCCCTCAGAAATGCTCCGCTTCTTTTTAAAATTGTAAATATGCACCGTCTAGTGGATGATTACAAAGAACCTGCAGAGCCAGCTGGCACGTTGGCTTACTGGCAGTGGCACATGTGTTAACTGACACTGAATCATCCATATCATCTAACTAACATTGGCACTGTCTATTTAGTTCATAATACCTACTGAGCCACTCACAGTAATCTTTCATAAGCAGGCTGAAATTTGTCTGAGTCATGCAAACTGGTCTGTTTCAGCCGTCATGGTCTGTTAATGTTAATACCAGTCAGAACTCATTAACCTCACTCCACTGGGCCGCAGCATGGCTGATCAGTTTCACAGGAAGCTACATCAGTTTCACTTGAGTGTAATGCGTTGGAATAACACTGTGATTTCCTGTGCTCAAGCTCATAGTCCATGTAATTTGCTTCTCGGCATCATAATGTTGCACTAATGAGCTCCCAATGTTGTGTCATGTTTTCATATGGTGGGCACTGCTAATATCATCTACTGATGATGGGGAGAGACTGTCTGTGGACTTCACACAGAGCTTCAGAAACACAGACGTGTTTATCCATCTGCTAGTTTTTTTCTTTATGGCCGGCCTAGCAAGGAAATCTTAGTTAGTTTTTGGGTCTTTTTGTTGGGACTACAAAAATGTTAAAATCTGTTTATGATAATCTTTTCTGGAAAAAAGGGAAAAAAAATATATAGTGATCCAGGAAAAAGCAACTGTTTCTTGGGTTTTTTTTTTTTTTTTAACTTTTTAGCCTTACAACCCATTGGTTGGTACACAACTTTTGTCCAGACTAAGATATCTAAACCTCTTAAACATGGATTGGTTAAGGTTTGTGTAAGGCCTGTTGAGTTAAATGTCTTAATAACTGTTGGATAAATTGCCATGTAATTTGGGACAAAAACTCAAAGGACTGATCACGTTTTCGTTTTTTGTTTGTTTTTACCTCGATTTATGATCTAGGTTCAACATATGGTCAAAATTATTTTTATTTTAAATGTATTAACCATACATTTCTAATAATATCTAGACACCAAACCCAAAGACGACACCTATTCAGTCAAATGGAATAGCCCGCCTGGCACATACATCCAAATAAGTTTCTCGCTTCCAGGTTTACTTCCCCAGTGAGTATCCGCAGAAGTGTTTCTCCCGCCAGCTCCATCCGTGAGTTCCCGTTCGACTCATATACCGTACATCATGAGAACATCACAGATTTTTAAATAGCTTTTCTTGGCTCTTGGCTCTTTCTGGACCTCAATGGATCAAAAATTCTTATAGAAAAAGTAATAAATTTACTTTTTTTTAAGTTCAAGATTTCCCGTCAACAACTTAACAGGCGTCTCTTATACACCAGTGGTCTATTTTTTTCTGCAATACTACGAGTGGCCACCGGGGCTAAATTGGAAGTAGGGCTGACCAGCATTCCTGGGGGCTTGGTACTAACCAAATATCTGCAAAACTAATTACTATCCCAGCATCCTCAGCTGTACTTTGTGTTTATTAGCAAATGTTAGCATGCTAACAAGATGGTGAACATGGTGAACATTTTACCGGCTAAACTTGTACATGTTTGCCCCGTAATTGTGTGCTTGTTAGCATCTAACTCAAAGCGCCACAGTGCCAGGGTACTGCTTCACGCACTCTTATTTTTGTCATACAACATTTTTAAACACATACTTTACCAACTTTTTCCTTTAAAATAATACAGGAAGAATATAGTCTAAGGGAAAAGAGAAAGCTTCAAAAGTAAATTCATGGCCTTAACAGCAGTCTACATGTGCAGAATAAACCAGTAGAAATCAAACACACATTTACTGCATCTTTGGCCAATCAGAGTGCTGTATGATCATGTTTTCTGATTATGTGTAAATGCAGTCAGGCCTCATAGAACAGCTTTGACAAGCTGTCATGTCATGAGGCCAGGCTGCTGGTTTTTGGGAGACATGTAACAAACCTTACCAAGCAATTTGACAGGCTGGAACAACAATCCTGATAAAGCCAAGCTAGCAACTAAGTAAAAACGGAGCATACAGCAAATACAGCAGCCTGCCCCCATTTCCCTAAGGGCTCCCTCCTACTCAATAGCGTCAGACACAGCAGACAAACGATGATAAAGTGATCCTCTCATGACTTTGACAGGCACGACAGACAGCAGCAGGGCTGGCCCACGCAATAATGCCAGTCAACCGGGCACTCACTCAAAGCAAAGCACTGAGACACGCGTTTCATTTGCAACAATGCAGTCAAAGTAAACACCTACGCTCACAGTCATGCTCCTAATTATTGCCTACAGCTTGTTAATAAATAAAGGCATATTGCTGCTGTCAGATCAGTAGCACACAAAAAGATGCCTTTTTTTTCCTTTTTTTTTTGGAGGATTTCTGATAAACAAACATGCATTTCTCAATAGTCTATTGTGTTTAGGATGGGATTAAAAACATAAGGGTAATGTAATTTGTTCTTAATGTTTAGAAACCTGAAAATCACTTAAATAAAAACAATGGTTCATTCAAGATTCTTGCTTCACTCTGATTACTAAACATTGGATATTATCTGTACAATATACACATCATTTTAAACTATATGTCAGTAAAGGATTTTACCCTACTTCTTTCAATAGTAATTTAATAGTAATTTTCTAGTAATTTGAAAACTGTTATTTCTATAGATACTTAAAAAAATGAATAGGTAGCACATCTAAAAATCACTCATCACAATAGTGATGTGAGCCAAATAAATAAGTGAAATGTGAGTATTTTGTCCTTGTGGACTTGAAGACTTGATATGGTCTACCTTTTCCATTTCGGAGCAAGCTCACTGGATCTGGGTTTTAGCACTTCACTGAGAATCCCATTGTTGAAGTGGAATCTTTTTATAAATACATTGTACTTTTTACTTTACAACATTACACTGACACCCCTAGTAACTTTACAAATTCCATTTTTACATTAAAAAAAATATGAGAAGAGTTTATAAAATATTATATTTTGATATAAATTTAACTACCCAAAGGTTAATATGAGTACAGCTGTTTGATTAGTTAGATTAGATTGATTAGTTAGTTAGATTAATCATTTAGCTGATTTACATAAAATTAATTGGCAACTTGTTTTTTATAAACATGTCATTTTCTAATTTATTTTGAATTACTCTGGTGTTTTGTTGGGTTAGTTGTTTGCTGTTTTTTTAATAGCTTTAGATTTAAGATTTCTGCATTGGGTACTTTTACTTTTAAACTTCCTAATTACAATTTCTCCCTTTTGCTTAAGTAACACTTTCAATGCAGGACTTCTGCTTATAACAGAGAGTTTTCACAGTGTGGTATTAGTAGTTTTACTTAAGGTAAAGGATCTGCATACTTCTTCCACCACTGAGTGTTACAGCTACAATCACGCTACTACAGTTTACGGACCACACATTCAGAAGTCAGCCCAGAGCTTTCTGTGAATATATTTTTCACTTAAGAGCAGATATCCATTTGCTTCAGTTTATATAACTATAACTGTGTAACTCTGTTTGTTATCATTTGAACAGGACTTTCCCCTCCATTTGTCTTTCACCCCACACATCATATTGTGGTACTACTGGGACTCCAGCAAGCACCAGTAAATGAAAATAGTATTTTTGGTTTGTACCTCTATAGGTCTAACCAATGCCCTGCTTGATCTGCTGGTGTGATTTTAAAGCACCCAAAATCAACCATATTTGATTTGAAGAAGCTTAGGAAATGCAAAAAGGCCACAGGAGAGTGGTAGAGCCTAAAGGTCAAGCATATAATATCAATGAGACATTGTACTTCTCTCCAGTGCACAATAGCCTCTGGGAACAAACAGCCTTGAGCCATTTCAACATACACCATCCATTTCTCTGTTAATTGTAGTCATATTGCTGTATTGAAGTCCAGCGTTCCTGAATATATTCTTTGTTTTGACTCCTTTCGTCTCAGGTAATGGAATGTCAGTTTAGTGTGATTCCCGTGTGTTGCTGAGTGTTGATCAAAGTGACCTCTGCACCCTTCTGCTCTTGCAAATCAATACACACAGTCAACAGCAGCTGACAGAGGCAGGCACAACATATAATAAATGACAATTCACCATCACAATGGCAAGAGCATATCTGACAACTACTGCTCATGGCAGTAATTTTCATGTGATGCCAAGCTGTTATGTTCAAAGTGGGATTCATTTGCCAGGACTGTCTCACACAGATGCTGATATTACAAAGCTGACTTGTAAGCACCTCATCCCCCAGTCATACGTTCCTACTGAAGCTGTCCCAGCCAAGTGCTGACAGAGGCAACAGCATTACAGTTGTATCTTTTTATTGTTGTTGTCTGTCAAAGGGAGCTTATATTGAAAGCAATTTTCCTCTTAAGGGAGCAAATTGTTCACAGAAAATTGTAACTGCCATCGCTTGGAGATGATTGGCTGCATCTTTTGGTGTTGGCAGCCAAGAATGGAAGGATTTCATATGCGGGAGGGGAGAGGAAGAAAACAAAAAGGGAGCAGCGCATATCAAAAGATGTGTTGTGAAAAATGACTGTGAAATTTCACACGCTCCGGATGATGAAAATGGCTGCTGTTTTGCCAGGTGGAGGGGAAATAGAAATCTGATGTGTGACATGCAGAGAGGCAGAGGCAACGTGTTGTGGGGTTGGTAGATGTAGGTTTTATTATAAACTACATTGTGGGCCTATCAGAAAAAAAAAAAAAAACGAGACTGGCCGTTTCCCCCATGTTTTGCAGCTTTGTAAGGATCAAGGGGATTTGTTTCTGCTGGCAGCCTGCCCGTCACCTGAAACAGAAAAGCCAATTAAAGGAAAGGGACTCTTGGTTGTGTGCAATACCTGTCCATCACAGCAAGGTGAACTACTTCAATAATAGTTATGTTGTGTATTTGTATGTATGTATTTTATGTAGTTATACTCTAACACACCGTCCACCTCTGAAACACCTGGCAAAAAGTGCAGAGGGAGCCTTTAACGCGCCTAGATATGCCACAACTGCTGCTGACGTAGCAGCCACAGGCCAGCACAAATGAGAGATGACCCAAAAGTGTTTTGAGAATTATCTCAAGTGCAGTTTCATTCAGTATTGTAGTAGGTGGTCCTAGCTCCATCAGTCTTTCAGTTTAGGTTACTGAAAATTTTAGAACCATGGTTTACACCATTCTTGAAATTGTTAAACTACATAACAAAACAGAAAAACTGTACGTTTACCATTCGTTGCCAGAGTTCAGTCAGTCTCGCTGTAGTTGTTCCCGCTTCATCTCTGTCTATTCTCCAGTAAGCCCCACCCCTCCCCTTCCACCACTGACCAACAGGTCCCTGCAGCTGCTGCTAATTGCCCAGATCCTGACATTTCTCTTACTATGGACATAATGAATTATGAAAGTGTCAGCCCAAGCCCTGACCAACCTCCCTTTTCACACACACACACACACACACACACACACACACACACACACACACACACTAACACACACACACACACAAACACATGCACACCTTCCCACACCTCCCAATAAACCTATTTGTTTTGGGGCTAGCTTGCCCCATCCATTAATTGTTATTGTTTTCTCTAAACATGACATTGATTCAATTTACCACCAATCAATTTCAAATGGTTCTGACATTCAGATATGACCTTAAAGCCAGGCAGACCAGGAACTATGATTAGGATTAAACTTTTGTTAATGAGGTGATTTCTCTTCGCACAGGGGAGTGTGACACGATCCAACAGGAATGGTCAGTAAAAATTAGATCAATTATTGTGAACGAAAGCGCTTTAACTCGATTACCCTATGCACCCGCTAGTTTGTGTAATTAATAACCCCCTCTCAGCTGCAGAGAGCAGTTTATTAATAACAGTCTATATCTGTGATCCTTAATGAAATGGCAGGGGCCAGGCCATCCGTTCTGCAGGTAATGTCATAATCAATGGTGCCCAACACACATGTTAATTACTGCAGTTATTAATTGTTACAGTTGGATTTGAATGCTACATGCTGTCAGCTCCTTTGTCCTACTATGTATAGCAATCAGTGGATTGAAAATGGCAAATCTAATTAGCCATTCAGCAAGCAGGCTGGGAATCCAAATGAGACGGTATCAGCCCTGACAGCTGGCAGCCGAGGCGCCGTTCACACTGGGCCGTGAACAAAACCAGCATTATCCACTGCCCCGGGAACAACAGGAAAAGGCATGTATCGCAAACTAATAAATACATTCACAGCAGCGGCCTGCCATATCACACAATGGTCTAATGAAATGCCTGCTTGATGCCTTTGTCTGTGCACAAGGAGTGTTTATGCATTTATCTGTACAGGGTGTACCTCGCCAGTCCAGCAGGCAGCAGAGAGTCATTTCTGAAGAGAAAGATTCTGCATCAAGTGGTACGCCTGGTAAATATACTCAGTTATGTAATGACCAACCTGTTCAATGACATGGGAAAGGTTAAGATGTTTTCTTTCATTTCTTTTTATTAACTTATTTTCTGAAAAATATTCAATAATAAGATTAATGAATAATGTCCCCGTGTTGACAAACTGAAAGCCCAGTGTGTGACTGTCATGACTGTATATGACAGTTACTCATGACTGATACCCCTGCTTTTCTATCTATAAAATGTGAATGTGTCCTGTTCAAGGATACCTCGTAAAGTCTACAAACTTTCAGTTTACATTCCCCACAGAGTAAGCAGTGACCTATTTGAAACTTGAGCAACTTGGCTTGATTGAAATAAATAAATAAATAAAATAACATGGGAAGGAAATTGCCAAGAAATTTGAAAAAAAAAAAAAAAAAAAAAAAAGTACAAAAATGTGACCTGAAAATTAGTTGAGATAGAAAGAAACAAAGAAAAACCAAGGCAAACAAGATTTGGATAATGCTCAAAAATTATAATTTTAAAAATTATGACCCTATTATATTATTAAAATTATAATTCTGTAACATAATTTTAAATCTGTAATTATGGTAACTATAAATATGGTTTTTCCTGGCTTAAAAACTAGATTTCTAGCAATTTTTGGAACGTTTGTTGCCAAGTTGTTCATT
Source organism: Plectropomus leopardus (assembly GCF_008729295.1). NCBI lineage: Eukaryota > Metazoa > Chordata > Actinopteri > Perciformes > Serranidae > Plectropomus > Plectropomus leopardus. The sequence continues at coordinate 30,889,387 of NC_056463.1, forward strand.
GCTTTTGCCTCTGCCTTTTTTTTGCTTCGAGTTTAAAGGTTTCAGTGCTTGTGAAAGGTGTCTAAAAGCAGCACAAGGAAAGTGATGTCACTCCAGGTTTCAAAGGGTTAATTGGCCTTTGATCATCACATGATCTTTTTTTTCTCCAGGTAACTTTGAACACATCTGTCCAATCTGGTCATTGTTGTTAAATTTCTGAGAGGAAATTTTGAGGGAAATTTTAAGAGGTCATTGAACTGGACATACTTCACTTACCCTAATCACCCTCACAGTCATATTGTACTCATTACTGTCAATGATAGTATTTGTTTACCAAAGAACGTGATATTATCTGTCAGTATGCCAGTATGTCCTAGTAATGGCTCATACTGCAATGATTTTATCTGTACTTTTTAGAAATGACAGTATGCACAGTAAGTATCTGGATGTTACCTCATGGGTCATGGGCCTACTGTATAAGGCAGCGTGGCAGGAGTGACTGACATTCCCAATGGAAGATGGTCACAGATCCACTTCTCAGCGCTCCCTGTGCTAATACAGCCCGCACCAGGTACAGTAAGTACACGCACCTTGTCCTATGCAAAAAGTGGATCTCCCACCTTAAAGCTAATAAATATACACTATATT